>NW_006408732.1:728253-742143 GCF_000296735.1 Chrysochloris asiatica
TGAGGCCAGTGTATAAAAAGTTAAGAATATACTTTCTTACTAAAATAAATATTCTATGATGGTTTCCAAGGCTGGGGAAAAAAAGCGAAAACTATTCATAGAGAAAGGGGTTGCCACATGTTAACTTAGGTGATGGGGAAGTCAATATATAACCAGAGGGATGTTGGCAAAGGTAGAAGACATAGGAGGAGTGCAAGAGTTAAAACGAACAGAGGTAAAAATTGATGGCATTTGAATGAGATTACAATCACTGTAATTACACGAAGTGCATTATTTGTTGAATGTGGGACTGATGATCTGCTTTGTAAACCTTTACTCAATTCACAATAAAAAGTTTAAACAAATAATGAAGATGAAACTCTACCCTCTAATTCACTCACCTTCTTAAAACTGGTCTTTTCATTATCAAACATGTCTCAGCTTGCTTATCATTTTCTCTGGTAAGCTCTCTATGGTTCTTCAGGTTTGAGCTTATTTGCTTCCTCAGTGACCTTTTATTACTTAGAGCATAAATCTACATTACACTTGATTGTTTTTTGTCTGTTATCTCTTGAACAGCTATAAAAAACATAATCTCAGGAGTTATGTCAATTTGTAGTCCACATTTATAGCACAATCTCCCACTAAGTATTTATTGAATGTGTTAAATATACGAAAATGGTAAATGAGACAATGAATGAAGTACCTGGAAAACAATAAGAACAAGTGGAACAAAAACAATAAATTAATATATATTTTAAGCAAACCTTTTTTACACTGAAGAAGGATGTGAACATGCAGATGAAATGACTATCATAATCTGGAAAAATAGAAAAATAGACAGGTACATTCATACAGCTCATATATTTTACTCTTAAATTATGAGGAAGATCAAAAATAAAAGCAGCAACAGCTAACGGAGTCAGTTTAAACTCCTATTAAAGAAGTCAATGGCAAAAGACTTCTGATAAGATGGCCAACTAGGCAGATGAAAGACACGGACCCTGTACAACAAAGATACAAGAGATCAAATGAAATAGATACAGATGAAAGTTTTGGAACCCTGAACTTTAGAGGAAAGTTAAAGAAGTGGATTCAGTGTTTACTGGGAGAAGCTTAGCAAGGACAGTAAGAGGAGACTGACTGGTGAACTGTCTTCCAGATGTGGCATGACCATCTTGTGGGCAGTTTTGGCAACAGAAGGTGGCCTTGCAGAACAGAGTCACACTGGAGTTGGGAAAGGTACAATTCTTTCTATTTTTTCCACACCCCTCTGGTGACCAGCTCTCACCCAACCCCTTGAATTTTATCCTATTTCCACTTTTATTTTTCCTTCTTTTCTTCTGGTTCTCATTTCCTCTCTTTTCACCCCACCATCCCTTTTTTGATTTTTCTTTTCTATTCTCTCTTCCTGTTTTTTTCTAAGTATCATTTTAAAATTTCTTCCTTGTATTTCCTCTTATTTTCCTCTTCTATAACTCTATTTTCTTATCCTTCTTTTTAGCTATTCTTAAGTGTTTTTATTTCTTCCTTTAATTTTCTCTTAGTTTTCTCTTTTATAGAGCCATTTCCCTGTACCTCTCTTATCTTTATACTTATTATATTGTTATTGTTTTTTCTGGTTGCTGCTTATTCTTACTTCTTTTTTCTCTTTATTATTTCTCTTTTCACTGCTGGCTTCTCATTTGTTTATTCTGTTTTGTTTTCTAGTGTGTGGGGGAAGGGTTTCCTCTTTCTCACCCAACAGTAGACAGCAGTTTTGCCCATACTACATGGTCACAACCATACCCTCTGTAGCTCCACCCAATATGCATGAGCCAATATTAGCTCCTATACCACCTGATCAATGACTGACAGCAGACAACATCAACTAAACCCACCCTAAATGAAGAATGAGCACGAGCAGTGTACATACTTCCATTATCTAACTAAACCCAAAGGAAACAATCGGTGAGAGCCTAAGAACACATCAACATACAATCATCAATTAAATATAAATATGAAATCAGAACTCACACAAAGAATCAAGGAATAATGGCTCTAAGAAATGACCAAAATGCAGAGCCCTGTAACATTTCTGAGGAAAAATAGGTAATGGAACTAACCAAAAAACAATTCAAAAGAATAATATTTAGGTACTTTGAAAGAATTGACAGAGAGATTGAGGAAAACAAGTAGAATACAGAAAAAAATACTTTAGAAGAATTCAGGAAAATACTACAAAAGCAAACACAAAATAATGCAAATTTTGAAACAATATAAAACCTGCAATTATAAGTCCAGAAGATTAATTCTAATATTTAAAAGTGGACAATACATTGAAAAAATAAATGAGTAGATTCAAAGCAATGGAAGCCTGAATTAGTGAGCTTGAAAACAAATCTCTCAGTATTGGTATGCTAGAAGATTAAACAGAAATAATAATAAAAAATCCAAAGAAATCTATGAGTTATGTGGGATACCATGAAAAGAAACAACTTATGGGTGACCAGAATTCCAGAAAAGGAAGAGACAATAAAAATCACAGAGAAAATTACCAAAAAGTTGTTAAAAAAAAACTTCCCTAACATCATGAAAAATAAACATACAAAAAACAGAACAAATCCAAAACAGGATAGATCCCAAAAGAAAATCACCAAGACATATCATAATCAAACTTTCCAAAACCAAAGACTAGGACAGACTCCTGAGAGCAGCTTGGGAAAAACAAAAAGTTATCCACAAAAGAGAACAAGACTAAGATCTGATTTCTCAGTAGAACCATGCAGGCAAGAAGGCAATGGGATAACGTATACAAAACTCTAAAAGAAAAAATAAAAAATGCAAACCAAGCATCATATACTAAGTGAAGCTGTCCCCTTAATGCAATGACAAAATTAGGACATTTCTCGATAAACAGAATTTGAAGGAATTTGTATAACCAGACCAAATTTTAGAACCAAAAGTTCTAAAGGGAGCTGTTTGGACTGAGAATCAACAACAGCACACAGCAACCTGAGATTACCATATATGACAACAGAACTCAATCCAGATATTGAAAATTTTAAAGTAAGACAAACATATAAAACTAAAATAGGGACTCAGTGATAGAAATTTGTAATGAAGTTAACTACAAAGCAAAAGGAGGAAATAGTGTAGATTCAGACCATCCAAATGACAAGCATGTCAATTAGACTTCAAGATAAAGTAGACTGTTTTAAACAGGGAAAAGTTTAATAAATGACAAGGTAACCTGCAATTTTCTTGACAATCAATATACCTGCATGTCAAAATTAAAATATTAGGAAAATCAGAAAGATTCAGTAAACATTATTACACAGAAATGAAATGGAAAAGAAAACCCACAAACAAAATGAACGCAGCACGGAAAATTATGTAGGAGAAAGAAACCAGCAGCACCACACACAAAAAAGCACACACAGGCAGCAAAATGCCAGCAATCAATTCAGACCTATTGATAATTAAACTGAATGCAAATGGATTAAATGCACCATTCAAGAGAGCAAGAGTAGAATGGAAAAAAACACACACAAAAAAAACCAGTACTCTTCAATATGTGATCTACAAGAGGCACATCAAAAATATGGAAACAGCCTAAAAGTCCATTAACAGAAGAATGGTTAAACAAATTTTGGTACATAATGGAATACTACGCAATGTTGAAAAATCTGTGAAACACCTCAAAACATAGATGGACCAGAAGGACAATATACTGAGTGAAATTAGTAAACCACAACAGGGCAAATATTATATGAGACCAATGTTGTAAAAAGTTAAGGATGAAAGAAACAATCTATAGTGAAGGGGAAATTATTCATGGGCTAGAGGGCAGACACATGTTAACAAGTATACAACAAGAGAGAAGTTAGCAGAGGAATGATGAAGCTAGCAAGAGACACATGGAGGAATGCTATGTTAAAATACCAGTAAACATCATCATAATAAATGGACAAAAGATTGAAATCATTAAAAACTTCATTTTGTTTGATCTACAAACAAAAGCAACAGTCAAGAAATCAAATCATGTATGTTGTTGTTAAGTGCTGTTGAGTTGATTTTGACCCATAGCGACCCTGTATAGGGTTTCTGAGGAGCAGCCGGTGACCTTGAACTGCCAACCTCAAAGTTCAAATGGTCTTGAAGTCTGGTGCATTAACCCAAAGATCCACACCAGGATACCAATGACGTATGGCACTAGGCAAATCTGTAGCACAAAACCTCTTTAAATTATTAAAGAACAAAAATATCAGTTTGAAGACTGAGGTGCTCCTTATTCAAGTCTTGGCATTTTCACTTGCATAATATGCATGTAGAATTTGGACAATGTATAAAAAAGTTTGTAAAAGAATTGATGCAATCGGGTTCTGGTATTGGAGATTATTGAAAGGACCATGGACTGCCAGAAGAATAAATAGATCTGTGTTGAATACAGCCAGATTGTTCCTCAGAAGCTAGGATGGCAAAACTTCATTTCTCATACTTCATACATATTTGTCAGGAGGCACCTGTCTCTGGAGTAGAACATTATGCTTAGTAAAGTGGAGAGTTGGTGAAAAAGAGGAATGTATTGGGCAATTAAAGTCCTCCAAGGAGATGGGTTTACAATGTGGCTGCAGCAATGGGCTCAAGGATAAAAATTTGTGAGGATGCTGGAGAACCAGGCAGTGTTTTGTTCTGTGAGTTGGAACCAACTCAATCGCACTTAACGAAAACAAACATAAAAACAAACCACCAAACAATTGTAAATGACACAAGAGCATTGAAAAACAAAACAAAACAAGACCCACAAATGAGTAAATAAAATTTTATAAGACACACAAACAAAAGCAAAGTCCATTATCAGGAGTCATCTGAAATTAAGGGCATGTGATGTCCCATAACTAATGTAAAAACTCAGACTTAAAAAAAATTCAGTGGCTTACTTCAGAAAAAACAAACAAACAATGATTGGTATGTATTATGTGGTTAATATTATAAAAAGGAAATGCAAATTAGTTAAAATTAATTAATTTGACAAAATTATCTATAGCATTTAATGCTCTGTAGAGAACATGAGATATCAATGATCTCTTAAAGCAAATATTTCTTCAATATATTTCTCATGGATTTGGCTCTAAAACAAGGCTTTATGGAACAGAGAATATCTATATATTCAGATTACTTAACTAGTCAATTAATTATTGGGTAAGCACTAATCGCTGTACTCTATTATGAACAAAATATGAACTCTAAGGAGTTCATTGTACTTAATATATATTTGTATAAGTCCCTGAGTGCCTATTTACAGGATAAATTGTAATAGCTTCAAAGGAATGTATTGGGCAATTAAAGAGCAGTATATTAGCACTGCTCAAGTAGGACTTAGTGTCATATCACTCTAAGAGGAAATTAGAAAATCCTCTGGTGTTCTTATGGGCAATTTAAGCAAGTCCAAATGCTTAATAGTTTTTTATACATTTTCTGTATAATATCCCTCTAAATCTTTCTTAATGATAAATCTCATCCACAGTGGAAAAATATACTTTGGTGTGGGGAAATGAAGCTAATGAAGATAACTGTTTTTCACAAAACTTTATTCTAAATATAGGATTACATAAAGACAATGAGATTCCAGCATGATTTGTGGTGGTTATCTAAACTAAAAGCTGTAGAAAGTAGGACAATTTAGGGAGAAAGGTCTCCTTGTAAAAAGTCAAAGGATGGGACACAGTTTTTAAATTGTATACAGTGCCTTAGGATGTATCACTGTCATATAAACAATGAACACTCTCTCATTTTGATTCTATGTGCCCTGACATTTTCCTGTATTTGTAAATTCATAAAGGTATCATGGCATCTAGAAATCATAACCAGTTTTCTCATATATATTTTTTTCCTATTCTTATTAGTACCAATTTTTCTTTTCTCTATCTCTGTTGTCTTAATATTGCTATTTCAGTCAACTTAATTTAGGAAAGGATTGTCCAATAGAACTTTCTGAGTTTACAAAAAGTTGTGTAAGTCGATATTGTTAAAGATGGCAAAAATGAGCCCCATGAAATATTGCGAGATCAAATGCGAAAATGAATTTTCAATTTTATTTATTGAAATAATATAAATTTAAATCCACATGATGTGACTAATGTCTATTGTATTGGACTAAACAGGTAAAAAAAAGTACATAAATTCACTGTATTCATAAATGTTGCTGTTGCTTTGGTAAGGTGCAATCAAGTTAGTTCTGACTCATAGAAGAGAAAGATACAGCAGTCTGCTTGTGTATAGAAATTCTACTGTGTCCTATAGGGTTGTTATTGTTGCTAGGTGACATTGAGTAGGTACCGACTCATAGTGACCCTATGCACAACAGAATGAAACACTGCCCGGTCCTGGGCCAATCTCACAATTGTTGCCACAATTGATCCCATTGTTGCTGCCACTTTTCCAATCCATTTCTCTGAGGCTACCTCTTTTTATCCAGACCCTAACCTTACAGAACATGATATCCTTCTCCAGTGATTGGTCCCTCCTGACAATATTTCTGAAGTATGAGAGACGAAATTTGGCCATCTTGGCCTCCAAGGAGCACTCTAGCTGCACTTCTTCCAACACAGATTTGTATGTTCTTTTGGTAAAAAGAAGGAAAAAATCAAAATGGATGTCAGGAGAGAAACTTAAATTTACTCTCCAGCATAAAGATGACAAAGCAAATGGAAGAAATGATGAGGTACAAGAGCTGTACAAGAACAGAAATTTTCAAAGGTCAGCTCAAGAAGACAAAGTCAAATATTACAATGGAATGTGAAAACATCTGGAGTCAGAAAACCAAAAAGGGTAGAACATGCTCAGCATTTCTCAAGCTAGGGGAACTGAAGAAAAAATTCAAGCCTCGACTTTCATTCTTTTTAGGATTCTCTGGAAAAATTACTGAATGACGCTGAAAGCATCAAAAGAAGATGGACAGAATACACAGAGTCACTGTACCAAAAGGAAATGGTTGATAGTCAACTGTTTCAACAAGTAGTATATGACCAAGAGCCAATGATACTGAAGGAGGAAGTCCAAAGTACATTGAAGGAATTGGCAAAGAACAAGGCACCAGGAATTGATGGAATGAAATTTGAAATCTATCAAGAAAGTGAGGCAGCACTGGAGGCACTCACTCATCGCTGCCAAGAAATTTGGAAGAGATCTGTATTTGTGCCCATTCCAAAGAGAGGTGACCCAATAGAATGCGGACATCATCAGACAATATCTTTGATATCCCTACAGGGTTGGTATGAGTTAAAGTTAACTTGGAGACAGTGATTGGTTTTGTAGTTTGTTATGAGTAAGTATCTTGCCCTTTGTTTTAATTGGTCAATTACATTAAATTCTGCTTTTGGGGAAAAGTTGATCACTGAATATTAATTTGGCTTATTTTGGTTGGATGAGTGTTACTAGTGCATGATGATAATTATTGTTAACTCAAGATAACTCAAAACCACACATTTGTCAGTTTGTAATACTGTGGTGACTTGAATGTTGCTGTGATGTTGGAAATTATGCCACTGGCACTTTGGGTGCCAACAGGGTTACCCTTAGTTTCTCTTCCAGACATGACAGTCACAGAAGGAGAGACAGACTACTTCCAAATGCTTAACAATTGAAAACCTTATGAATAATAGTGAGACATTGTCAGATAGTACCAGAAAATTGAGTATTGAAACACGATGAACAGCACTAGAATGCTGTTATGCATAAGGCCAGATGATGAGCCCATCAGGTTGGAAAGCACTCAAAATATGACTGGGGAAGAGATGTCTTCTCAAAGCAGAGTTGATTGTGATGAAGTGAGTGCGGTAAAGATTTCTGGACCTTCCTTTGCTGATAAGGCACAACTCAAGGTTGAACACAAATAGCTGCAATATCAATTAATAATTGGAACATTAAATGAAAGAAGTATGAATCTTGGAAAAGAGGAAGTTGTCAAAAATGGAATGGAAACATAACATAGATATCTTAGGCATTAGTGAGCTGAAATGGACTGGCATTGGCATTTGGAATCTGAAAATCACATGGTTTACCATGCTGGGAATGACAAATTGAAAATGATAATGGCCTGACATTCATCATCAAAAAGAACATTTCAATATCTAACTTGAAGTACAATGCTGACTATGATAGGGAAATGTCTGTATGCTTAAAAGGAAGACCAGTTAACATATGCACCAACTGCTAAAACCAGCAATGAAGAAATTGGACAATTCTACCAATTTCTTCACTCTGAGATTGATCACACATGTAAGCTTGATGTAGTGATAAAACAGGTGATTGAATTGCAAATGTTGGAAACACAGAGGAAGGATCAGTGGTTGGAAAATATGACCTTGGTAATAGCAATGTTGCTGGAGATTGCTTGATATATTTTAAAATAATTTTGTAAGACCAATGACCTCTTCATTGTAAATACCTTTTTTTTTTTAAACAACATAAAAGACAAGTATGCATGTGGAGTCATCAGAGAAGATAAAAGAGCTGAATAGAAATTTTCAAAAGGCAACTCTAGTAGAAAGCTAAATATCACAATGAAATTTGCAAAGACCTAGAGTGAGAAAACCAAAAGGGAATAATATGCTCAGCATTTTTCAAGCTGAAAGAACTAAGAAAAAATTCAAACCTTGACTTTTGATACTGAAGGATCCTTTGGGCAAAATACTGACTGATACAGAAAGCATCAAAAGAAGATGGAAGGAATACAGAGTCACTGCACCAAAAGGAAATGGTTGATGTTCAGACATTTCAAGACGTGGCAATGGTACTGAAGGAAGAAGTCTAAAATGCACTGAAAGCATTGGCAAAGAACAAGGCTCCAGGAATTGATAGACTACAAACTGAAATAAGCTAATAAAAGGTCCTGGTGTGGTGCTGCAGGTTAATACACTGGACTGCACGGTTGGTTCACAGCAGGGTCAGTGTTTCAAGTTCACCAGACACTCCTTGGAAATACTATTCAGGGTCACTTTAAATCGGAGCTGACTCGATGGCACTTAACAACAACAACAACAATTAAACATCTAGAAATCACAGCAGTTTAATCCACACTGATCATGAGGACAGTGAAGGACCAGGCAACATTTTGTTCCATTATTAATAGAGTTGCCAGAAGTCAGGTGGGCTGAATAGCAGTAAACAAAAGCAAGAAGTAGTTAATAAGAAAAGTTCAGAAATTGGACCTTATTGGATCAAAGGAAGATTTTTTTGTTTTGTTTTGATTTTGTGACTGCTTCCTTTGGTGACTTCAACTTATTTATAGAGTAAAAGAAAAACAGTCAGCAGAGAAGAGAGGCATGTAAGAGCAGTTAGATAGTTTGTCTTGAAAAAGACATGAGTCTTTCTATTTCCTTTTGTCCTATGAAGGAGAAAAGATTATTGTTGTTATCGTTGTTGTTAAGTGCCATTGAGTTGGCCGTGACTCATAGCAACCATGTATAATGTTTCCAAGAAGCAGCTGGTAAGTTTGAACTTCCAACCTTGTGATTGCATTCCAGTGCTGATACAGCACCACCAGAAGAAAAGGTTAGAGTGTGAACTATAGGTTTGGGTCATACATCTGAGTCCCATAAAGAAAGAGATCATTTTCTAAGATAAGGTGGGATGAGAATTGGTAACACGTTTGAGTGTTGTTGTGTGCCATCGAGTCATTTCTGATTCATAGCTACCCTGTATGGGGTTTATGAGGAGTGGCTGGTAACCTTGAACCACTAACCTTGTAGTTCAAACTGACGAATTTGATAAGAGTGATGAAAGTTTAAATATATGTTCCTAGGACTCCGAAATGAACTTGTTAGAAATAAGACAATTTATAATGGTTGGAGCAACTACTTGAGTTACACAGGTTGATATCTTAAGAAATAGATGCTGAGATAGAGCTTGTGGTACAAATGTTTACTGGGGATCAACACTCATGAAAAAGTGGAAATTATCAAATGATCTTATTTCAGTCAGTGTGCAAATAAATGAATCATTCATGTAGTTAAAATAAGAGTAACAATATGGATATCAATATTTGTAGGAACACATGTACACACATACACAAAGCATCCTCTCAGTGTAATATTAACCAAATAACCTCATTTGAAGACTAAGGTCAAGTGCCTTTGTTTTTCTCTTTATCTGATGGATTCTTCAAGGGTGAGAATTATCATTTTATGCTCTGCCGGCCATCCCTTGCTTTTTGAAAGCACTCCATAAATAATAATTAATTCAGTCCATTAATAAATATGCATGCATTTACTCATTAAATAATAATTAATGATAACAAAATGAATGAAAATAGTAGAGAACCTTGAAAAAGTTATAAATGAGATATATCTGATTGTAGCTAATAAGGCTTTTTTTAAAATACTTACATTTTAAGACATCCTTGTTCTTTTTATTCATGTTGTAAAGAATATTGCAGCTATATTTTCACTTATGTATCATGCATGTGTGTACATAATGTCTGCTTTTTTGTTGTTATTGCTGTTGCTTGCCATCGAGTCAGTTCTTACTCATAGTTACCCCTATACACAACAGAACAAAACACTGCCTGGTCCTTTGCCATCCTCACAATTGCTGTCATGTTTGAGCCCATTGCTGCTGCCCCTGTGTCAATCTATTTTTTCACTACTTTACATTGACCCTCCATTTTACCAAGCATGATGTCGTTCAGTGACATTTTTAAATTATGAGAGAAGAAGCATTGAAATCCTGGCTTCAAAGATTGTACTGTACTTTTTCCCAACACAGATTTGCTGTTCTTCTACACCATGATACTTTAATATTCTTCTCCAACACCATAATTCAAATGCATTGACTCTTCTATGGTCTTCTTATTCACTGCCCAATTTTCAAATGCATATGAGGTCATTGAAAATATCATGGCTTTGGTCAGGTGCATCTTAGTTCTCAAACTGACATCTTAATTCTTTACTCTTCAACACTTATAAGAGGTATTTTGCAGTAGATTGTCATATAAAGAGAAGCAGCTGTAAACATCCATTAATAATCAGAACAGGGAGTGTATGAAGTATGAATCTAGGAAAATTGGAAATTGTCAAAAATGAAATGAAATGCATAAATATCAATATCATAGGCATTAATGAGCTGAAATGGACTGGTATTGGTCATTTTGAATTTGACAACCACATGGTTTATATGCCAGGAATGACAAATTGAAGAGGAATGGTGTTGCATTCATCATCAAAAAGAACATATCCAGATCAGTCATGAGGTACAACGCTGTCTGTGATAGGATAATATCCATGTACCTACAGGGAAGACCAGTTAATACCACTATTATCCAAATTTACACACAAACCATTAAAGCCAATGAGGATGAAATAGAAGAATTCTACCAACTTCTTCAATATGAAATTGATCAAACATGCAATCAAAGTGTATTGATCATTACTGGTGATTGGAATGCAAAGGTTGGGAGCAAAGAGGAAGGATCAGTAGTTGGAAAATATGGCCTTGGTGATAGAAATGATGCTGGAGAACACATGATAGAATTCTGCAAAACCAATGATTTGTTCATTTCAAATACCTTCTTTAGACAACATAAGAGCTCAGCATACAGGTTAAATAAGTATGGTGAAAGAATACAACCCTGTCACACACCTTTCTTAATTTTAATCCGTTCAGTGTTCCAATGTTCTGTTTGAACAACTGCTTCTTGGTGCAGGTACAGATTCCTCATAAGCACAATTAAGTGTTCTGGAATACTCATACTTCACAATGTTGTCCATAGCTTGTCATGATCCACACAATCAAAAGCCTTTGCGTAGTCAATAAAGCACAGGTAAACATCTTTCTGATATTCTCTGCTTTTAGCCAAGATCCATTGGACATCAGCGATGATATTCCTTGTTCCACAGCCTCTTCTGAACCTCTGTAAGAGCTGTCAATGTATGCTTGCAGCCGTTTCTGTATTACCGTTAGTAAAACTTTACTCATATGGAATATCAAGGAGATTGTCTGATGATTTCTGCATTCTGTTGGGTCACCTCTTTGGAATGGGCACAAACATGGATCTCTTTCAATTAGTCAGCCAGGTAGTCATCTTCCAATTTTTTTGGCAAAAAAGAGTGAGTGCCTCCTGTGCCGCCTCATTTTCTTGAAAGATTTCAAATTTTAGTCCATCAATTCCTGGTGCCTCATTCTTTGCCAATTCCTTCAATGCACCTTGGAGTTCTTCCTCCAGTATCATTGACTCTTGATCATATGCTACCTCTTGAAACAGTTGAACATGAACCATTTCCTTTTGGTACAGTGACTCTGTGTATTCCTTCCATCGTTTCTTGATGCTTTCTGCATCATTCAATATTTGTTCAGAGAATTCCTCAATAATGAAATTCCAGGCTTGAATTTTTTCTTCAGTTTGACCAGCTTGAGAAATGCTGAGCATGTTCTTCGTTTTTGGCTTTCTGACTCCAGATTTTTGCACATTTTGTTGTAATATTTGGCTTATCTTCTCGAGCTAATCTTTGAAATTTTCTGTTCAGCTCTTGTACTCCTCATTTCTTCATTTGCTTTAGCATCTCTATGCTGGAGAACAAGTTTTAGTGTCTCTTCTGGCATTCATTTTGACCTTTTTCTTCTTTATTGTCTTCTTAATGATTTTTGCTTTCTTCATGTATGATGCTCTTGATGTCATCCCACAACTCTTCTGGTCTTCTGTCTTTAGTGTTTAATGTATCAAATCTGTTCCTCAGGTGATCTCTAAATTCAGGTGGGATATATTCAAGGTCATATTTTAGCTCTTTTGGCCTTGTTTTCATTTTCATCAGTTTCAGTTTGAATTTGCATATGAGTGAGTAATTGATGGTCTGTTCCACAGTCTGTCCTGGCCTTGTTTTGACTGATGATATAGTGCTTTTCTATCATCTCTTTCTGCCAATGTAGTCAATTTGATTTCTTTGCATTCCATCTGGTGGGGTCCATATGTATAGTCGTCTCTTATGCTGTGTAAAGAAGGTATTTCAAATGACCAAATCATTGATTTTGCAGATTTTATTTTTTGGCTTTTGACAGTAACAAGTTTATTGCATCATTCAGGTTAGGACATAAACACAAAACACTTTTTAACTTAAGGAGAATAAGAAAACAATGGACAATTGCTAGAATATTACTTACTACAAACTTAACACAGTAAAATCACACTACTCAATCATTTTGGTCATCATCCCAATCTTTCTTCCCACTTGGAAGCTTTGGCTCACCAGCTGGTTTTGCATGATAATCTGATCCACTCTAAGTACAGTGACAGCAGCATTGGTAGTCAGTTTGATAGCCCAATGTTTCCCCAGGTAAGAATCATGAGCACCAGCCTCCAACATGTCCTTTACTGCAGCCTCAATAGCTAATCCAACAATTTTGTTACCTTCTTGATGTACTGCATACAGTGTAGAGATGACTTTATTGGCTTTAACACCTAAATTTTCTGCCAGTGCCCAGTGAATAGCTTCAAATGCCTCAGTAAACTTCTTAATGGCATGCTGTTCAAGACCAGGACGTATCTCTCCATATGATGTAATCTGTTTGGCCAACTCAATTTCTGTTGCTCCACCTCCAGGCACAAGACATTTATCCCTCGTGAGAACTTTGAAAGTGTTAACACCGTCATCTACTGCTCTTTCTATATCATGCATAAGATTGTCAGTAGAGCTTCGAAGTACTATGGTAGAAATGGCACTATCTTCCTTTTCATGCTTAAAAACAATCACCTGTGTGTCTCCAACTTCTGAGAGATAAACACCATGACAATGGCCTATTTCTTTGATGACAGGAGGAGTCAATCTAGAAGAGCTGTAGCACCAACTGTTTTACATAGTCTTCTGAGATCCCATTTTGAATTAAGTCTCACCAACATGATATTGTATTTGTTTGCATAATGAAGAGCCATGTCAG
>NW_006408732.1:742863-744496 GCF_000296735.1 Chrysochloris asiatica
TAAGGTTTTCAGTGACTAAATATGAGGAAGTAGTTCGTCACTCCTTCTTAGTCTGTCTTCATCTGGAAGCTCATCTGAAACCTGTCCACCATGGGTGGACAGCTATGAATAAGGCCGTTTTTATAGCCACTGTGATAGACTGATATAATTTAAGGAGTGGCTGTTTCATTATATATACATACATTTGTTCTACCTGGATCTATGCATTATTGAGCCTTGGCAAGTTTTGAAGCACCACATTTATCTTTAACTTTTTTTCCTTTTATTGGTGGGAAGAACCCCCTCCATCTTATATCCATCTTTGATGCTGTGACAGCTTATTTGTGCCATTTTTAATATCCCTTGCCTTCAACTATCATAATGCTCTTCTTCCATGTTCTTTTGTTTTAAGACAATACACAATGATTTGGTAACACAGACTTTAGATTTATAATCCCTGGATTAAAATCTTACCAATTGCCCATCTCTAAAACTCTCAGTTTTTCCATCTTTAAAATGGGAATGATAGAGGGGTGGCGCTTCCCTGACTGGGCAAGACAGGTACGCGGGCTCTGGAGAAAGGAGGGGGAGGTATCATAAATAGGGGCCCCCACCTGGTAGACAGACAGCTTTTGGGCAAACATAAAACATTAGACTGCAACTTTGTGAACTCGTTTTTTTGAAGGATCAAACTATTGAGGAGTTACGAGCATTTTTAACTTCCACCCGCCTGCTTCAGGTTCCTTCCCGGGGAAGGTCCAACCCACTGCAGAACCTAGCAGGGCCTGAGCAGACCCATTCAAAGGGCTGATGCTCTCAGAGAATTGGTGGGGCCACAAGAACCAACATAGTCCATCCAAGGGGGTGGGGTCCTCATTGCCACATTGGGCATTACTGGCAGGTATATAGGACAAATTGAGGGGCTCAAGCCACAGGGAGACAAAGAGAGGCATTTTAGACGTCATCAAAAACAGACCCTATCTGCCTACAAGCACGAAGCCCATCCCCCACCTCTTTGACCTAGGCCAGCCCTCTGCCCAGCCTCCTAGCCTCAGGCCTGCCCATGAAAGCATCAAGGTTTGGGCTAGCTCAAGCTGAGTAGCGGCTTAATACCAGTAACAAAGCACCCCTGCTGTGGTTTAATCTGTCAGACCGCAAAGCCTTTAGACTTGCAGGCATAGTGAAGGTCGCTGTCAAAAGTGGCTCGGAATTCCAGGCAGAAATGAGACAAGACAGAGCTCTAGGATTCAGACCCACAGAGATAGGAGTGGTTTGGAGGCTTGGAGACTTGTAGCCAGTGGAATTTGGAGCAGAGGCAGGAGGTCGTGTACCCTTGAGTCTGACGGCCAGGCTAGGAGAACTGGGCCCACATCCTGGATGAGACAGAGCAGCAGGACTAAATAAGGGCCACAGAGACACCCCAGAAATGCTCCACAGGAACATTTAGGGGGAAAAAAAAAAGAAAAAGAAAGGTGCACGGTGTGCTTTGCCGATTTTGGGTGGTTCTGATCTTGTTTTTTTTTCTTTGGTGTCAGGAGTGGATGCACTCATGGTTTACCCACACACATCTGGGTGAGTGGAGGTAGGGGCTTAGCCAAGTGGCCGGGACCCGCCCCCACCACTGGCGCTTTCCTCTGCCAGCAGTTTATGCACC
>NW_006408732.1:752565-757923 GCF_000296735.1 Chrysochloris asiatica
AAATCTTTATGGGAGCAGAAAGCCTCATCTTTCTCCCATGGAACAGCTGGTAGTTTCAAACTGCTGACCTTGCGGCTCACAGCCTGATTCGTAACCGCTACACAATAAATTGTTTTCTTTCAACTCTATCGGATATTTTCCTCTGAAAAAATTAAATTACACACATACCCACAGTGGAAATAAAATTAAATAGGGATTTTTTTGGTGTTCCTAAAATTATAGCACATTTACATATTGTTACTCATTTCAGATGGGAAGTGAAAAATTCACCCAGTCATTTGTTTTCTGGTATCTATTGATTTTGCATTTTTTACTGTACTTTAAAATTTAAGGACATATTCTAGTTATAAATGAATTTTTAAAAACACATTTGGCAAACAGAGTAGAACATTACAAAGCATGTGAAGTATTATAAACTAATCTCAGTGTATGTGCCCAAATAACCTGCTGAAAATTCAATTTATTTTCCATTTGAAATCCTTATCCAAAATTCTTACTGATTTACTCCTCTTTTTTCTATAACTGCAATGGAAATAAAATGGAAATTCAGGATCCAGCATGTTGCTTTCTGGAAATCCAAGTGTCTGTTCTTTACCAGTTGTTTCCATAGAATAACTAGGAAGAGGGAACAATACATTCCAAGACCTATGTAATTTAGGCAATGCTTTTGCTGCTGAGAACAATTTTAGCCTTATGGCATGGAAAATTTTTTTAATGATCTAGTTGGATATTTATTATATGAATTAATGTTGTTGTTGTTGCTGTTGTTAGGTGCCATCAACTCTCATGGACCCTATGCACAGCAGAATGAAATACTGCCCAGTCCTAGGCCAACCTCACAATTGTTGCTACATTTGAGCCCATTGATGCTGCCACTGTGCCAGTCCAGCTCTCTGGGGGTCTTCCTCTTTTTCTCTGATCCTCCACCTTAACAAACATGATATGCTTCTCCAGTGATTGGTCCCTCCTGACTATATGTATATATATATATCTGAAGTATGTAAGACAAAGTCTGGCTATCCTGGTTCCAAGGAGCACTCTTGCTTTACTTCTTCTAACACTTATCTGTTTGTTCTTTTGTCAGTCCATGGTTCCTTCAATACTATCTTCCAACACCGTGATTCAAATGCATCACTTTTTCCATGGTCTTCCTTATTCACTGTCCAACTTTCGTATGCATATGAAGCTATTGAAAATAACATGGCGTGAGTCAGGTATACCTCAGTCCTCTATTAATATGAATTCATAGTGCTTCTTTTTCCATTTGATTTGGAAATAAACTTTAAATTCAGAAGAGTTTCTGTATTATGTTCTGTGATTAATTTGCATACTTTAAAAAGGCATGTTTATCATATAAATTATATCTCCTCAATGTGTATATGTTTTAAAAGGATTCTCTTACTCAAAGTGTACAAATTCGAGCATAGATACCTTAATTCAACCAGGGAAATTGCTTGATGAGTCCTCTAATAGAATAAAGAGTCAATTCTGCCCCTCTAACATTCACCTTTGTCTTTAATGGCTGAGCCATCACTGAAGATAAAATACATCACTCAAGGAGGGCTATTTTTTATACTTTACCTGCTCATTAAATGCTAAGATAGTTTTTTACTCAATTATACATCTGCCAATGAAAATGGTGAGCAAAGACAACATCAAGGCCATGTTTTCATTTCAATTATTGTTCTCTGGTGAATTACAAGGTTGCAAACTCTCCTACAACAATTTATATTGATCCAAGCTTCATAAATCTGGTACAGCAGACTGAGTTGCTGAGCTATATGTTGTGATCATGCTTTTGTACTAACAACATTAATCACTTGCTCATGAGAAAGTAGCAATTCAAGAGTGCTTTATCTCATGCTCTCATCAAGAAGGGCATCCTATTAGAGGTTTCACATTGTTTTTATTTCCTCTCAGAAGTTCCTATACTCACTTCTCACTAATTCTTCAAGTTCTAATATATGGTTTACTACCGATTTGGGATATTCATAATTAGCATAAAATACACAAAAGGTTGTATAATTCCATGATAAATACATGTAAGCCACAATTTCTAAAGATGGAGATAAATTTAAAGAACAGAAAATGCATTGGTATGTTGAAAAATATTAATTCCCCATATAAAGATTCACTAGAAGCTGGAAAAGTAGTTGAGATTTTTATTTTCCAAAAAAATGGGACTTTTATTTCTTACTTGTTTGGTACTACTAACTCATCTTAAAAATTGAATAATTATCTCCTTAAGATAATACTACAGTAAACTACAGCTGACACATCTGTCTCTGAATTCTTCCAAGGCAAAGATACTAAGACTTGGGCAGATTTTTATCTGACAACCAATATTTTATGTGGTAAAAGCACGTGGTGCTGTGGGTTAATGAGCTATACTGCAAATTCGGTTTGAACTGCAAGGTTGGTGGTTCAAGCTCACCAGTCGCTCCTTGAAAATCCTCTACAGGGTTGCAATGTGTCGGCACCGATTCAATGGCACTTAAAAACAACAAATGCCAAATATGTAGGAGATTGCTTTATTTGACTCTGCATTACATTGTTGTTGTTAAGTGTCCTCGAGTGTGTTGTGATGCATATCAGCCCTGTCTAAGGTTTCTGAGGCTGTGAATCTTTGCAAGAACAGGAAGTCTCATCTTTCTCTCAGTGGAGCAGCAGGAAATCACCAACTAACAACTCTTTTTGTTGTTTGAAGTTCATTGCTTACCTATGTAGCCACCACATACATACTGTTGTTGTTTTTAAGTGGAGTTGGTTTCAACTCATAATGACTCTGCATAGGGTTTCTGAGGCTATACATCTCTATGGGAGCAGAAAGCCTCATCTATCTCCCTTAGGGCAACTGTAATTTTAACTACTGACCTTGTGATTAGCAGCCCAGGCCACAAACCACTATGTTTCAAGGTCTCCTTTATAACACTGTAGAACAAAATAAATCAGATATTTATATTAATATGAATCAGATAAAAAATGCAACTGACACTTAAGAACTGGAAATTTACTTGATTTAATGTATATGGAGTCCTTTCTGAACTGAGTTCATTTTGTCTGTGGGCTTTCTTTTCATTTTCAATTCTTTACAAGTTCTCATATATGCAGATGATTTGCAATAAGTGTTTTAAATACTAGCCAACACAGAACAGTACTGAAGTTTCAGAATCACCTTCTGATGTAGGCAGCATAAATGTTATCATATTCATTTTTGAAATATAGCAACCAGGAGAGTAAATGACTTATTGAAGGTCACATGAAAATGCTAACTGATTAAGATTTACCACTTATTAAAAGTGTGGCACTGTAGTATTAGCACTGGACTGCTAACCACGAGGTAAGTGGTTCAAACTCAACAGCTGATCTTCAGAAAACCTATATAGGGTTGCTATGAGTTGGAATAGGCATGTAACAATAACAACAACAATCTTTATATTATTATCATTTTCTTTTCAAAGTTTTTGGCACTTAATAATATCAACCAATAAACCCCATTCTTAAAGTAAGAATATAATTTATATCATAGTATCTTCATTAATGAGTCCTGGTGTGGGTTAATGCGCCAGGCTGCAAATCTGTTTGAATTGCAAGGTCAGCAGTTCAAGTTCACCAGCTGCTCCTCAGAAGCCCTATACAAGGTCACTATGGGTCGAAACCGACTCTATGGCACTTAACAACAACAACAACAACAACAACAACAAATCTTCATTAAATGTTTATTTATATGCACATTTAACAATAATTGTTTGAAACTTGGCAAATGAACCTGGCAAGCTAGGTACTAGGACAAACATCGTGAATCAATAATCAAGATCCCTGATGAATATTCTGGGGCTGATATTCTGAAGGAGATGGTGAAAAAATAATAAATAAATAAATAAATAGATAACTGTAAATAAATAATCAATTTGCCAAATGACTACAGATATTGAGAAGCGTTGTTAAGAATATAAACTGAGTGGTGTAATAGAAAGTAACTGGGGGAACCTCTGTCAGATCAGATTCTAAAAGTAAATTATCAGCATAATTAACATATAATTGAGATTTTAAAGATGACCTGCTTCACTTCCAGCAAGAGGGCACAATAGGATTGAACCTCCAAATGGTAAGGAAGCCCAGTAGATTTCAAGATAAAACAGACTATTTTAAAAGGAATAAAGACTAACAAATTACAGGGCGACCTGAAAGAAAAATAAAATACCTTTACATCAAAAAAAAAGTAAAAAAATAGAAAGATTTGGTAAACATTAAAACAACAGCATTGAAGAAAATGGAAAGAAAACCCACAAGCAACATGAACTCAGTTCAGAAATTTACATGGAACAAAGAAGCTAGGAACACCACACACACAAAAACTGACAACAAAATGACAGCAGTCAATTCATACCTATCAATAATTATACTGAATGTGAATGGATTACATACACCAGTCAAAGACAGAGTGTAGCAGGATGATAAGAAAACAGGGTCTTTCAATATGCTGTCTACAAAGATATATCTTACAAACAAAGACATAAATAGACTAAAAATTAAACAATGGAGTAAATTAAATCAAAACAAGCAGGCATGACAACATTAATCTCTGATAAAATAGACTTTAGGGTAAAAAACCATAAGCAACAAAGAAGGCCACTGTATCATGATTAAAGGGTCAATTGAACAAGAGGACATAACCATAATAAATATCTAAACTCCCAATGAAAGAGTATCAAAATACATAATTTAAACTCTAAAAGAACAACTCTACAGTAGGATTAGGAGATTTTAATACACCATTTTCAATGAAGGAAAGAACAACTAGAAATAAACTCAACAAAGTTACAGAAGAACTAAATAATACAAGCAACCTACTTACCCTCAAAGATATATACAGTATATTTCAACCCAATAAAAGCACAATATACATTCTTTTCAAGTGCTCATGGAGCATTCTCCAGAATAGACCATATGGTAGACCACAAAGAAAGCCTCAGTAGATTTGAAAAACACTAAATTATTGCAAAGCATCTTCTCAGGTCATATAATATTATGAATGTTATAATATTATAAATCAACAATAGGAAGATCAAAGAAAAAAAAAATCAGATACTTGGAAATTGAATAACACCCTGCTTAAAAGCTACTGGGTAATGGCAGAAGTAAAAAATGAAATAAAACGTTCCTATAAATGAAATGAGTGAGGATGAAAACAAAACAAACTGAAACCTTTGGTAAACCACAAAAGCTGTGCTCACAGAGCAGTTGATAGTAATAAATGCATCCATCCGGTTCGAAACTACCAGCCGCTCCGCGGGAGAAAGATGAGGCTTTCTACTCCCGTAAAGATTTACACCCTCGGAAACCCTGTACAGGGTC
>NW_006408732.1:758023-759192 GCF_000296735.1 Chrysochloris asiatica
CTATGGGTCGGAACCGACTCGATGGCACTTAACAACAACAACAACAACAATCCAAAGATAAGAAAGAAATAAAATCAACACCTTATCCCAACATCTCCAGCAATTAGAAAAAGAGCAGTAAAGTAAGCCTACAGCCAACAGAAGAAAATAAACATTAAAGGTTAGAGCAGAAATAAATGAAATAGAACACAGAGAAAAACAATAGAAAGAATCAACAAGACAAGAAATTACTTCTTTGAAAGGATTAATGAAACCGACAAATCATTGGCAAATCTAACAAAAGAAAAAGAGAAGATTCAAATAACACATGAGAAATGATATAGTTGACATCACAACAGAAATCAAAAGGATAGTACTATAAAGAATTGTACTTCAATAAACTTCAGCATCTTGAAGAAATGAAAAATTTGTACAAAGATACAACTTAGCTAAACTAATATAGACTAAAATAGAAAGCTTGAGCAGAGCAATACCAAAAGAAGAAGTTGAACAAGTCACTAAAAAACTCTCAACTAAAGCAAATCTGAGTCCATTCAGAGAGGAGCTGACACCAAATCTACTAAAACTTTTCTAGAATATAGAAAAGGAAGGAAAACTCCTGAATTCATTAATGAAGCAAACCACTAATACATAAACCAGGACATCCCTAAAAAAAGAAATTATAGACCAGTATTCCTCAAGAACATAGATGCAAAAATTCTCAACAAAATCCTACCCAATAGAATCCATAAACATTTAAAAAATGATACATAACAAGCAAGGGAATTCATACCAGATATGCAGGGATGGTTCAATATTAGAAAAACAACCAATGCAATCCACCACATAAACAAAACAAAGGAGAAAACCCATATGATCATAGCAATTGATGGCAGAAACAACATTTCACAAAAGCCAATTGAAAAAATCTATTTTTTTGTGAAAATATCAACATTACCAGAGTCCTGGTATGGCGATGTGGGTTAATGCACTGGACTGAAAAGTCATTGTGAACTGGTGGCCAGGAGCAGACTTGCAGAATGTGCCCTTTGGAGATGTAATTTATTATATATGCCTGAGTGGATTTTTTTGTTTGTGTGTTTTTTTAAAAAAAGCTAAAGTGGATAAAGAGAAATACTTTTAACTGATGGTATATGGAGGGGATTATAATCAATGTAATGAAACAAGTT
>NW_006408732.1:761168-761706 GCF_000296735.1 Chrysochloris asiatica
TAGCCAACAAACATATGAAGAAATGTTCAAGATCATTAGCCACTACAGAGATACAAATCAAAACAACAATGAGATATCATAGTATCCCAGTGTTGATAATAATGTTAAAAAAAAACAGAAAATAACAAATGCTGGTGAGATTTTGTAGAGACTGGGACCCTCCTACACTGCTGGTGGGACTGTAAAATGGTGCAACCATTATGGAAAATGGTATAGCACTTCCTCAAAAAGTTGCAAGTAGGAACACCATATGCCCCAACAATCATTCTATTTGATATATATTCTCAAGAAAGGAGTGCTATTACACAAATAGATATATACACAACTATGTTCATTGCAGTACTGTTCACAGTAGCAAAAAGGTGGAGACAGCTTAAATGCTCAGCAATGGAATCATTAAATAAACATTGGTACATACACAAAATGGGATATCATCAGTGTTGATGAATAATGACCAATCTGTGAAACATCTCATAACAGACCACTGTTGAAATAAATTAAGAAAAGATTGTCTTGTTAAAAGAAATATTCTATGGTA
>NW_006408732.1:762428-764234 GCF_000296735.1 Chrysochloris asiatica
CGACGGCACTTAACAACAACAACAACAAGTATATATTAAGCATCCATATAAGGGGACTACAATTTAATTTCTAAAATTGTAGGGCTAAAAAAATCATCACTGAGAAGCTCATAATAAAAAATCATGCAGGTAGAAAATAAACTAATGAGAAATTAAAATATTTTCATCAAAGGGCACTGGAACTATATTGGACCCTTCCTCACCATATACATAAAAATTAATTGATATTAGATTATAAATTTCAACATGAAAATTAAAGTTGCAAAATTTCTCAAAGCAAGTATAGGAGAATTTCTTGATGACTTCAGGATAGAAGATTTTTTACACATGATAAAAATATATTTAAATAAAATAAATGGAAAATAAATTTCATTTGTTTTATTTTCATATATATGGTGCTGTAGGATCAGCACTGGACTGTCAACCACAAAGTAAGCAGTTCAAACTCTCCAGCTGTTCTTTAGAAATGCTATACAGGGTCACTATGAGTTGGAACTGACTTGATGTCACTTAGCAACAACAACAACAACATTTTTGCTAATAAAATGACACTTAAAATTGAAAGATAAGTAAATATAAGCTGGGAAAAAGTATGCATAATATATAAATTTCATAAATAGTATGCACCATATGTAAAAATTTAATAACTAAATTATAAAAGGACAGATAAGCCAATAATAAATGCAAAACAGACCTCACAAAAAGCAAGTACTTGAAAAAAATGCTCAGTATTGCATTGGGGAAATGCAATTTAGAATCAGAAGGAGATACCATTACAAGCTCAATGGTTGGGTGGCGGTTGGGTGGCAGTTGTGTGCAGTTGAGTGGGTTCCAACTTATAGTAACCCTGTATAGGACTTGAAGATAGTGCGGTGGCTGCATACAATAAGCACTGGACTACAATCAACAGGGTCTGTGTTTTGTGCCTGCCAGCCCTCCACAGAAGAAAGATGATGCTTAATGCTATTGCAGGGTCTCTATGAATCTGAACGGTTCAATGGCATTTAACAACAATAATAGAGTAATACAGGAGCAGAAAGCCTCATTTTTCTCTTAAAAACCTGCTGGTAGATTTGAACTGCTGACCTTGCAGCAGCTCCTAATCTACTATACAGCCAGGGCTCCTTATACACTCACTTGTTATTGTTGTTAGATGCCAACAAGTTGGTTTCGACTCATAGTGACCCTATTTATGCACAACAGAATGAAACACTACCTGATTCTGCATCTCACAATCATCATTATGCTTGAGACCATAGTTGCTGCCACTGTTGCCAATTCATCTTGCTGGGGCTTTTCCTGGTTTTGGCTGATCCTAGGTGTGTCATTGTGGGTTAATGTGCCAGACTGCAAAGCCATTTGAACTACAAGGTTGGGGGTTCAAGCTTACTAGCCATTCCTTGGAAACCCTATACAGGGTCCCTATGGGTTACAACCAACTCAATGGCACTTCACAACAACAACGATACTTTACCAGGAGTCCTGGTATGGTGTTGTAGGTTAATGAGACAGACTTCGAAGCTGTTTGAACTGCAAGATCAGTGGTTCAAGCTCACCAGCTGCTCCTTGGTAACTCTATACAGGGTCACTATGGGTTGGAACTGACTCGGCAGTATTTAACAACAGCTACATACTTTACCAAACATATGTCCTTCTTGAGGAACAGTTCCTTCCTTATAATACTTCCCAGGTATGATAGATGAAGTCTCACCATGCTGACGTCTAATGAGCATTCTGGCTGTACTTCTTCCAACTCATATTTGTTTGTGTTTCTGGCAATCCATGGTACTTTTAATATTCTGCTAC
>NW_006408732.1:765019-793551 GCF_000296735.1 Chrysochloris asiatica
GTATATTATCCTATAATCCTGCATTTCCACTGATAGACATTTATTGAAGATGAATGAAAACATGTGTCTACACAAAATGTATTAATTCATGCTCATAGTAGCTTTATTCATAATAGCCAATAACTGAAGATAATTTTTTAAAAAGCTGCAACAGTATATCAACAGGGACATGTCAGAAATTCAATCTGGAATGAGAAGATGATGGAAAACTAGGGATATCATAACTGCTGTCAGATGGATATTGACTGAAAACATATAATACAAGAAAGATGCTTCCTTGTGCTTTATAGATTATGCAAAGGCTTTGGACTATGTGTATAATCACAGACTATGGATAACATCCAACACTCATCTGTCAGTTTGTCGTACTGGGGTGGTTTGCATGTTGCTGTGATTCTAGAAGCTATGCCATGAGTATTTCAAATACCAACAGTGTTTTCCATGGTGGGCAGGTTTCAGGTGAGCTCCAGACGAAGACAGACTACGAAGAAGGAGACACAGTCAAGAGATCAGACGACACAGTGTTGAATGAATGCCTGGCTCAGTGATGGAGATCTATGTTCATCTTTTAAATCTAGGGCTCTTCACTTCTGAAGGTGTCTCCTAGACTGGAGTGACTGTGTATGAGAGTGTGGTTGTGGTGCTGTATGTGAATGCATGCAAACTTGATTTGCCTTTAAGGTGCTGATAAACCTAGTAAATCATCAAAGTGAGATCATAAGTGTTAATGTACACTGAACATAAAAACAATGACCAGTTTAGCAGCAGATACTGGTTTACTCTGCAGCCTGTGTTTTCTGTCTCTCCGCTTCCTTTTTCCACCCCTTACTCCCATACTGTCCATCTCCACCACCCTCTTTTTTGAAGGTTTTTATTTACTTCAGCTAGCATGGCTTTTTAGTTGCTTCTCAAGTCAGAACAATTTTCAAGATGGTTTCCCTGTGCATTTGCACAAGATGAATGCTTGATGCTATGAAAAGCTTTTTATAGCATCCAAACAAATTTGTGTAGATTTTTGCATGGAAAAAAATCATAAATTTCCCTCAAAATAGGGAAAACTTGTTGCAGTACACAACTTGCCATAATAATATAAACAAGTAAAAAGTAATTTAAAAGCCATTCTTCTCATTTTCAGAGATAACATAAAGATCATTGCATGAGAAAAATCTACAGCGTAGTTTATTTTTAGATTTTGTTGAATCCTGCAAAGAAGAAGAAAAAAGTTTCTGTTGTGGTAGAATACTGTGCTGTGTTTAGATGTTATTTGTTTTCCATAAAAATGATATGGAAACTTCTAAAATGGAATTTGGTGCATATGTACTGCTGAATAAAGACCAATAAAGAGGTTTGAGTAGATGTAATGGTTGACACCGTTAATAAAATGACTAATCTGTTCAATTGTTTTAGAATCTTTTAATCTTAGACGTAGGAAGCCATGAACAATCTATTCTGAGCCAATTTAGGGAGAAAACTTTGTATTTTTAAAACTTGCATTAAAGTTAGGCAAGTGGTTTTTATAAATTGGAATCAGACCCCAGTTGTGAGGTTATGCACACTGAATTACTGTGACATAAATTAATTTGCACAAAGAAAATTCTTTAGAAGGTGGCTCATTGTAGGAAATCTTGTGCCTTCCCTTTTGAGCACAATTGTTGCATGAACAACAGTTTCCTATTAAAAACAAACCAGATTAGCCAGTATTTGCATCTATATCTACTTTGTGTTTACAAATCAACTGGTAATTCTGAAACACTGTAGAATGGATAAAAACTATTTTGTGATCATAACTCTCTGTTGAACTAGGGTATTTTTGCAGCATTCCTTGTCAGCAGAAATATAGCTAAATTTTAAAACTAGAAGCAGCAGAAATCTTGCTTGTAAAATTTATCCAAGTAGAGTATAGGCTAGGGTTTCTTGGGGAAAAATACATTAAAACTTAAAGCAATGTTGTTGTTGTTTAAAAGAAGAGAAACAGCTGTAAACATCCATTAATTATTAGACTATGGAATGCATGAAGCATGAAGCTACAAAAATATTCAAAAATGAAATGGAATGCATAAACATTGATGTTTTAAACATTAGTGAGCTGAAATGGACTGGTATTGGCCATTTTGAATCTGACAGTCACATGGTTAACTATGCTGGGAATGACAAATTTAAGAAAAATGGCATTGCATTCATTATCAAAAAGAACATTTCAACATCTATCTTGAAGTATACTGCTACCTGTGATAGAATAATACCCATATACCTACTAGGAAGACCAGTCAATAGCTCTGGTAGCGTAAAGGAGCTCTGGTAGCGTAGTGGTTACGAATCGGGCTGTGAACCTTAAGGTCAGCGGTTCGAAACTACCAGCGGCTCCGCGGGAGAAAGATGAGGCTTTCTACTCCCGTAAAGATTTACACCCTCGGAAACCCTGTACAGGGTCGCTATGGGTCAGAACTGACTCAACGGCACTTAACAACAACAATGCACCAACCACTAGAGCCAGTGATAATGGAATGAAAGAATTCTCCCAACTTCTTCAGTCTGAAATTGATCAAACATGCAATCAATACATATATCGATAATTGGAATGCAAACATTGGAAGCATCAGTAGTTGGAAAATATGGCCTTGGTGATAGATATATTCTGGAGATTGCATGATAGAATTTTGCAAGACCAATGACTTCGTCATTGCAAATATCTTTCTGAAACAACATAAATGACAACTGTATCCATGGACCTCACCAGATAGAATACACAGAAATCAAATTGACTACATCTGTGGAAAGAGATGGTGAAAATCTCCATATCATCAGCCAAAACAAGACCAGAGGCAGACTGTGTAACAGACTATCGATTGCTCATGTGCAAGTTCAGGCTTAAGCTGGAAGAAAATTAAAATAAATCCACAAGGGCCAAATTATGACATAAACATATCCCACCTGAATTTAGAGATCATCTGAAGAACAGATTTGATGCATTAGACCCTAAAGACTGAAGACCAGAAGAGTCGTGAGGTGACATCAAGAACATCATACAGGTAGAAAGCCAAAGGTCATGTCATTAAGAAGTCAAGAAAGAAGGAAAAGACCAAAATGGATGTCACAAGAGACTCTGAAACTTGCTCTCCAGCATAGAGATGTTTAATCAAATTGAAGAAGTGAGGAGATAAAAGCATTGAACAGAAAATGCCAACGATTCACTCATGAAGACAAAATCAAATATTATAACAAATTATGCAAACACCTGAGTTAGAAAACCAAAAGGGAAGAACACACTCAGTATTTCTCAAGCTGAGGGAACTGAAGGAAAACTTAAAGCCCAAAACAAAAACAACAGTTTGAGGACTAAGGTGTGCCTGATCCAAGCCATGGTATTTTCAAAACCTCATATGCATGTGAAAGTTGGACAATGAACAAGGAAAATCATAGAAGAATTGATGTATTTGAGTTCTGTTGTTGGAGAAGTATATTGAAAGTACCATGAACTGCCAGAAGAACAAACAAATCTTTGTTGGAATTCATACGTAAGAATGCTACTTAGAAGCTGACTGGCAAGACTTGGTCTCTCATACTTCAAACATGTTATTAGGAATGACCAGTTTCTGGAGAGGACATCATGCTTGGTAAAGTGGAAGGTCAATGAAAAAGAGGAAGACCCCAATGAGACAAATTTGCACAGTGGTCACAACAACTGACTCAAGCATAGCAACAATTGTGAGAATGCTGCAGGAACAGGAAGTGTTTCATCCTGTTGTTCAGAGGTTACTAAGAGTCAGCCCCTGACAACAACAGCACCTAATGACAACAGCAGTAGCTGGAAGCAAATATCCAGGAGAATAGATAAGCAACTTATGTTATTATAGTCATTTGATGGAAAAATCTTCATTATTAAAACTACTTACATCATCAGCATCATAAAAAGAATAATAAACCATTATGCTGAGCAAAAGAAATTAGGCACAGAGAAGTACATACAGTATGATTACATTTATAAGGAGGTCAGAACAATTGACTAATCTATAGAAATAGAAACTGGAAAGAATTCTGGAGTGGCATAAGTGTTGGTAAGGAGACTAGAAAGAAATTTGAGAAGAAAAGAAAAGGTTCTATACTTTGTGTTACAGTTAGGCAGGTGTGTCATTGTCAAAACTCACTGAACTCTACTCCTAAAATCTGAACAGTTTGCCATATACAAAATGTGTAAAATTTAAACAAAAATAAATGAACTAATGATATGTGAAGGAGCTCTTGTAGCACAGTGGATTATGAACTGGGCTACTAAGCGCAAGGTCAGCAGTTCAAATCTACTAGCCACTCAATGTGAGAAAGATGAGGCTTCCTACTCCCTTAAAGATTTACAGCCTCAGAAACCCTATATAGGGTCACTCTGAGTCATAACCCACTCTGTGGCACACAACCACCACCAACAATATGTGATAAGCAACAAGAGACAGAGAGATGGAAAAAAGGTAATAATAATTCAGACTTTGTGCTTGATTGAATGTAAAAGGATCAGGAGTTAAGTCTATGATTTAACCCAGTTCATTTAGGAACACATGTTAGGCACAGACACAAAAAGTGGGCTCACTTGTCAATAGTGTTTTAATCTTATTGAAACATGAACCTTGCTCAGTAATGGTACTGCTTCCTTCTGAAGTTAAAAGCGGGTAGATTGGTATTTCCCCAGTGACATGTATCCTCCCATCAATCAAATTCATCCCTTTATCAGGCTCAAATTTGAAATATGCTAGCTGAGTGCAGAAATATCAATTTTGGAGCTCACTCCTAATGTTATTCTGTTGCAGCCAGAGAGTACTAACCTCCAGGGTACAGGCCAAGTTCCATCTGTTTAGCCTCATTTTAAGGGAAGGGTGGTTCAGTTTTAGTTTTGTTGGGAAGGGTGGGAATGTAATTCTTTTGTTAATTTTAAGTAGTTGCAGAAGACCAGCAGTTGAACAACAGATTTAAGTTGAAAAATAAAATGAAACCACTTTAAATTATTAAGGTCTATACAGATGATTGAAAGACCTATAGCTTTATTAGAAAGATAATGGAAAATAAAAATTAACCCTGCACAGACTTGAATAAATATTTCAACAGTCACTTTCTTTGGATAGTAATATACATTCCTTTTTTGGAGGTCACTTTAATTCTGTTTTCTTTACGTGCTTTCTTCATTTTACTATCTACCAGCAATTGTTATAATCTTATTGCTAAGAGATCAATTTATTAAGAGCTCTATGGCACTTAACAACAGCCTGTACAACAATTTATGGTATAAATAATATTATTATCCTTAGTTCCAGATGAAGAAAAAAGATACAATTTGTAAGACAGAGCCAAGGTCTGAGTTAAGGCAATCACACAGAGCCAAAATCTTAGACATATTTAACCATCAAGCTAAAATAATTTTCATCTCCTTTATTTGCTTCTTTCTCTCTTTTTCTCAGTCATCAACTTTGTGCTAATAGCTCTAATAAGTCTCTATATAATATGTTTCCTTTAATCCTCATAATAACTGAAAGGTTTAACTTAAAATCTTTATTTCATAGTTAAAAAAAAAAGAAGAAAACAAAAACTAAGGTTCAAGTAGGTTGCATGACTTCTCTCAGATTGCTCCGATAGAATTAAGACCTCACCTTGAACTCTTAATCTATCTGCCTCACAGCTCTAAATCTTTCTACCTAATATAAAAAATACACATGCTTACTTTGCAGTTCTTCCAGGGCTATTTGTGTTTAGATAACTTGGTAATATCCAAATTGTAAAATTTCAGACATCTGTAGAAGTTATTCGGGAAGATGATAAGATTTGAAGACTCCACCTTAATTCTGCATCCAATCCATCCAACACAGTTCTGTTGAGTTGATACTGGCTGATAGCAACCCTCTAGGATAGAGTAGAACTGCCCAGAATGTTTCCAAGGCTGTAAATCTTTGTGGGAACAGATAGCTTCATCTTTTCCCCTCAAAGCAGTTGAACTGCTGACCTTGTGATTAGCAGCCCAGTGCTTACCACACTATGCCACTAGGCGTGGTGACTCTACCTTGTTGTTATGTACCTTCCAGTCTGTTGTGATTCGTAGCGACATTTAGCAAAATAGAACAAAACACTCCTCAATCCTGAGTATCCTCATAACCATTGCTATGTTTGAGCCCACTGTTGCTATCCCTTTGTCAATTCATCCTTATTGGGATTCTTCTTTTTCACTGACCTTCCACTTTTCGAAGCACGGTGGCTTTCTCCATTTATCTCCTGACCACAGGTTCAAAGAAGGAGAAACAAAGTCTCATTAACCTCATTTCTATGGAATATTATGGCTTTACTTCTTCCAAGAAAGACTTGTTGTTTTTCTTACAGTCCATGGTATTTTCAATATTCTTTTCCAACATCATAATTCAAATGCCTCAATTCTTCCATATTCATTGCTCAACTTTAACTTGAAAATGAGATGATTGAAGAGACTATGTGCACCTTAGTTCTCAAAGTGACATCTTTACTCTTTAACACTTTAAAGAGGTCTTTTGCCTCAGATTTGCCCCTGGCAATATGTCTTTTGATTTCTCGAATGCTACTTTCATGAGCATTGGTTGTGATCCAAGCAAATGAAATCTTTGGCAACTTCAATCTTTTATCCATTTATCATTATGTTATTTACTGGTCCAGCTATGAGGATTTTTGCTTTCTTTACACTGAGGTGCAATCCATACTGAAGATTATAGTTTTTTTTTTTATTTTCATCAGTAAGTATTTTAAATCATCTTTCCTTCCAGAAAGCAAGGTTTTGTCATCTGCAACTATCAGGTTATCAGTGAGTCTTCCTCCAATCCAGATACATTCTTCTTCATAAAATCCATCTACTCAGATTGTTTGCTTAGCATACAGAATGAATACATCCCTTTCCTGATTTTAAACCGTTCAGTACTCCTTGTTCTTTCAAATGATTCATTCTTGTTCTATGTATAGGTTCCTCACAAACACAGTTAAATATTCTGGAGTAGCCATTCTTCACAATGTTAGCCATAGTTTGTTATGATCCACACAATTGAATGTATTTGCATAGTCAATAAAGCACAAGTAAACATCTTTGTGATATTCTCTGGTTTCAGCAAGGATCCACCTGACAATTCTTTTTGGTACAGTGATTCCATATATTCCTTCAATCTTCTTTGCTTAGTGCATCCTTCAATATTTTGCCAAAGTTGCTATTGTTGTGAAGTGCCTTTGAGTAGGTTCTGACTCATAGTGACCCTCTCTAAGGTTTCTGAGGAGCAGCTGGTGAGTTTGAACTGTCAATCTTGTGGTTCAAATTGATCTTGTCATGTCCAATGCTTATCCTGGACATAGAATTCTTCAATATTGCAACCTGAAGTATGAATTTTTTCTTCAGTTCCTTCAACTTGAGAAATTCTGAGTGTATTATCTTTTGGTTTTATAACCTCAGGTGCTTGCATATTTCATTATAATACTTGACTTTATCTTCTCCAGCTGCCCTTTGAAATTTTCTCTTAAACTCTTTTACTTCCTAATTTCTTTTAGTTGCTTTAGCTTCTTTGTGTCTTCTATCGTTGATTTTCTTCTTTTCTTTGTTTCCTTTATTTGAAATGTTTCCTTTATTTAAAATCATGTATGATGCTCTTTATGTCCTCCCACAACTTCTCCATTGTCTCTTTTCACAGATGTAGTCAATTTTATTAGTGTGTGTTACATTAGGTCTATGGGCATAGTTTATGTTATTGATAGAAGGTATTTGCAATGAATAAGGTGTTGATCTACTAAAAAAAAATTTTTAATTAACTAATTGTTATAAAATTATTTGGAGACAGACAGCTTAAATGCCAATCAACAGAAGAATTGTTAGACAAATTTCAGTACATATACACAATAGAAAACTATGAAACTTTGAAGAATAATGATGAATCTGGGAAACACTCCAAAACATGGATGAACCTGGAGGACATCATGCTGAGTGAATAACAAAAGGATAAATATTTTATGAGACCACTATTGTAAAAAGCTTTAGTAGCATAGTGGTTACGAATTGGGCTGCAAACCTCAAGGATGGCAGTTCAAAACTTCCAGCCATTTCACAAAAGAAAGCTAAGGCTTTCTGCTCCCGTAAAGATTTACAGCCTCGGAAACCCTGTACAGGGTTGCTATGAGTCAGAAATGACAGCACTTAACAACAATAACCGTTATCTGATGGTACAAGGAGGGTATTATAGTTATGGAAATGAAATGAAGAGTATTCCTTATTGAATATAAATGTGATGATCTGCTCTGCAAACCTTCACTCTATTCACAATAAAATGTTAAAAAAAATTATCATGTGATCTCCATCATTGTTTCCATCACCAAGGATGCAATTTCTAACTACAGGTCCCTCTTTGATTCCAATTTTCACATTAGAATCACCAGTAATTATCAGTGCATTTAGATTGCATGTTTCACCTATTTCAGACTGACGTTTATTGTTGTTGTTGTTGTTAAATACCTTTGAGTCAGTTCCAACTCATAGTGACCTTGTATAGGGTTTCCTAGGAGCAGCTGGCAAATTTGAACCATTGACCTTGAGGTTCAAACTGACCTTGTGGTCAAGGTCTTCGTTGTGGATGTATGGATATTACACTATCGAAGATGCCATTGTACTTCAAGATAGATCTTGAAATGTTGTTTTTGACAATTGATGTGACACCACTGCTCTTCAGTTGGTCATTTCCAGCAGAGTAAACTACTAGATACCAATCTTTATGTGTTCCATTTCAATTTTGGTGACCTTTAATTTTCCTAGATTCATACTTTGTCCATTCCAAGTTAAAATTCTGGATGTTTGCAGCTGTTTCTTCTCATTTTTACTTGTGTCCAATCAGGAAATGTAGGTCCCTAAAACTTTTCTTCATCCATGTCATTAATGCTAACTCTACTTTGATAAGGCATCTCTTCCTCAGTTGAATTTTGAGTGCTTTCCAACTTGTGGGCTCATCGTTTGGCACTATATCAGACAAGGTTTTGTTGCTATTCATAACATTTTCATTGGCTAAACTCTCAGAAATGGTCTACCTCTTCTTATTTTGGAAGCTTTCCTGAAACTTGTTTACTATGGTGACCCTGGTGGAATTTAAAATATAGGTGGCAAAGCTCATAGCATCACAAAAATACACAAGCCACCACTGTATGACATACTGACAGAAGAGTGGTTTATAGGACTGTCTATTGTTTGAGTCCTTGTGTGATACTGTAGAATCAGCACTGGACTGCTTACCCCAAGGTTTGAACCCTCCAGCCCCTCCTTGGAAACCATATACAGGGTCACTGTGAGTTTTAACTGATTGAATGACACTTAACAACAACAACAATTGTTTGGCTGAAAGATGATATCCAGGAATGGGCTCAATTTCAGATTTGAAGTGTATCTAAAGGGATCCCAGGGGTTCCACTAGTGTTTATCAGACCAGTAAGTTTTGTCTTTTTTATGGTTTTGAATTTTGTTCTATAATTTTCTCTCACTCTGTCCATGACCTGTTATTGTTATCCCAATTAGAGAAGTTGGTGCTAGACACCATCTAGTTCTTCTTGTTTCAGGTTAGTGGAAATTCTGGTTCATATGATCCATTAGTTCTTGGATGAACTGTTTCCTAGAGTCTTTAATTTACGTCATTCTCCTTTGCTCCAGATGGGAAAAGATCAATAATTGTATTGTAGATGGCCAATCACAAACTTTTAATACTTTGGTTGCTGCTCACCAAAGTAGGGTGTGTAACATTGTCTTTATGAATGATGTAATGCCAGTAGAACTATATGTCCACTGAAACTATTGTCCTAAGTCTTCAAACTGAGTAGTTCAGTCTATAAGATGTTCATTTTGGCTAAGAAGTTTACATTACATTGCCACTTGCATGCTGTACTATATACTGTCTTTATTTACAGCATATAATATATTATGTAGATTGTATCCTCTGCCAAACCTATATATGTTCATGAGTGTACTCCCATACTTTATCCCACAACTGTTCAACTTACATATGTAGTAAAATATTATTTGTTATTATTCCTATTGTCCATTTTTTTCTTTCTATATCAAAATGCACTGTGTCTATATAATTTGAGTTTTTGAGATAATTAGAAGTTTAGTCAGGATGGATTTATTATCTCATATCTTCATGCGCTCTTTCGTTTCACAAATACTTGTTGAGAACTTATTAAATGTAAACATTGTGTTGGCTTTAGGGTAACAAAGATAAATATGGCACAACCTCTGCCTGAAAAGACTTGAATGAAGCTATAGAGAAGACCAATAGCATTCTCACATATGATACTTTCCCAGAAGTGACAGATCACAACGTTCTTCCTTTCATTAAAAAAGTTGAAAAAGTCTGTTTACCTGAAGGGCCCATGTCTCCTCTTTGGCAGTACTTTCTCTGTATGAGAAATCATTCTTTTCTTTTTTTAAAAAAAAAAAAACCTTTCTCAATTTTATTTTATTTTTGCTTTTTGGTACATAAATGAATAATTCGGGAGACAACCAATAACTGGTTAATACTCCCTGCTGTCCTTCCAAAGCTGCACAGCCTAAAATAAAGGTGCTGCGGAGGTGGAGAACCCAATTTTCATTCTAAGTTTCACACAGTGGGTTTCAGTCAATTAAAATTTCTGTTCCTAAGATACAGTTGCTTATGGAGGCAAGAAGCACCCACATTTTTTGGGAAACAATGATTTTAGTCAACAAGAACTTTCTTCTCCACAATACCTGTGGAGACCTCAGTTATGGGATTTTGTTCAATTGCTGAGGGGATGTCATAAAACATCACGCTTTTTCAGGCATCAGTTTCAGCGGTTCAAAACTACCAGCCGCTCCGCGGGAGAAAGATGAGGCTTTCTACTCCCGTAAGGATTTACACCCTCGGAAACCCTGTACAGGGTCGCTATGGGTCGGAACCAACTCGAAGGCACTTAACAACAACAACAACAAGGTTTTGACTCCTCTAAGCTACACAACAAACATCTTGTGGAGAAACAGTACATTTACCAGTCTCTTTACCCTCACTAATGCCTTGGAATCAGGCCATCAGGCACTGCCTTTTGGGTAAATCCATTTCATAGCAAGAATTGTGTATGTGTGTGATTTTGTTATTAAAGTCTTTTGGATAGGGTTCAAGTTGGACCTGCCTTATGCCGAATTTTGCATTTTACCAAACTGCTAGTCATAGGTACCGGCAATTTAAGAGAAATTTCTTACAGATTACAGGAAGTCAGCTATCTCTCAGAGTTTTCCTTGGTCTTAGATTCATTCTACTTCAAAGGTGAACAAATTGAAAATGTGCTTAAAATAGTTCCCTGGGAAAGTATTGCTAAGATTGTTTTTCTATTTGTGTCTTTGAAATGGTGAAATTAAATCAATTTATTTTCACTCATGGCTAAAGTACAATCAAAACCATAATAGGCTTACTCGTTCACTCAATTATTCACTCAACAGCTCCTAAGAAGCTTTGGTAGAGTAATGGTTATGAGTTAAACTGCTAACCTCAAGGTCAGCAGTTCGAAACTACCAGCCATTCCGTTACAGAAAGATGAGACTTTCTGTTCCTATAATGGTTTACAGCCCTGGAAGCCCTATTCAGGGATGCTATGAGTAAGCACAAACTCCATGGCACAATACCACCACCACTAGGGCTAGACTAGGAATTCAACTCATTATTATTATGTTGTTGTTAAGTGCATTAAAGTTGGTTTCTGAGAAGCAGCCGGTGGGTTTGAACCATCAACTTTGTGATTAGTAATCCAGCGCTTTATCTTACAGTTCAACACCAGAACTCCCATTATCTTTATACCAGGACTCTAATTAGAAACCTGATATTGCTTTTTTTTTTTGTCATTGTTATCTTGAATGCCTAAAACATCAAAATGTAATTTGCTATGATACTATCTTCGGAAAGTTTTCTGAGTATAATACGTTTCTGTTGAGTAATTCCCCTTGTTGCTGTTGTTGTTAAGTGCCGTAAAATTTGTACCCAGTCATAGTGACTCTTTTAGGAGCTCTGGTAGCAGAGTGGTTACAAATCAGGCTGTGAACCTTAAGGTCAGGAGTTCAAAACTACCAGCTGTTCCGGGGGAGAAAGATGAGGCTTTCTGCTCCTGTAAAGATTTACAGCCTTGAGAAACCTACAGGGTCACTATGAGTTGGAACCGACTCCACAGCACACAACCACCATAAACACCAACCATAGTGACTCTGTTATAGTGTTTCCGAGGAGTAACTGGTGGGTTTGAACGTCCAACCTTATGGTTGTAAGTCCAGTGATGAAACTACAATGCCAATCCGAAAAAAACATATAAATCAATTTTAAAAAGTGGTTAAAAAGTTCAATGATCAGTCCTGTTTTCTTTTCCTTGATATCTTGTGGAAAGAATTCAGCCTCTGAACGAATTATGCTCCCATTTTTTTTTAGCAATGAATCATTTAAAGTTAATATGTAGCTTGAGAATTTTTTTCTGTTACTGAATCATATAAAAAATATGTTGGCAAAAATATTAATTTGATTGGACTCTCACTTTTTCCCTTCTACTTGCTCTCTCCCTTGAATCCACTTCCTGGTTGGTGAGACAAACCATCTCTCAACATGTTTATATACTTTTTCAGCCATGATTTTGTCACTGATCTGTAGTAGAGAGGCCTTGTTTAATAAGGAAAACAATCCCCTGTGAGTGTTAATTGGGTAACAATTCACTTTTATTTCAAGGGAAATTGTTTGATTCTTTTAAATAGATAATGAACTTGGAACTTCTCCTCAGGCATGAGACTAGCTTGATTTGGGAGGAGTAGGCTTTTTGAGTTTCTGCATTTCCTCTGCTTGAATGTAAATTTAATTTTCTTTTTGAGTCCCTATGAATGGTTACTGAGAGCTAGCCTCCTTGAGTGGAGAGAGAATGTTCCTGAATTCTTAGGAATTCAGATGGTACCAGGTTTCTCAAAATGAGCAGTGACTTTGTCCCAGTTGTAGTTGCTTCACTGATTGACTTCAACCACACCTTCTTGAGTGGACAGCTGATGTTACTAATTAGAGAGGAATGTGCCTTTATGGCTTAGGTCTTGACTCTGCAAACCAAGCCCAAACTTATGGCCATGAATCCCAACTCGTGGCAACCAGATAGGATAGAGTGGGTTCTAGCTTGTAACAACTCGATAGGATAGAGTAGACCTGCCCCCTAGGATTTTCAAGGATGTAAATCTTTTCAGAAGCTGACACATCTTTCTTTTGCTGAGCTGCTGGTAAATTAGAACCACTGTCCTCTGTTAGTAACTGTTTTAATCACAACACAACCACGGTTCCTGGCAAAGGACAAAGGGTAACTTAATAAATTTGGTGGCATAAGACCCATTGCTGAATTACTTTTGAGGTTACACTTGAGAAAGATTTTCATCCTGTTCTCACTGAAGTTCTTCAAAGCTGCCTATAAAATTGTAATTTACTTTGTAATTTCATGGGAAAAAAACAAAACACAAAAAACTTCCTCATGAAAACTAAGTCATTTTTAGCTATACTTTGGTCCCATGCCTTAAGAGAAAGTTATCTAGGTGGAAGCCTAGGCATGTTGCCATCCAGCTGTACTTACTAGGAGGCAAATTACCACAGGTGCAAAAACTTCTAGAGAGCTTTCCAACTTTCTATAAAATTAAAAATAGCAAATTATAGTATTGTGAGATGAAATGTTTATTCAGTCACGCATGCTTGAGAGCACCATGGCATGGTTATTTAAAAGGCTTATCAGGCTAATCTTGTATATTTAGGATTTTTGTGTGGCAATAAGTTATGCCTTGTGGGATTTTGTTTTCTCATTGACCCTAGGCAATGGAGTATTCTGAGTATAATGCTAACTGTGGTACTGGCAAAATGTCAGGTTGTTATCTGCACATTTGATGATGAGAGAAAGAGGAGGTTTTCTGATTCCTTAAAGATCCATAGCCTCACAAAACCTAAGGAGCAGTTCACTAGGATCCTGTAGGGGTACTATGAGTTGCAATTAACTTGATGATAGTGAGTTTTTGAGTGTGGATATTGGAAGACTCTGAAAGACAAATGACTTATTCTTACAACTTGCTAACCAGAACTCCTCTTTATTGTTGTCATTAGGTGTTGATGAAGCTGTTCCAACTCATAGTAACCCTATGCTCAACAGAACAAAACAATGTCTGTTCCTGCGCCATCCTCACAATTGTTATGTTTGATCCCATCTAGATAAACAAGGCGCTGGCCTTGTTTAGGGTCTTTCTCTTTTTTTGCTAACCATCACTTTACCAAGAATGATGTCCTTCTCCAAGAACTGGTTCCTCCTAATAACATGTCCAATGTTGTGAGATGATGTCTTACCATCTTGACTTCTAAGGAACATTCTGGCTGTTTTCTTACAAGACAGAATTACTTGAACCTCTAGAAGAAGTCCATGCTATTTTCAATATTCTTCACCTCTTACTGTTGTTGTTGTTAAGTACCATGGAGTCGGTTCCGACTCATAGTGACCCTACATAGGGTTTTCGAGGCTATGATTACGGGAGCAGAAAGCCTCATCTTTCTCCCGTGGAACTGCTGGTAGTTTCGAACTGCCGACCTTCAAGTTAGCAGCCCGATTCGTAACCACTATGCTACCAGAGCTCTTACTGTTGTTATGTGCCGTGGAGGCAGTTCCGACTCATAGTGACCCTACACAGGGTTTCCGAGGCTGTAAATCTTTACGGGAGCAGACCGCCACATTTTTCTCCCACGGAACCGCTGGTAGTTTCGAACTGCTGACCTTGCGACTCACAGCCCGATTCGTAACCACTACGCTACCAGAGCTCTTACTAGTGAGGTTTAAATCCCAAAGATTCCTTGCTGAGAGTAAAATTCTAAAGACTTGAGCTTTCTCTAGTCATTGTAAGATATCTGAGACAAAGGTGCCAATTATTAATGAATGGTATGTAGCAACAGTGACTTTAGGCTGTTGTTGTTGTTGTTATGTTCCGTGGAGTCGGTTCCGACTCATAGCGACCCTGCACAGGGTTTCCGAGGCTGTAAATCTTTACGGGAGCAGAATGCCTCATCTTTCTCCCGCGGAACCGCTGGTAGTTTCGAACTGCTGACCTTGAGGTTCACAGCCCGATTCGTAACCACTACGCTACCAGAGCTCCTTGAAGACTAAATGAATAGAGATGCGAAGCACGAAGATTATTTGGAATTGTTAACTAAGAAAATATGTATCAAAAGTGTTTCTTGAAGTGGCCAAATCAGTGACAAAAGCATTGGTGTATATCACAGTGTAAAAAAATCACCTACAGAAAACTTGATTTTCCAAGTGTCAAGCTATGATTGATTAGGTAGCAGAATGGCAAGTGGGGTTCCATGGAAAGGCCAATTTTATCTGTATGTCTTTGTGTTTTTCTAGCAGGATTTATGCCTCTGGTGAAAGAGCCATCGTTGTAAATGCTGGAAGTCTTTGAAGGATAATAGATTTTTATTGTTGTATTGTTTTTTAGATACATTAAGCAACACATCTTAATTTATTTAAACTGTGTAAAGAACATGTAATTAAAAGAGTTTAGCAATCAGACCCATTCTCATCCCTGCGATTCATTAATGAAAGTGGATACTTTCTTCTGGTGCTGCTTTTCTATAGAGCCACAATAATATTATTATTTCTTAGTTTAAAAATTCTTCCATAAGAGTCATTATCATATCCTCATAATGTACATAAATCTTGGGGCAGCCAGGGAAATAACTTCTGTTCCTTTCACTATTGATTCTGGCCCAGATTATAGGCCCTTAGGCTACGATCTATTTGATTTTAAATTCTAAAACTCCGCAGACTTTAAAATAGTTCTTGTCCAGGTGCTAGTGAAACACTGTCCTAGTGTGCCAAGTGCATATTTCTATGGAATCCAAAACTCAGCTGAGAAAATACGAAGTCATACTATTTTTAATCATCTCATATGTATGCAAAAGCTAGACAATGAATAATGAAGCCTGAAGAATAATTGATGTATTTGAATTATGGTATTAATGGAGAATGTTAAATATATCTAGGAGTTCCAGGAGAACAAAAAAAATGTGTCCTAGTAGAAGTAGAGCCAGAATGTTCCTTAGATGTGAGGAAGTTTGACATCCCTGGAGAAGGATATGATGAATCAGGGTCAGCTAAGGAGAGGAAGGCCCTCACCACGATGATTTAACACATTGACTATCACAAACATAGCAACAGGGATGATGAAGGACTGGGCAGTCTTTCCTTCTGCTGTACACGGGTTTGCTATGAATCTAAACTGACTTAACGGCACCTAACCACAGCAATAACACTTCTTAACACTTTGGACATTGCTTTTATATTTTCATCCCATGACAATTTCCTACATTTAAAGAAAATTTAATTTGACAAAATTAAAGTTGTTTTTGAAGTACTTAACAATTACAATTTTATCAGTTTGACTTTTTTAAACCCCATCAAAATCTTCTACAATATTTTCTGTATTTGCTGAAAGATGACATCCCTCTTGCCTTAATCATGTGCCAGATTACTCATAAACCTGGACCATATGCCAATGCAATTTGCTGATGGATCCAAGCTGTTTTGGTAGATAAAAAATCTAAGGGGATTAGAATGACTCAGTCCTCACTGTGAATAGAGCAACGCCTGTAGGGCAGCTACATTCTTTCCTTTCTTTCCTTGTCCATACATCATATCTATTTTCTTAATTTAGCTTATTGAGGACCCAAAACCTGAAGATCATACTAATTCCCACAAAAATGCATTTCCTTTAAATAATGTCTTTCTTTAGATATCTAGATAGAATGGAGATTTTGTATGTGCAAAATTAGGAAATTTACCCCATGTTTCAGCTTCAAGGTGGCTTAAGGAAAGGGAGTAAAAAAAACAAAACACAAAACTACTCTTACATTGATAAATGCCACAAAATACCTTTCTCTCTTACTTGGTTGTGTTTTGCTCAGTATAGTTAATGGTGTAATTATTCTCTGTCATCAATATTTGAATAACTTCAAGTTGCTTGTTTATAATGAAATGAACCTCTCTAATTCTTGACTTGAAATCAGAATCAGATGGTTGATTAAATTATTAAAATTTAAAGTGACCTTTGGGAAAATACACTTTTATAGAAGGCATTTTCCCATGTGCTCACTTTTCCTTTCTAGCACAAGTAAAATTTACCCAAAACAGGAAATTATTGTGATTTAAATTTTGTGTTTTAAAAATAATTTTATTGATGGTAGCTTCTGATTTTACATGTCTAACATTGTTCTTTAAAGATTAAGCAACAAAACATTGTCTTTGAAATATATTAATTCATTATACTACTGTTGTTAGATGCTGTCAAATGGATTCCTACTTATAGTGACCTTATGCAGTCCTTCACCATCCTCACAATCATTGTTAATCTTGAGTTCATTGTTGTTGCCACTGTGTAGATCCATCTAGCTTGGGGTCTTCCTCTTTTTTGCTGAACCTCTACTGTATCTAGCATGATGTCCTTCTGCAGGGATTATTCCCTACTGATAATATGTCTGAAGTATGATAGTCTGGGCTTCTAAGGGGCATTCTGGCTGTACATCTTCCAACACTGATTTGTTTGTTTCTGTAGCAATCCATGGTACCTTTAATACTCTTCTCCAATGACATAATTCAATGAGTCAATTCTCCTATGGTCTGCCTTACAACTAAGAGCTCTTTATGCATATATAAAACAGTGTAATAAATTCTAATTATTCATATTTATATAATTTTTAAGCAGATAGCATACTATACCATAATGTGTGGATCCAGGACAATAGAGTAATGGAAACATATAGTTGGAAGTATCATAGATGCCATTAGGCCAATGAAGGGATCATCTCTGTGATATACTCTTGACCAAGATAAGAATTCTTTGTAGGTGTTTCTGACAAATGGAAGAAATTTTTAACATTTTGAGTATTTTCAGTGATGAGAAATACTAAAAAGTAATTTTTCAAATACAATTTTCCTCTCTCTGTTTTCATTACACCAAATTTTACCTTTGAGAGCTCAGAAGAATAATTTATATTTCATTCATCCTGGTAAAAACAAAACAAAAAAAAAAAAACCTTAAACATTTAACAGAGAAACATACTTATATCCTCAGAAATTTGGCAGGTATAACTGACCTTACAAAGGAGTTCTCCTTTCATTAGTGTCCATTTCTTATATACAGAAAATGGTGCTCTCACATATAAGCTATTTTTATATCACAATATTACAACCAACAAACACCCATATATGTGGATAAAATGAATCACACATGTTATTCAGTCACTCACTAAGTCTACCGTTACTCAGGCACTCATGAAGGAAAAAGGAATCTTTTTAACAGTCAGAAAGGAATTATGGTTTCCTGTGAATTCAGAGACTTTGTTTAGCATAAAATTAGGCTTATTTAGAAGGTTTGGCTTGGCACTATAAAATGGGACTTAATACAGGAGTAAGGTTGACAACTGAATTTTACTACCCATATATTTGTTTGGCATACTGTAGTGATTTGTGTGTTAATGTGAAACTAGTATTCCATATATTAGTGTCACCCATAGTGGACAGGTTTAGTTAAATGCATACTAGGAAGAATGGCATGGTGACTACTTCCAAAATTTTTTCAGTGAAAACCTTATGAATCATAAAAACATTGATTAACCTGATTACTTTGGACATATCATCAGGATGGATCAATGTCTAGAGAAAGACATCATGATTAGTGAAGTTGAGGACAAGGGAGACACTCAATGAGATGGACTGGCACAATATCTTCAACGATGGACTTGAACATACCAGTGATTGTGGGATGATGCAAGATCAGGCAACATTTTGTATTGTTGTACATGATAACAGAGCCATGAAACAGAGTTGACCCAAATGGTTGCTTTCTATCTCTGTGTAGTCTTTAACAATTCCAGTGACGGACAGTTCTTTCTTCATCACTCACTCACACATTCATTTCTTCATTCATTTACCAGCTTCTTACTTTGTCTTTTAGTTGCAAACAATACAAATCAATTCCAATTACCATAAAGAGCAAAGAGATTTGTTTGTGTTTTATTTTGCAAAAGTAGGATTCAAATATATGATTAACAGAATTCAAGCCAGTTCGCCAAAACTTTGATTATCTGGATCTCTTGCCTCTGTTAATCTTATTTCATAACCTATAAAGACTTTCTCCAGTGGAAGGGCATATGGCCTTAAATAGTCTCAAGTCTGTATCATCCCAACTCAGTAACCATATAGTAATTGGTGACATAGAAGGAAAAGATAACATTTAAAAATTAATTTTTCAACATACATGTTATCAAGTTCAAGAAACTTTTGTAAGCAATGATATTAGTGATTGTTTTCGTTGTTAAGTGCTGTCGAATTGGTTCCAACTCATAGTCACCTTGTATAGAGTTTCCGAAGAGTGACTGGTGAGCTTGAACTGCCAACCTTGTGATCCAGTGCTTTTCTTACAGTGACATTAGTCCATGCCTAAAAAAAAAACTAAGGGTACTGGAAATTTATCAATGTCAATGCAGTCTTTTCTGCATTATTGACTTAAGACAAATGGGTGTACTTTAAAGATTTTTTAAGATTAGGAAGCAAAAAGAAGTCAGAAAGAGCCAAATCAGGATTGTAAGGTGGATGCATAGTGATTTCCCATCAAAACTCTTGCAAAATTGCCCTTGTTTGATGACAAGAATGAGCAGGAATATTTCTTTGTGGAAAAGAGCTCTCTGGAGAAGATTTCATAGGAGTTTTTTTTTTTTCCTGCTTAACTTTCTCAAAATACTCTCATAATAAGTAAAAGGTTGTATACATCCCAAAAAAACTGTTGCAAAGACCTTTACTCTTGAATACTCTGCTTTTGCTTTGACTGGATCACTTTCATCTCTTGGTAGCCATTACTTTGATTTTGCTTTGTCTTCAGTTTCATCTGCTGCTACAGTGTTTCTAATAGATGCTTCAAGATATTGATTCAACCTGTTTAAAAATTTCATTGAAAGCTCTGCTCTTCTCTGCAGATGATCTGGGTGCAACATTTTTGGTACCCATGAAGTAGAATTTTTTTTAACTTTAATTTTTCAGTTAGAATTGTATAAGCTGAACCAATGGAGATGTCTGTGCTATTGGCTATTGTTTCTGCTGTTAATCATTGGTCCTCTTCTACTAAGTCATGAAAAAGTAATTTTTCTTGCAAACTAATGTGATGGTCTGCTGTTGCAGACTCATCTTCAACATTGTCTCATACCTTCTTAAAAGGATCGGCAAAATGCCGATTTTCCAGGGGGATTGTTTCCATAAACTTTTGGTAAAACATCAGTGATTTCACTATTCTTCCAATCAAGCTTCCTCATAAATTTGATTTGTTTGTTCTCACTTCAATTTTAGCAAAATTCATGTTTCTCTGATGGGACACTTCTAAAACTAATGTCTTATCCTTTTTAGTGCCTCAAACTCAATCCTGTTGAGACATATTATAACAAATTAGTATGAGATTATTTTGGTGAAAAAAAATTTTTTTATATCCATGCAAATTTATTTTATAGTATGAATTTTTCATAAACCTTTTGAAGACCTGTGTGAACGGATAACCATGGGGAGAGCATGTGTTACAGGTATATGTCGGAACAGAGTCATACATACTTTGTGCTATGATTCCAACATGTTTCTCCATCTTTCTTTTTCACTTTTATCCCTAACAGGGTACCCCAGTTGCTGACTTGGCTTAATTCTAATTACTACATTTCTTGTGAACTGTAAATTTAGCTTATCTTTATTGTTTTTCTTCTTTAGTATGATCCTTAAAACCAGTAACTATGTTTAATTTTTCTGAAATTTAACTCAACAACTCTAAAGTGAGGATAAGGAGCTCTGGTATCATAGTGGTTATGAATTGGGCTGCAAACCTCAAGGTCAGAAGTTTGAAACTACCAGCTGTTCCACAAAAGAAAGATGAGCCTTTCTGCTCCTGTAAAGATTTACAGCCTTGGAAACCCTGTACAGGGTTACTATGAGTCAGAAAGAATTCCACAGTACATAACCACCACCAAAGTGAGGATAAAAATACCGACATCATTGAGTTATTTTGAGGTCTAAATTAATACCTATTATGTAGTGTCCTATTTTAAAAATGTAATTTCTCTGCTCTTCTAATGCTTACATTTAGAGACAATTTTTGAGGAAGGTGAACTTACTGATACAGAAAGCAAGGATGTGCAGTTAAGTGTGCATGTAATTTATGTCAATGCTGTGGGCTTAAGATGTGCATTTTCACAATGGGTTTTAGAATTTTACAAGCTGAAGAGACATATATTTGAAGTTTTTCTTCTTATTTATTATTTTCCATTGCAATGATAATATTGTTGTCTTTAAGTGCCTTCAAGTTGGTTCTGACTGACAGTGATCCTGTAAAAGGTTTCCAAAGAGCAGTTTGTGAACTTGAACACCAGATCTTGTGGTTCAAATTGACTTTCCAGCCCAGTGCATTAACCCACAATGTCACAATACTTCCTAATTTTGTCTCTGGAAATGGCAAATTGTTGTTGCTGCTAGGTGCCATTAAGTCTGTTCTAATTCATAATGAATCTATATACAACAAAAGGAAAGAAACACTGTCTAGTGCTGCACCATACTCACAGTTGTTGCTAAGTTTGTATTACTCTAGCTCATTGAGGGCCTTTCACTTTTTCTCCGACTCTCCTCTTTACCAAGTATGATCTCCATCCCAAAGCAGGAAAGACATAATTTTGTCATTATCACTTACAATGGGTAACATGGCTGTTTTTCTTCCAAAACAGACTTGTTCTTTTTTTCTGGCAGTCCAATGCCATAATTCAAATACATCAATTCTTCTCTATGCTTCCTTATTCATTTTCCTGCTTTCACATGCATATGAGGCAGTTGAAAATATCATGGCCTCAAGGGCTGTGTCAGTTCACTGAAACATTTCAATTGGTATTCCATCAATTCCTGAATCCTTGCTTTTCATCAATGACTTCAGTACAGTTTGGATTTTTTCCTTCTATGCCATTGGTTCTTGATCATAAGCAACCTCTTGAATTGGTTGAACATTGACGGATTGTTTTTGGTACAGTGAACATATGCACCCCTTCCATCTTATTTGATGTTTCCTGCATCATTCAATATTTTGTGCATATAATCCTTCAATATTAGAAATTGAGGCATGAATGTTTTCTTCAGGTCTTTAAGTTTCAGAAATGCTGAATTTGTTCTTCCCTTTTGGTTTTCTGACTCCAGATATTTACACATTTCATCATCACACTTTACTTTGTCTTCTCAATTATCCTTTGAAATTTTCTGTTCTACTCTTTGAATTCATCATGTCTTCCAGTTGCTTTAGCTTTTTTATGTTCAACAGCAAATTTCAGAATCCTTTGGATATCTATTTTTGTCTTTTCTTTCTTTCCTGTTGTTTTAATGAACTTTTCTTCTTTTATGTATGATTAAACTGAACACTAACAAAAAGAAGAAAAAAGTGGAGGCAAATAAATTTTATATAATTTTACAACTATAACTTTTGTTAAATGTCAATGAGTCAGTTCCGACTCACAGCAGCCCTGTATGAGTTTCTGAGGCGTAGCTGGTAAGATTGAACTGCTGACCTTGTAGTTCAAACTAACCTTACAATGTAGTGTGTTAACCCACTAGAGTTATTAAAAAGAAACTGACTTAATTTTCCCTTTCTAACAAGAAAAAAAGATGCAAAGTATACTAAGTTACAGTTTACTAGAAAGCAAATTAACAGAATTTATGAGATATTCTCTGAATAACTAGGAAATTGTCTATTTCAGCTAACAGCTTCAAAAGGTTCCAAAGATCCCTTTTTGTTTGTTGTTATTAAGTGCCATCAAGTAGGTTTTGACTCATAGAAACCCTATCATCCATGATAGAACAAAACACTGCCTGATCTTGTGCCAGTATCACAATTGCTGTTACATTTGACTCCATTGTTGCTGCCACTTGGTCTATCCATCTCACTGGGGGGTCTTCTTTTTCAGTGACTCTCCACTTTACCAAGCATGATGTCCTTCTCCAGTGACTTGTCCCTCCTGATAATATGTCCAAAGTATGAAAGGTGAAATCTCATCATCCTAGCTTCTAAAGAGCATTCTGACTGCACTAACACAGATTTGTTTGTTCTTCAGGCAGTCCATGCTACTTTCAATATTCCCCAGCACCGTAACTCAAAGGCATCAATTCTTCTATGGTCATCTTTATCCACTGTTCAACTTACATATGAATATGAGACTATTGAAAATGCCATGACTTGGGTAAGGCTCACCTTAGTCCTCAAACTGATGTGATTATTTTTGAAGACTTTGAAGAGATCTTGTGCAGCAGATTTGCTTAATGCAATATACCTTTCATTGCTTAATTGTTGCTTCCATTAGTTTTGATTGTTGATTCAAGAAAAATGAAGTCTTTGACCATTTCAATCTTTTCTCCACTTATCTTGATGTTACTTATTGGATCAGTGGTGAGGATTTTTGTTTTCTCTACACTGAGGTGTAATCCTTATGATGGCTGTGGTCTTTGATCTTCATTAGTAAGAATTTTAAGTCCTCTTTGCTTTCAGCAAGCAAGATTAAGTCATCCGCATATCACAGGTTGTTAATGAGTCTTCCTCCAATTCTGATGCCACATTCTTCTTAATATAATCCAATGTTTCATATTGTTTGCTAGGCACACCGATCAAATAAGTATGGTGAAAGAATATAGGCATTGCACACACCTTTCCTGATTTTAAACAATTCAGTGTATGCTTATTCTATTTGATTGCCATTGTCTATGTCCGGATTCTTCATGAGCACAATTTATGGTCCAATAAAAAGTTTACCAATGCAAAACTGGATAAAGATGTATTGACTTAATTTTCATAGTGAGGTACACTGCTGCCATTTAATATTTTTTAATCTTAAAAAAAATCTTAATTCCTATAAACAGTACAAAATGTGGGAAGTGTGAAATTAAAAATGTTTTCACTCATTAGAGATGACCTTCTGTAATTTCACCACTTATGAGTTATCAGGACATCTGTAACTTGTGAAAATTATTTAAATATTTTATCCTCTAACATGTAAATATGAAAACATGTAAATATGAACATACACTTATTGGGATATATTTTTTAAATATTTATATACTTGCATCAAGTCATTAAAAGTTAGAATTAAGAATCCATTCCATTATTGAGCATCTAAATGGATAAATAAAATTCCAGGACGTAGAGCTTTGTTGGCCTCTCTAATTATGATGCATTGACTCTAATGAGAAGGAACTCAATGGAAACTGTTGAAGGAAGGATTGACAAGTGTGTTAAGACTAGTGAAAGGGTGTGTAGACAGGTGTCTTTGGTGTTGTGACACCTACTAGTAGATTATTACAAAATTCTAGCCAAGAAATGATAGTAGCTTTACAAAAGATGGAAGTGATAAACACAGTAAGAAGGGGTGAGATTCTAGGTATATTAAGATGGTAGAACCATACAATTTGCTAACAGGCAAGATGTGACATGTAAGGGAGAGGAGTGAAGGATCAATTCACAGTTTTAATTAAAAATTAAAAAGGAGGATGATTTTGACAGTTGGTAGGTTTGGGGAATGGATCAGGTTTTGGGTACAATAAATATGAGATCTTTATTATGTACCGGTGGTTCAGGTTCACCAGCTGCTCCCATAACTACCCTACACAGGGTCGCTATGGGTTGGAATTGACTCGAAGGCACTTAACAACAACAACAAGCATTATGTATCAATGGAAATATCAAAAAGGCTAAATATGTATCTGGAGTTCATAGGAAGTTTGGGGTTGAGTTGTAAATTTAGGAATCATCAACATACTATTGTTGTTAATATCACTGAGTCAATTCTAGCTCATGCCAAACCACACTAGACAAATCATTGTGGTAATGTGTGTAGAGTGAAAAGAAAAGGGATGTTGTGATTGAACTCTGAATAATTGTCATATTTACATGAAAAAGTTACAAAGGAGAACTGTACAGTGAATGCCAACACTTGTAAAGGCAATATCAGAGTGGAGTAGTGCTTGGAAGGAATCATGGGGTTAAAAAAACGATCCTCTTTTTTAAGATGGGAGATATAAGGACAATCAACTCAATGGCACTTAACAATAACAGCAATAACATGCATGCTAATACAAGCTATTCAGTACAAAGTCATTGCCATGGAGTTAATGCTGACTCAGAGAGACCCCAGAGGACAGAGTGGAATTGCCCCCAAAGACTTTTCAAGGCTGTAAATCTTACTGCTGCAGATACCATAATTTTCTCCCATAGAGCGGGACTTGTTGGATCAAACTTCAAATCTTTTTTCTAGCAGTTAGTTGGTTAACCACTGTGCCAACAGTGCTCCTACAAGTTGCTAAGGAGAAAAGGGAAATTGGTTATGCAAAAGACAAGGAATAATCACTAGACCTGTGCCTCCTCAAAGTGGATTAGCCCTTAAAGATATGGACAGAACAAAGGTTTCAGGATCTTCATTTGCTAATGTGACAAAGCTCAAAATGAGAAGAAACTGTTGCAAACATCTATTCAATATCAAAACATGAAATGTACAAAGTATGAATCTAGGAAAATTGGTGGTCATCATAAAGAAATGGAATGAATAAAGATATATGTATCCTAGAGTTTTTTGTAGTTGTTAAGTGTCATTAAGCTGCTTCCAACTCATAGTGACCCAACTCCAGAGAACATAATACTGGTCAGTTTTGTGCCCATTCTTGTTATGTTTAACCCCATTGTTGCTGCCACTGTGTCAATCCATTTCGTTGAGGGCTTTTCTCTTTTTGGCTGATGTCTGTCTTCAAGGACTGGTCCTTCCTGAGAAACAAACAAAGCATGAGAGACAAATTGTTGCCTTACAATATGTCAAAAGTATGAGAGACGAAGTCTGACCATCCTGTCCTCCAAGTAGCACTCTGGCTGTATTTATTCCTACACAGATATGTTTGTTCTTTTGGAAGCCTATGGTACTTTCAATATTCTTCCCCAACACCATATCTCAAATGCATCAATTCTTCTACAATCTTCCTTATTCATTGTCCAACTTGCACATGCATATGAGGTTATTGAAAATACCATGGCTTGAGTCAGCTACACCTTAGTCCTGAAGCTGACATCTTTGCTCTTCAGTTTTTTAAAAAGTTCTTGTGCAGCAGATTTGCCTAATGCAATATGTCATTTTATTTCTTGACTGCTGCTTCTGTGAGTGTTGATGGTTGTTCCAAGAAGAATGAAGTCCTTGACAACTTCAATCTTTTCTCCATTGATAAGAATGCAGTTTATTGGTCCAGTGGTGAGTATTTTTATTTTCTTTACATTGAGATGCAATCCATACTTAAGGCTGTCATCATCCGTAAGTATGTTAAATCACTTTCAGCAAGCAAGGTTGTATCATCTGCATATCACAGGTTGTAAATGAGTCTTCCTCCAATCCTGATGCCATATTTTTCTTCATATAAACCAGCTTCTCAGACTATTTGCTTAGCTCACAGGTTGAATAATTTTGGTGAAAGAGTACAGCCCTGTTGCACACCTTTCCTAATTTTAAACTATTCATTGTTCCAATGTTCTGTTTGAACAACTGCCTCTTGGTCCTTGTACAGGACCCTAATGAGCACAATTAAATGTTCTGGAATACACATACTTCATAATATTGTCCATAGCTTGTCATTATCCATACAATCGAAAGCCTTTGCATAGTTAATAAAGCTCAGGTAAACATCTTTCTGGTGTTTTCTGCTTTCAGACAAGATCCATCAGACATCAGCAATGATATCGCTAATGCCATGTCCTCTTCTAAGTCTGCCTTTAACCTCTGGAAGTTCTCTGTCAATCTATGCCTCCAGCCATTTCTGTATTACCTTTCATAAAATTCTGGCTAATAATGATCCTATATACAGCAGAATAAAACACTATCCTGCCCTGTGCCATCCTTACAATTGTTGTGTGTTTGAGCCCATTATTACAGTTACAAGATGCCACCTTGTTGTGGCATTCCTCTTTTTTGATACTCATGATAGCAATGGTTTTATGCTAAATAGGTACAGGTTTTAGTCAAAATATATCATTTTATATAACTTTAATCTTTCTCTTAATGCTACCATCTCTTATGAATTGAACTATGTTATTGAAGAAATGCTTTTTGTATATTTTCTTCCTTTTACTATTCAAATAAACCCATCACCAAACAAAAGCTCTCATATTCTTCCCAACTTCATCATCTCAATGCCACAGTAAGAGTAAGAGCTGACCATGCATGAGGAAATAGATTGGATAAGGTGTACAAGAGGCAACTCTATCAGGATTGAGGAGCAATTGGTGGGTTTGAACCACATACACTGCAGTTATTAGTCCAAGGCTTATTCTAGAGTGTTGCACCAGAAGGAGTGAAATTGGAAGTTTACTGATGAAGAGGTATTTTAGAGATAAGAGAGATTTTATTGAAAACTAACTGAATGTTGATATGAAGGGATGATGAGAAGCTAAAAATGTAATTCTTCATGACTGTCATATTTTGCTCATAAATTTATATTGTTAGGTGCTGTCCAGGCAATTCTTATTTGTAGTGAATTCTACATAAAACAGAATGAAACACTGTCAATATTTTGGAATGGCTCAGTTGGGCATTTTCTCATTTGTAGTCAAATGTGATTCAGGTTATTGTCAACTGAAGATTCAGTTTATACATTACTGCTTACCATATTCTGGTTTCTGGTGCAATTTAGATGTCATTTGACTGGAATACTTACACATGAGTGGACTTATGGTGTGGTGCTGTATGGTAAGCACTGGACTGGACTGCTAACAACTGGTCAATGGTTCAAATCCAGTGGTTCAAGCTGCTCCTTGGTAATTCTATAGAGGGTTTCTGTGACTTGAAACTGACTCGGTGCCACTTAACAACAACACAAACAGCCTACACATGAGCTCTTTTAGGGTAGTTGGAATTCTTATATATTAACAGACTTTCCCAGACTGAATGTCCTAAGGAAAGCAAAAAGAAGTATCTTAGTCTTTTCTAACTTGACCTTAGAAGTTGCACAACTTCCATCAGATTCTACTGGCCAAGCCATGAAAAAATTTCCTATACTCAAAGGGAGAACACATAGACCACACATCTCAATGAAAGAAATGACAAAGAATTTTTTATTATTTTTAAAAATGTCACTAAAAAATAGCACACTAAAGCAATAATACATGTGTCCATCATGCTATTGATAGGGCATTAAAGGTGGTGGATCAGGTAGACATGCAGTAAGGAGCTCCATCAGCAACAACATATAATACAGGAATAAGCAGGCTCAGGGAATGGTGCTAGAACTCTGAAACACATATAAAGGAATATTTAGAAGCTTGGAAGGCTTACAGCTAGGAGAGTTTGTATCAGAATCAAAAAATCCATTGCTTTCTAATTTTATATACTCAGCTGCTCCCATAGCCGCCTTCATGGGAGACACCAAGCAGGGGAAGGATCAGAACA
>NW_006408732.1:810456-825416 GCF_000296735.1 Chrysochloris asiatica
GAATTTAGTAATCTTCTCAAGAATAGATTTGATACATTGTACATTAATAACTGAAAACCAGAATCATTGTGGGATTACATCAAAAACTTCATATAGGAAGAAAGCAAAAGTCCATTAAGAAGATAAGAAAGAAGTAAGAGACCAAAATAGATGTCAGAAGAGACTCTGACATTTGCTCTCAAGCATAGAGATGTTAAAGCAAATAGAAGAAATGTGGAGGTAAAAGAGTTGAGCTGAAAACTTTAAAGGGAAGACAAAGTAAAATATTATAACAAAATGTCCAAAGACTTGGAGTTAGTAAAGTAAAACATTTCTCAAGCTTAAAGAACTGAGGAAAAAAATTCAAGCCTCTACTTTCAATACTGAAAGATTTTATGGACAAAATATTGAATGATGCAGAAAATACCAACAGAAGATAGAAGAAATATGCAGGTTCACTGTACCAAATAGAAATTGTTGATGATCAGCCATTTCAAGAGATAGCATATGATTCAGAGTCAATGGTACTGAGGGAAGCAGTCCAAGGTACATGACGCATTTGCAAAGAAAAAAACTACAGGAATTAATAGAATAAAAATGTTTATTCTATCTTTTAACAAACTGAGGCAACACTGGAGGCATTCATTAAACCATGCCAATAACTTTGAAAGATATCTACCTGTGAAACTTGTTGGAAGAGATTCATATTTGTGCTCATTCCAAAGAGATGTGACCTGAAGGATTGTGGACATCATCAGACAATATCATGAATATCACATACATGTACAATTTTGCTATAGATAACTAAAAAATGGCTGCAACTGTTGATTAGCATGAAACTGCCAGAAGTTCAAGTTGGGTTCAGATGACGACGTGGAACTTGGGCTATCTTTGCTGACACCAGATGGATTTTAGCTGAAAGAAGAGAATACGAGAAAAAATGTTGAGCTGTGCTTTATTGAGTATGCAAAGGCTTCCACTGTGTGGATAATGACAGACTATGTACATAATTGAGGAGAATGAGAATTATAGAACATTTGATTGTGCTCATAAGCAAACTGTGCATAGACTAAGAAGCGTTAAATGGAATAGAACAAGGAGACACTGAGTGGTTTACAATCAGGAAAGATGTGTACCATTATTCTGTACCATGTACCATGACTCCATACTTATTCAATCTTTATGCTGAGTAAATAATAAGAAACAAGATAATATGAAGAAGAACATAGCATCATGATTGGAAGAAGGCTTGTTAATAACCTATGATATGCAGATGATATAGCCTTGCTTGTTGAAGTTGAAAAGACTTAAAATATTAATGAAGATCAATGACCATGGCCTTTCGTGTGGGTTGCTTCTCAATGTAAATGAAACAAAAATCCTAACCACTGGTCCAATGAACAAAATAATAATCTTATGACATAAAACACAATTTGTTCAAAAACGTCATTTTGCTTGGATCCACCATTAAAACACATGGAAGCAGCAATCAAGAAATCAAACAACGTATTGCATTTGGCAAATATACTGCAGAAGACCCCTTTAAGGTTTTTGAGCGCAAGAAAGTCAGTTTGAGTACTAAAATCCACCTGACCCAACCTATGGTATTTTTAATAGTCTCACCTGCATGTGAAGTTGGACAATGAATAAGGAAAACTGTATAATTGGTGCATTTGAGATACGATGTTGGAGAAGAATATAAAAAGTACCATGGACTTACAAAAGATCAAAGAAATCTGAGTTGAATGAAATACAATCAGTATGCTCCTTAAAAGCCAAGATGCCCAGACTACATCCTTTTTTTTTTTTTTTAATTCTTAAGCTTTTGTTGTAAATTGAGTGATAGTTTATGTGGGAAAACATAGGTTTAGCCCTCAACCAGTTGTATTTTATTTCATTGCAATGCACCATAGGTTAACAGCCTCTATTTCGTCTTTTTTTTTTTTTTTTTTTTTTATGGACACAAAAACATGCAGGAAAATATAACCATTTAAACAAATAAAGGTACATTTTGCTAGCCAGCCTCCTGCCTATCAGCACACAGCCTTTCTTTTTCCATGTGTCTCGAGTCTATCACTCCATGCCACCACCTCTGTCTCTGTTTCTGGTGTCACTCCTTCTCTGTTTAGCATCCCATGTTCTGTTCCAGACAATATCTTTCATATTGTGGATATATTATCAGGAGGAATCAGTTATTGTAGAGGGACATCATGCTTTTTAAAGTGAAGAGTCAGTGAAAAAAGGGTGACCTTCAACAGATGGTTTGGCACAGTGGCAGCAACATTAGGCTCAAGCATAGCAATGATTGTGAGGTTGGTGCATGACTGGGTAGTATTTCTTTCTACTGTGTATAGGGTCACTGTGAGTGACAACTGCCTAGATGACACCTAACAGCAACAATTTTCTTTTATGAGCTAGTTCAAGTAAACTCAAACAGTGGTGCTCTGATGGACTATAGTCATTTTCATTTATTAAGCACTAAGGATTCCTGTAGTGGAGATGTAGGATAAGCATTGGGCTGACTGGATGTTTTGAACAGTAAAGTCTTCAGTTCAAATCCACCAGCCACTACTCAGAAACCCTATACAGGTTCACTATGAGTCAGAAACTACTCAACAACATTTCAAAACAACAAAGTTTGAAAAAGGAATTCCTGGGTAGTGTAAAGGTTGATGTGCTATAAATGTTGAAGGCTTGAATCTTCTCAGGGGCATCTGGGAAGCAAATCCTGATTGTCTATGTTAGAAACATGAGCCATTGTTAATCCACAGTTCCACTCTGACAACATGTGAGGTTGCCATGAGCCTGAATCAACTTCCTGGTAACTGGTAATTTTTGCTTGTGTGTTTGTTTTAATATGAATAAGAATTCAAGACATACCAGAACATGCTCCCTACTCTTTAAAATAACCCTGCAGGGCGTTATTTCTATCTGTAATTTGCAGATGAGGGAACTTAGATTTAAAGAAACTAAACATCTTGGTTTAGGTATATCTATATTATATTAAACATCTTGGTTTGTTGTTGTTGTTAGATGCCATCGAGTCGGAATCGACTCATAATGACTTTATGCACAGCAGAACGAAACACTGCCTGATCCTGGCCCAACCTCACTACTGTTGCCATGCTTAAGTCCATCAATGCTGCCACTTTGCCAATCCATCTCGTTGGGGGTCTTCCTCTTTTTCTCTGACCCTCCACCTTACCAAACATGGTATCCTTCTCCAGCGACTGGCTTGGTTTAGGTATATTTATTTATACTGTGCAGACATGATGACTATCAAAGCATCTATTAAAAGTTTTGCTAAAATTATTCCTAAAACGGCTGTTAGCAAACTTTGGCTTGCTGGTTGAATTTCTAAATAAAGTTTTATTGAAATAAATCCATGTCACTATGCATACTATAGCTATTCATTAATACATATTATAGATATTCATTACATGCTACAATATGTATAGTGATATCCATAAAGAGATAGGGGTTCTGGTACAGTGCTGTAGGATAAGCACTGGTCTGCATTTCAAGCTCGCCAACCATTCCTTGGGAAGCTTATACAGGGTCACTATGAGTCAGAATCAGTTTCATGACATTTAACAACAACATGAAAAGATTAACATCTCCTTGACATCAAAGTGTCATTCCTACCTCTACTTACTTATCTTCAGAGATGTTCCCTATGACTAGGCAAAATACATGAACTGCACCCAGATTTAAATGTTAATTTTGGGATGTTTGCCAGACCAGATGGTTAGAAAAGCTAAATACCGTTGATTTATTTCTTACCCTTTCTGAGGCAACATTGGAGACAACGGACCTTATCAGAACAAATGAGAATAAACAACAGAATGCAGATCAGAGGAGAATGAAGAACAAATGCTCTTGGATTTTATTATGCTATAATTAATTGTGTGTATAGAAAAGCAGTAATTATTAGCAAATTGTAAATTGCATCTTCCAAGCTTTTTTCTAATGGTCGCTGGGTGAAGATGAACTTTTCTGTTTCAAGAATGTTATTTTTCCTTGTGTAGTCCCATGACTGCAATTTCTAGTTCCTGAGAATGCTCTCTTTCAAATGCAATTTATTCATCCATTAAAATGTCTTTTGAGCACTTAGTAAATGTGTGTTAAAGACTGAGAAAAGAGATACAAGAAAGACCTGGTTCCTGAAAAAAATTGTGCAATATAATAGTGATTTCTCTGCATTCTTTGCCCTCTTCTGACAATTGTTTCTCCTACAGCATTTTCTATTTTACATCTGGGTTCTGTAATACATTTGCAATGGCCACACAGAACTCAGAGACAATATTCAAAATTATGGGCTTAGGGAAATGAACAGAGTACAATTTAGGACCAGAAGTAACACTGGATGTAGCAGTTCTCCAGTTAGGAATGCATCTTCTCTGCTGTACTGCAAGCATGCCTTGCTTTTACCTTCAGACTCTCAGTTATGTGGCCTCTCCCCTCTGCCTTGTTCATACCTCTTCTTTCTTGATGATCCTGGGATTGTCTGTTTCTGCTTCTAAGATGTAGTTGTTGTCAGGTGCCATCGAGTCGGAACCGACTCATAGCGACCCCATGCACAGCAGAACAAAACAATGTCCGATCCTGGGCCAACCTCACTACCGCTGCCACACATGACGCCATCAATGATGCCACCTGGCCAATCCATCTCGTTAGAGGTCTTCCTCTTTTCCTCTGACCCTCCACCTTACCCAGCATGACATCCTTCTCCAGCGACTGTTTCCTCCGGACAATATGTCCAAAGTATGAGAGACGAAGCTTAGACGTCTTGGCCTCCAAGGAGCACTCTGGCTGCACTTCTTCCAAAACAGATCTATTGGTTCTTTTGGCAGTCCATGGCACTTTCAGTATTCTCCTCCAACACCACAACTCAAAGGCATCAATTCTTCTACGATCTTCCTTATTCACTGTCCAGCTTTTGCATCCATATGAGGCCACTGAAAACACAATGGCCTGGGTCAGGCGCATCCTAGTCCTCAAGCTGACATCTCTGCTCTTCAATACTTTAAAAAGTTCCTGTGTATCAGATTTGCCCAATGCAATACGTCGTCTGATCTCTTGACTGATGCTTCCGCGAGTGTTGATAGTTGATCCAAGAATAATGAAGTCCTTGACAACTTCAATCTTTTCTCCATTGATAAGAATGTTGTTTATTGGTCCAGTGGTGAGGATTTTGTTTTCTTGACATTGAGATGTAATCCATATCGAAGGCTGTGCTCTTTAATCTTCATAAGTAAATGTTTCAAGTCCTCTTCACTTTTCAAATTTAGATGGCACTTTTCAAATTTAGCAGGATGGCAAAATTAACAAATCCCAGTATAAGAGTCCTGTGCATCTTATTTGTATGGTCCCACCCAATCATTTGGTGAGAGTTAAGATTTTGGATAGAAAATCCATGTTAAGTAAATTCAGAATACCACAGAACTGAAGATTCTTTCTCATCCTGACTCCAAATTCTTTGTTTTCTCCTCTGGGCTTAAAATGTTGCCAATGAAAAAAAAAACAAAAAAAAGAATGATATAATTTCTGGCTAATGAAGAGTATCCTCTTAGAGACAGTCAAGTTTTTAACTAAAATAATATTTGTTTGTTTTTTAAGGCCAAGAGTTTTGAAAGGTGTTATATATTTTTTATATATTAGGTGTCATATAATTTTCAGTGATCTGTTCAATCTGGCCTACTTTTTCTTTGATTTTCTTTTTATTAAAGAGAATTTAAGAGAAAGGTTGGGGAGCACAATGACTCTGTATATAAACATTGGACTGCAAACCACAAGCTTGGTGGTTCAAGCCTACCAGCCATTCCATGGGAGAAAGGCTTTCTGCTTCTGCAAAGACTTATCCTATACAGGGTCACTAGGAGTTGGAATTAACTTGATGGCACTTAACAGCAACAAAGAGAAAGGTTAATAGCTGTTATTGAGCTGAAAAAATTGAAAAAGACAAAATGGATGGGAAGGACAAAGACCTAGATTACAAGACATTGAATTTCTCCAAAGCACAAATTCTGAAAATATTTCTGCACATCATAAAGAGAATCATACATGAATAATTAAAAATGTTTTTTAGCTTTCTCCAGGGGTGATGCAAATATATAATTACATAATTTAAAGTGGCGAAGGCAACGATGGTGGTTTAAGGACAGTAAAAGCTCTATATAATCACAAATATACTCTTCTCTTGTGTCAACATGATTTGAAATTTTCTCTAATAGTTTTGTCTTTTGACATAATAGATATTCTCTAGAAGGCCTTTTTTAACTTTAATAAGTTAAAACGTATTAACTTATTAAAGATATTATAATAGATATTCTCTAGAAGGCCTTTTTTAACTTTAATAAGTTAAAACGTATTAACCCATTATATTCTATTGAGAATGTTAAGTCAATTAAAGATTAGAGATTCTGAGGTTATAGATCAAGAATTTAGTTGAAATATCACTAGAAAGATTATAATTGTGCATGGGACAAAATCTGAGTCTTTTAGATTTCATGAATGCAGTATAAGACTATTCTAAATCCAACAGACGAAGAAAAAACAATGGTGATTGATGATGTCAAAAGTAGTCAAGTTTCAATATAGAACTCTGGAATTTGATCTGCCTCATGATTCTGTTTAGGATTTGTTCTGATTGTGATATAAGATTCGATTCACCATGTGGTAAAATAATTTATATTGAGGCTCATTGAGTCACATTAAGAACAAAGCAAAAAAAAAAAAAAAAAATGTCAAAGGCACCTCCCAATGTTCCACAGTGGACTAGGATGCACATCTGGAAAACAAAATGTTTAGAGCTGTTTTGCCTTCTCTGCAGAAGACAACCTCTAACCCTGTTACAGCAGAGCCAGTCAGATGACAGCTGTATTGACGCAGAGGTTGTTGTGACCTTTCTGGCCTGTTTTCCCCTCACTGAATCCCAAACACAGCCCCATTTCACAGCCTTGCATCATCTCCTCGGAACACAGCCAGATACAGAGGGAACAGCTGGGAAAGGCTGATTGTAAAAATCCCCAAGGCATCTATGGCATGTCCAGAAATCCCCTTTACTAAGTGAACTTATAGAACCTGAAGAGCCTGAGGACACTTTTATGAATGATGATGGAAGTGTAAAAAGAGAGGGAAAATGCAAATTATGAGTGGGTGACTACATTGAAGAGAAGAAGGCATTTTTAATAGTGTTACAAACTTTGTATGCATTTTTAACATTTGGTAGTGTGGTGCTGTAGAATCAGCACTGGACTGTGAACCACGAAATCAGCAGTTCAAACCCACCAGCTGCTCCTGGGAAACCCTATACAGGGTAGCTATGAGTTGGAATTGACTTGATGACCCTTAACAAGCAAACAAAATAATATAAAAGACATTTTTACAAAAGCCTAAGAACAGATGCTCTTGATACAGTAATTAGACATAAAGTCCTATGGAAATTTCCTACGGAAATGCACTTTTAATAATCAAAATATATATTTTAAAAATCCTTAAAATTGTTCAGAGTCATTGCTCACACTATAACTCATTGTTTTTTTGTTTTTGTTTTTAATTTCACTTTCTGAAGTGACTTACTAGGATGGTTGATATTTCTATAATATGTTTAGAAGAGTATCAGTTGTTTTATTTCATCCCTTTAAATGGAAAAGCACTGTTAATGTATATCTCAGAGAGATATGAAACATTTTCTCCCTCTATTTTGGTTCTTAAAATGAATTTTATTGCTGCTCCATGATTTACCAGCTGAGTATTCTTGCAGAAGTTTTAATCTCTCTGTGCCTGAGTAATTATAGTTACAAAATAGGGGGATGTCAAAATCCACCTGATACAGTTGTTGAAGAATTAAATGGATAAAATATGTAAAGTGCTTAGCAAAATGCTTGGGGCATAGAAAGTGCTCAGTAAGTGCTAGCTGTGATAGTTTTATAACATCCTCATCATCATTCATTTAAATTTATGTCTCTTCTAGTAGGTCAAGAATACACTAATTTTAAAATGATAAAATTTTGTCTTTGAAGATAGCATATAACTTCTCCTTATTAACTTTACACAGTAATCATTACTACCTAATTTTAAAATGTACAAAATTTCAGCCCTCTCCAAATTTGCTTTGTGTCTTAGTTATCTAATGCTGCTGTAACAGAAATACCTCATGTGGATGGCTTTAGCAACTAGACATTTATTCTCTTACAGTTTAGGAGACTAGAAGCTCAAATTCAGAGTTTTGGCTCTTGCGGAAGACTTTCTCTTTATTGGCTCTGGGGACAGGTGCTTGTCATCTTTCAGCATCTGTAGGCCTACTATTACTTGGCGATCTCCTTACATCTTAGCATCAGCCTGGATCTAGGAGCATCACAGTTCAGGGACCTCAGATTCAAATGATGCATTCCACTCCCAGCTCTTCTATCTTGGTGTTAATAGGTCCCTCTGAGCTCATCTCACTTCTTTTATTCTCAAATATTGAATCAAGATACAACCTAATCTTGTAGATTGCATCTGACTTCATTACCATCATAGAAGTGAGGATGTAAAACATGGAATAATTACATCTAAACAGGGTTTATCACATCGGATCATATCATGGGGTTAATTGTATTATATTAGAGCTCATCATGGAGGTGATTACTATTCTTAACTGCTAAACTACTGGAAATTCTGGCCCAGAAAAGTTGACACAAAACCTTAAATCTCACACTTGATAAAAAAAAAGTCAGATATACAGGGAAGAGTTTTTTGTTTGTTTGTTTGTTTGTTTTTTGTAAATAATCTCAAACACAAAAAGTATCTAGGTTTAATTTTCACAAATGGCAATACTTGAATTGTGTGAAATCTGAAAATCTCAATTGTTAAGTTTGCTAATAATCATGTTATATTATAAATCTTATCTAGCCCAAAGTTTAATATATCAACATTGAGTCTTTCAGGTTTTAAATTTTACTAATCAAAAACAAAACAAAAAACATTAAAAAAAACTTGTATGCCAATGTAGAATGCTAAAAACATGTTAAGCAGAGGAACTTGGAAGCAATGTTTATGAAACCCAAACTCATCTTGAATTTGCTAGACTTTTAGGACACTAGATTCTCAAGCTTTATGGAGAAAAGTTTGGTGATGAGTGGAAAGTAAATAAATGCACAACAGAATTTTTTTCCCTCACAGTATGAATATTTCCCTTTATTTAGAGGGCAACCAAGAGTTTCCTTTGTGCTTCCCTGTACACATCCCAATGAAATAAATGGAAGTGTCAGGGTTGAAATCTTTCCAGACTAGAATACATCATATGCTGTTTTTGTTTTGTTTTTTACATATGAGACTAATTCTTAGGTTTAGAACCAAAAGTAATATGAATGTAATATCCTCATTTGTTCATTTTCTAAAACTTCACATGGAATAGAATTAAAGCAAGTCCAAATCTAATAAACAAGTGATGTTTTAGTAATATTAGTTGCTTAATAATCATCTTTGTTAAATTTTCTCAAAAGGCAGATTCTTGGGGAAAGTTCTGTAGAAATAGTTTATTCATGAAGTGATCCTGTAGAGCAAAAAAAACTGATGGGCTGAAGAGGAAAGAATAAAGCTGATATAAGGAGCTCTGGTAGAGTAGTGGTTACAAATTGTGCTGTGAACCACAAGGTCAGCAGTTTCGAAACTACCAGCTGTTCTGCGGGAGAACGATGAGGCGTTCTGCTCCCGTAAAAACTTACAGCCTCAGAAACCCTATGTAGGGTCACTATGAGTCAGAATTGACTTCACGGTACTTAACAACAACAACAACAACAACAAAGTTGCATTATTGAGTTAGCCACACCAAAAACAACTGGTATTCCATTCTGTGAATCCTTCTGGGTAAACTTACATGTTTCAGAACTGACCAAAAACTATCAAAAAGTGGGGAGGGACATCTACCTTTAATTTTTGTCTCCCATTGATCAAGGAAAGCCTAACAGATATTTACTCTTTTTCTCCTTATGAATAGTACATGGGTTCTTGCAGATTCTCCATTCAGGACCATAAAAATAAAAAATAAAACAAAACAAAATCCCAACTAGGAATTGAGAAATATTTGGCACAACTCTGAGGCAAGTGCTGTTAAGTTGTGCCTTGGGGAAGCTGGGTGATGGTTGAAGTCTTCCAAAAACTGGTCACTTCAGCAGTGCCTGAAGTTGGTTATAGAGGGGATTTTACGTAGTGCTCAAGAGATTTCAGTTCCCATTCACTCATTGTAGTATGCGGTTTCTCTCGTTCCCTCCAATCAATCACAGAGTCCCTTTAAAGATAATGGCCAAACCTATAAGAATTTCCTAAAAGAAGATTAGTGGAATGAGCTACAGTCCTTACTAATGTTGTTGTTAGTCACTATCATGTGAACTCTACTGGCAACCTCATGTACAACAGAAAAAAAAAAATGTTACCCGGTCCTGCACCAACTTAATGATTCATCATTGCTATGCTTGATTAACAGATGATCTTCTTTGGTAACACATAAGATTTTCATTAATTCATTGGTTAATTTTTGGAAGTAGATTACTAAATTATTCTTCCGAATCTGTCTTGGTCTACTGAAACCTGCCTACCATTTGTAATTCTGCTAATATTTGACATACTGATTAAACAGATTTCAGCATCATAGCAACACTAAAGACTCCACCACAGGACTCATAGTGGGTGGTGATTTATTGTTATATCAAGTCCCAAAGACATTATCAATATGTTCTCTCCTCCACCATCCTTTTTGCATTTACCTTTTATGTTCTCAGTAGCTTATCTGATTGTGAGACAAGTGGGATATTGTTGTTGCTAAGTACCATCGAATCAATTCTGATTCATAGTGACCCTGTATGGTTTTCAAGGAACAGCTGGTGTATTTGAACTGCCAGCCTTGTGTACTAGACCTTTATCCTAAGGGATTTAAACCCTCAGTTGTTATGCCCTGGTTGGGCTGTGGTTACTGCAAATGTCCCTTCTGGTTACAATGAAATATAGAACCTTAAGACATTTCTCATGTATTGCCACTTTTCTAAGAGCACTTCCAGTTTCACATGATAATTAACCACTGTCTGTCAGTTTGTTGCACTGTGGTGGCTTGTGTGTTGCTGTGATGTTGCAAGCTATGCTAGTGGTATTATAAATAACAGCAGGGCACCCATGGAAGACAGGATTCAACAGAGCTACCAAACTAAAACAAACTAGAAAGAAGAACCTGGCAACTTACCTCTGGGAGAAAAAATTGCCAAGGAAAAGATTATAAGTAAAAACAGAGTATTGTCTTATATAGTGCTTTGGTCAGCGATTGAGAATGTTTCCACTCCATACTCTGTCGTTTACTCTCAGGAAACTGATCAAGAAAAAGTTCAAAAGTCAACCCTCAGCTGGACACTCTCCAAAACCTTCATTTGAGGTTTTAAAGCATGCTTTCTATTGTCCTGATCTTGCCCCATTGGACTTTCACCTGTTTGGTCCACTGAAGGCAACCCTTAGAGAACAGAAATTCACTTCTGATGAAGAAGTGAAAACAGCGGTGTATTTGTGGCTTACAGGTCAGCATGAAATGTTGTTTAATAAGAGAATATGAAAACTTTTGACAGATGGACAAATTATATTGAAATTCAAGGAGATTATATATAAAAAATGATGTATTTATCTTTCCTAAAGTTTATTAAAATAAATTCTATAGGCAGAGTATGGATAATTTTTAGTCATCCTCATATATGGTCAATGTTAAACCATTTAAAGAGGTAATATATGGAGGCAATGGTACTGAAGAAGTAAGTCCAAATTGCAACAAAGTCTTTTGCAAAAAACAAGTCTATAGGAATTGATAGAATGCAAATTGAAATATTTCAACAAACTGATACAGAACTGAAGGTCTTCACTTATCTATGCCAAGAAATTTGAAAAACAGCTACTTGGCCAACTGATTGGAAAAGATCCATATTTGTGCTCATTCTAAAGAGCAGTCACCATATAGAATGTGGAAATCATCAATATAATTAATATCACATGCAAGTAAAATTTTTCTGAAGATAATTTAAAAATGGCTACAGCAGTACATTGATAGAGAATTGCCAGAAATTCAAGCAGGATTCAGAAGAGAGTGTGGAATGAGGAATATTATTGCTGAAATCAGATGGATCTTGAGTGACAGCAGAGAATACCAGAAAGAAGTTTACTTGTGTTATACTGACTATGCAAAAGTTTTCAGCTGTGTGTATAATGACAAGCTATGGATAACACTGCAAAGAATGGGTATTCCAGAACATTTAATTGTGCTCACGATGAACCTGTACAGACCAACATGAAATCTTCAAACGAATCAAGGAGACACGGAATGTTTTAAAATCAGAAAAGGTGTGTTCCAGGTCTGTATTTTTTCACCATGATAGTCTGTATGATAAGCAAATAATCTGAGTAGATGAATTATATGTAGAACATGATATCAGGATTGGAGGAAGGATCATTAAACAACATGCAACATGCAAATGATACAACCCTGCTTACTGAAAATGTATAGGACTTAAAATACTGATGAGGATCAAATACCACAGCCTTCATCACGGATTGCACCTCAATGTAAAGAAAACAAAAATCCTCCCAACTGGACCAATAAATAATGTGCAAACCAGCTCATGCAACCAGGGTCAGAAAGAGACAACACAACTTTCAAAATAAAACACAGACACTGGTTAGGGTTTAAGAGAGATAGCAGGATAGGGTTTAAGAGATACAGCAGGATCAAGAGCCCCAAGATGAAGCATGTCTTAGTACGAATCGGGCTGCGAACCTTAAGGTCAGCTGTTCGAAATTACCAGCTGCTCCGTGGGAGAAAGATGAGGCTTTCTACTCCCGTAAAGATTTACACCCTCGGAAACCCTGTACAGGGTCGCTATGGGTCGGAACCGACTCGACGGCACTTAACAACAACAACAACAAACATTCCACAAAACCACCCAGGAAAGCCTATCTAAGAAAGACATGGAAGACTATTTGACTTTTTAGGCCAGGACCATTTCCTGGTAAACATCCTCAAAAGCAGACCCATTATTTAGCTTTTCATTAACCTGAGAACACCACACTGAGTTTGAGGAATCACATCGGGGGCATCGCGTTCTACATCAGTGTGCTGATGTATTATGCTTGTTGTGAGTCACTAGCAGTGTGTCACTTTCTCATGCCATTGTCAAGACATGACTCCCTTTCTCATGGCTAGTTCTCGGGTGATCCCCAACAAAATAACATCATGGTGAAGGGAAAAAAGATTGAAGTTGTCAAAGACTTCTTTTTGTTTGGATCCACAGTTAACACTCATTGAAGCAGCAGTCAAGAAATCAAATGACATATTGCATTAGTCAACTCTGCTGTTCAAAACCTCTTTAAAGTGTTCAAGAGCAAAGATGTTTGAGAACTAATGTGTGCCTGACCCAAGTCATGGTATTTTCAACTGTCTGATATGCATGGAAAGCTAGACAATAAATAAGAAGACTGTAGAAGGAAAGATTCCTTGGAGTTGTGTGTTAGTGTAGAGTATTGAAAATACCATGGACTGCCAGAAGAACAAACTGGTCTATGCTAGAAACATGACAGCCAGAGTGGTCCTTGTCATTGTTGTTGTTGTTAAGTGCTGTCAAGTCAGTTCTGACCCATATAGGGTTTCCAAGGAGCAGATGGTGAGCTTAAACCACTGACCTTGGGTTCAAATTGACTTTGCAGTCAAGTGCATTAGCCCACAGCACTATATCAGGACTCTTTGTTGTTGTTGATGTGAAGTGCTGTCGAGTCAGTTCTGACCCATAGCGACCCTGTATAGCATTTCTTAGGAGCAGCTGGTGAACTTGAACCACCAACCTTGCAGTTCAAATGGCTTTGCAGTCTGGTGCATTAACCCACAGCACCACACCAGGATCAGGATTCCTCAAAATATCTCAAATACTTTGGGCATGTTATCAAGAGGGAGCAACACCTGGAGAAGGACATCATCATTGGTAATGTATTGGGTCAGCAAAAAAGAGGAAGACCCCTAATGAGATGGATTGGTACAGTGGCGGCAGCCATGGGTTCAAGAGTAATAACGGTTGCAGAACCAGGCATTGTTTTATTCCATTGTTCATAGGGCTCCTATTAGTCCGAACTGACTGAATAGCACCTAACAACCAAACAAAAAGTGCTAATTTACTTTTGCTACTCTATGTTCAAAAGCAAGTTTCAGATTCTCTTATGACATCCGTTTTGGTTTTTTCTTTCTTTCTTGTCATTTTATTGATATTTTCTTTGTCTCATGTATGATTTCTTTGATGTCATCCTTCAACTCTTCTGGTCTGTGGCCATTCATGGCTAATGATTCTATCAGTTCTTGAAATGGTTTCTAATTTCTTGTGGAATATATTCAAGGGCATACTTTGACTATTGTGGAATTGTTTTCATTTTCGTCATCTTTAGGTTGTACTTGTGTATGAACAATTGATGGGCTGCTCCACAGTTGGACCCTGCCATTTTTCTGAAGATGATATTGAAGTTCTCTATCATTTCATTCCACAAATGTACTAGATCTGCTTTCTGGGTATTCTGTTTGCCAAGGACAAGATTTATGTATAGTCATTGGTCATTTTGTTGAAAAAAAATTTCCATATATTACATTATTGGTTTTACATAATTCTTTCAGACATCTCTGGGATCATTTCTATCAAAAAGGACATATTTTCTATTTATTGTTTCTTCTTAGTTTCCAACTATCACATTCTTTTTTTTTTTTAATTTTTATTTTGAATTGAATGAAAGTTTACAGGGCAGATCATCAGTTTTATATTCAACAACTCATATACTTTGTTTCATTACAATGATTAGAATCCCTTCTATGTATCATCAGTTAACAGTATTTTGCTATATTCATTTTAGATTTTTTTTTTAACTCAAGAATATATAATAATTTACACCACCAAAGGATGCATTCTACAAGTCTGCTTCCTGGCTGTCAGCTCTTT
>NW_006408732.1:826040-826736 GCF_000296735.1 Chrysochloris asiatica
TGTCATGGGCTGCCAAAAGAACCAACAGATCTGTGTTGGAAGAAGTGCAACCAGAGTACTCCTTGGAGCCAGGATTGCCAAACTTCGTCTTTCATACTTCCGATATATTGTCAAGAGGAACCAGTCACTGGTGAAGGATATCATGTTTGCTAAGGTGGAAAGTCAGAGAAAAAGAGGAAGTCCCTCAGCAAAATGGATTGGCAAAGTGGTAGCATCAATAAGCTCAAGCATGGCAACAATTGTGATTTTGGTCCAGGACTGGGCAGTGTTTCATTCTGTAGCACATAGGGTCGCTATGAGTCAGTACTGACTCAGTGGCACCTAACAACAACAAAAACATTTGTTATTCACTTTGTGGTTTCTGACTCACCTTTATGGTATGAGTCATTACCAAAATTTTGGCAAATTCCAACAGATCTATTCCTACAATTTCTCCAAGTTCTGAGGCAAGTGCTTAAGCAGCTTTATGGTAAAATCTATGCCAGTTTTTCTTTAAAGTTCAATGCTTAAAGACAATGAGAAAAATATACAAGGTTCTACAGGGTCCAGTTCATTCTCATTATTTTCAGTTTGTCTTTGCTCTCCCATACCTCATTTTCAAAGCACAAGGGCTTCTGTCATGGAGAGCGGTGGCTAAATGATGTGCAAGAACTGCACAGACCTGGTGGAGGTGTTAAATGAAACCGAGACCACGGA
>NW_006408732.1:832164-833339 GCF_000296735.1 Chrysochloris asiatica
TAATGCGCCAGACTGCAAAGCTATTTGAACTGCAAGGTTGGCGGTTCAAGCTCACCAGCTGCTCCTAGGAAACCCTATACAGGGTCGCTATGGGTCATAACATAACATAACATAACATAACATAACATAACATAACATAACATAACATAACATAACATAATATAGTGGTAGTACTTATGTTTGAACCCTGATGTTGTTGTTGTTAAATGCCATGGAGTCAGTTCCAACTCACAGAAACTTTGTATAGCATTCCTGAGGTATAGGGTTTGAACTGCCTACCTTGCATTTAGCAGTTCATTGTTTACCCTACAATACCACATCAGTTCTCTTGATTCTCTGTAGGGTTTATTGGAGTCCTGGTGTGGTACTGTCAGTTAATGTGCTGTACTGCATGGTCAGAGGTTTAAGTTCAACAGTGGCTCTTCAGAAACCCTATATAGGGTCTCTGTGAGTCGGAATTGACTCAAAGGTACTGAAAAACAACAACAAATAGGGGTTACTGTACTGTGATATTTATGGGAATAGGTCACTATGTCTTTTCCTCTGTGGGAGAGGACAGTGAGATATAAGTTCACCTTAAATATTGCCATAAACAGCACTCTGGCTTCTCAGCTAATCTTGAATTGATATATGGTTAGCTTGAGATTATTATTATTATTTATCAAGGCTTCCATAATAGTTAAGAGTCTTGGTATGGTGCTATGAGTTAATGTGCTGGGCTGCAAGGTGATTTTGAACTGCAAGGTCTGTGGTTCAACCTAACCAGCTGCTCTTCAGAAACCCCGTACAGGGTTCCTATGAGTCAGAACTGATTTGACAGCACTTAACAACAACAACTATAACAAATATCCAAAACTTGCCAATTTCAAGGTCACCATAATTAATGGTGTCTCAAAATGCTTATAAGGCACTGCTTCTAAAATTCCAATGATTCTTCTTCTACTTGCACCTTATCTATGCTAATAAAAATTTCAGGAATATGAGGGTTATTATAATTTCTTTTATAATTTGTAATGAGGTCATTTTACCACCTGACCAGCAAGTGACCAGCTCCAAAATCCCATTCTGAGGATTATTTCTGATAACAGCTTTCTTGGCCTGGTTCTTTAGAAAACAGAACTTGAAGGAAAAAGCTTATTCTTTTTTTTTTTTTAATTTAAGGTTTTTATTGTGGA
>NW_006408732.1:836169-838959 GCF_000296735.1 Chrysochloris asiatica
CTTTATATGTGGTTCAGAGTTCTGGGACCATCTCCTGAGCCTGCTTGTTCGGGTATTCTGTGTTGTTGTTGGCAGAGCTCTCTGCTATACGTCCACCCGATCCACCATCTTGTTTGTTCTCCGAAAAAGCTTATTCTTAAAGCAAACAAGAAGTGATCCTAGGGATCCTGTAGTAAAAGGGAGCTTACTATAAGATGTTTTATTACAATAGCCGTCCCTACAAGTTACTGCTACTTACTCAACTTCAGGAGTTTTATGAAATGTGTCTTTGAACTGTTCACCCAGAGGATGAAAAAGAGAAGTACTAATCTGTCAGTTCCTGACTCCCACTAGTTGAATCAGAGACCCACGGTAATTAACAACTAATTTACTATTCACTGTTGTTAGTAGAACTCTAGATGAAGGAGGGAGGGGTTAACAGATTAGGCCTCAGACAAGGTAATGTCAAGTTATAATAAAAGTTTGGGCTAAAAAGTTAAGAACTGCTCACAAAAAGTGCCCAATAGGATAAATTTACGTATGTGTAGTTTTTACATAAAGTAATCAGTCTATTAAGTTCCAAAACTAGAGTGTCAGAACACTAGGTCAGAAATTGAAGGTGGACGTTAACATAAGAACACACTCTTCTAAAAAAATGTATATATATGGAGACTTCAAAAAATTCCATTATTTTTTCCTTCTACTTTTCCATGAACTTATGGGAGCCCTTTATATTATTTACAATACACGTATTTACAATGCAAATGCAATGTTCTTGTTTTAATAAATTATCTGAACAAAGTCATAAATGAGGTTTATTTGCTTATTATTTTTCTCTTCAGAATATAGAGTCATAGAATCCTAAATTTGCTGGAGATCTTTTTTTGGGAATATGATAGGAGTAAGGAATTAGGGTAATGGTTTGGACTATTCTTAAATCTAGGCTAGGCCTAGGACTTCATTTAATGTTAGGGTATGGTTAGGACTAGTGTTAATATTAGTCTTACTAGCAGGAATTACACTAGTGCTAGGAGTAAGACTTGGTCCAGTTTTAGGATTATATTGCAGATTCATTTTTATTTATTATCTTAAATCTAATTAATATCCTCTTCATTTGGATATTCTGCAAGTATACTATTCTTTCTTTTTACTTTGTGAGTTTGTTGTTGTTACTGTTGCAAACTGTTACCTCTGGTTCCATATTTTCAGTTCTGTATGTTCGTTTTACTTTGTTGTTATTTTGTGCTGTCATGTCAGTTCCAACTTATACAGATCTTATGTAAGATTTCTAATTAGGGCTGGTAGGTTTGAACTGATGGTCTTGTGGTTAGTAGTCTGTTGCTTATCCTACAATGGTACACCAGAGTTTTGTTTTGTTTTTTACATAGGGGCTGCATTCTGAGTCATATTGCTATGAATGTTAACCTCAGTTGCTGTCTGTTGTTATTGGTTCTCTGTCCAAAGAACTTCCTTTAGCACTTTTTGTAAGGCTGGTCTGGAAAAACAAATTATTTTAATTTACATTTGTCTAGAAATGCTTAACAGGACATTTAGGGTAAAATGGTAGAGTAGGCCAATATGCTGAGTAGACCCTCTATAACAAGGATTCAGGAGACCAAGTGAAACAGATACAAATGATGATTCTAGAATGTTGGGCTTCATAGGATGCAATGGAGAGGTGGACTGAGTGCTATGTATAAAAGGAAGCTGAGCAGGACCTACAATAAAAGAGGTAGATGGGAGGGCTGTAGGTTGACCTAACATGGAGTGTCCATCTGGATGTGATTGTTAATACAGTAACCTGGAGGCAAAGGACATGCTGGAGGTTGGAAGCTCTTGTGGATGTGGTAATCCCTCGTTCCAAGCACTTGCCTGGTAGCCAGGGGCATGGCCATTTCCTGCCCTTACCCTCACCTGTACTGCCACTGCTCTGCCAGGGATTGGGCACCAGGTATACCATCCTCATGTTGGGAAGTGAAATAATTTCATGTCATTAGATCTCTTATTGCTCTTGTTTGTTTTGTGGAGACAGAAATTGTACTCATATGACTTAGCCACATCAATACCACTTGTAGCTCAATCTACTGATCAAGCACCACTACTCACTTCTCTACTATCTGATCAATAATAACCATTAGCAAATGCTGTCAACTGCAAGGTCAGCAGTTCAAAACTATCAGCGGTTTCCCAGAAGAAAGATGAGGTCTTCTGACCCCATGAAGATTTACAGACTCAGAAGCCCTGTTCAGGATCACTATGAGTCAGAATTGACTCCACGGTACTTAACAACAACAACAACAACCTGAACTACACTAAACTGACAGTGACAAGAGAATTGTGTACATATTTCCACTCTCCATTATAACCATGAGGATATAGATGGTGAGTGGTTCAGAACACACCAGTATACATTCATCAACTTAATATTAAAAATAAATAAGGAATGCTTAGCAAAACAAAATCAGAATACCTCAAAAACAACAGACAATTTCAGGTTACATGAAGAAACAAGACAGACTGCCTCAAATAGGTGACCAAAATACAGAGTCAGAAAATTTAATACCATAAATGATAATGAAATGACCAGATAAGAAATTTAAAAGAATGATATTTAGACACCTTCAACAGTTTGACAGAACCATCCTTAAAACTACGGACGAAAACTTTAGAAAAATTTAGAAAAACACTACAAGAATTGTTGTTGTTGTTGTCAGGTGCCATTGAGTCGGAACCGACTATATCGACCCCATGCACAGCAGAACGAAACAATGTCCGATCCTGGGCCAACCTCACTACCGCTGCCACACTTGA
>NW_006408732.1:842439-855978 GCF_000296735.1 Chrysochloris asiatica
GTGGAAGGCCTGGCAGTGTAGCGGTTAAGAATCTGGCTGCGAACCCTGCAGTCAGCAGCTCAAATCTACCAGGCCCTCTATGTGAGAGAGATGAAGCTTTCCGCAACTTGCAGTTAAACAGCCTTGAGGCCCAGTATTCCGTGTTGTTGTTGGAGCTCCTCACTACACATCTTGCTGCTTGAAGTTCTCGCTGGTTGAAGTTCGTTCTCGCTGCTCAAAGTTCATTCTCGCTGCTCGAAGTTCTATAAGAATACATTGACAAAAAACTTAAAAATTAGAAACTATTTAAAAACACAAAATAGAAAGTCAGAAGATTAATACTAAGACTTCAGAAATAGATAATTTGTTGAAAAGGCAAAGAAAACATAATTTAATCAATGGAAAACTAAATTAGTGAGGTTGAAGACAACTATTTCAATATTCTTCTGTTAGAGGAACAATCAGAAAAAAGAACCAAAAGTCCAAAGCAAACTTAAGATTTACATGGTATACTATCATGCAAAATAACCTACTTGTGTAAGGATTTCCAGAATATAATGTCAAAAACCAAAAGACATGGAGGAAATTATTGAAGAGTTGTTGGAAAAAAAATGTCTCTAACATCATGAAAGATGAGGAGATATGCATTCAAGAATTTGAATGAACTCCCATCAGTATAGACCCCCAAAAGATAATCACCAAGATATATTATGATCAAGTTTTTCAAAATCAGACAAGGAAACAATCCTTAAAGCAGCTAAGGATAAATGAAGTTACCTTCAAAGGAGAACTAATAAGACTAAGCTCTGATTTCTCTGTGAAAACTAGGCAAGTAAGAAGACAGAGGGATGACAAATATAAAACTCAGAGAAAAAAATCTGCCAGCCAACAATCTTGTTATTGCTTTTGTTATTAAGTGCCATTGAGTTGGTTTCAACTCCTAGTGACCATATATAGAGTTTCCAAGGAGCAGTTGGTGAGTTTGAATCAATGACCTTGTGGTTAGCAATCCAATGTTTATCCTATAAAGTCACACCAGGGCTCAAAATCAAGAATCATATCCAATAAAATAATCTATCAAATATGATGGCAAAATTAGGACATTTCCAGAGTGTTGCTGTTCTTGTTAAGTGCTGTCAAGTCGATTCCAACCCATAGCGACCCTGTACAGGGTTTCTGAGGCTGTTTAGAGATCTTAAAGCATCTTCAAATCTATGCCTTTGCCCATAAATAAACCCATAACTTAAAAAAAAATCACCTTCTGAAAAGATAACAATATTTTAATAATCTATTTTAATATTCAACAGCTAGAAGTAAAACTACCTGGTATCTATATCCTCCACAATATTCAGATTACTTATCTCTTGCATTTCCATGTTTTCATCCGAGATGTATGTCAGTAATATTATATTTTCTTACATAGATTATCTATGGGATATTTCATCTGTAAGATTGTTGTTGTTTTGCTAAGTACTGTTGAGTTGATTCCAGGGTTCTCAAGGAGTGACTGGTAGGATTGAACCACCAACATTTTGATTCAAATCGACCTTGTGGTCCAGTGCTTATCCTACAGTACCATGTCAGTACTCAGCATCTGTACGACTAAATAGATTTAAAACTAAATTATTTGGCCTTTTCCCCTTTAATAATTATAGTTTAATGTCCTTACCTCTTGAATCTGGGCTGGGTGACTCTCTTGCAATCAGTATGAAGTAGTGTATGTGAAGTTTGTAACTTTATGATAATGAAGCTTGCACCTGGCTCTCTTTGCAATCTCACTCTGGGAGAAGTCAGGTACCATCTAACAAGTTGGATTACTCCAAGACCACACACTAGAAAGTACACAAGAAGTCAATTTAGTCAACAGTTGGCTACTTGCCAACAGTAAATACCAAGTGCCAGCCTTTGAGTAAGCTAATTTGGCTATCCAGGCCATCTGAGCCTTCAAATTTCTTTTGCCCCAGACAACATCTGAATACAATAATATGAGAGACCCATAGGACAAACTGCCCAGTCTACCTCTTCACAAATTCCTACCTTGTAAAATGAAGACCAAAGTAAAATGTTTTATCTACTAGTTTATTATTTGTTAGGAAATAATAACAAATGGAACTAAATAATTACTATTGCTAAGTACTCTGCTCAGTACATTATCACAATCAACTAATTTAATTCTGCCAGCACTGCGAAGTAGGTATTATTATCATTTTACAGATAAGGAAAGCAGAGTTCAGAGGTTAGTTAATATTCTCTCAACATCATGCAGCTGGGAAGAGGCAGACTTGGAATTTTAGTCTAGGTCAATCCTAAGGAAGAAGATCAAAAGAAACCTCTTAAAGCACTCTCCAAATATGGCAACATATCTGAGATTCATTAAATTAAAAATACCCATTTTCAAGTAAAATAATGGAAACACTTTCTAGAATTTAGCATGTACAGGCAGGAAATGAAATATTTGGCTAAGAGGGCCCTAGTGAAAAACAAATTTAACTATTACCATATGAACATTGTTGCCTGAATAATGATGATGCCAAATGGCTGAGAAAAAGATATTGGAAATAATCTGTAACAACTTTTGTAAAGATGATTTGGCATAAAAATGAAGAGCAATTTCATTTTGAAATACTGAAAAGCATGAGCAAAAATATAATTAGTCTGTAAAACGTGAATGATTGTAGTGTTTTGCTTTAAATGACCTTTGATGAAATTCTAGTTCTTCAATATTTAACCTAACATAAAAAATTAACCTCACAAAAATTTTTGTGTTATTTAATCTAACATGTAAAAAGAAGAAAAAAACATTTTCTTTGCATATTATTCCCTTTAAAGGTCTGCTGTCAAAACAGAAATATTAAATTGCTATATAATAAGCCAAGACAGATTGTGGTACTATGATTATGCCCATTCACATAGAAGACTCAATATGTATATAATTTAGTTTATTATGATTGTGCATGTAGTTTGTAATTTATTTATATTAGCTAGACACAGTTTCCTTTTCTTATTCTCTTGGGTCTGCTTACCTTTTAAAATATCAGTGCTAAGTGCTGACAATTTTTCATCCCCTTTATTATCGTAGTATCTTTTGTGTTTCTTTGCTTTATCTCTCTAGAACATTTGATGTTTTTGATATAGGTTGGATATTTAGAACACTTTTATTAGAATTTTATTTGTTTCATCCATGGTTCTCAAATATTGGTGTGTATAAGAATCATCAAAGGAATGCATGATAAAAACTGTAGCTTTCTGGACCACATTGCTGGTGTCTGATTAGGTGGATGTTGGATGGACCTGGAATTTTGAAGAGGTTTAAATGTCATATTTAAACAAACACAGTACTGAGGTATTATGCCTGTAGTGTAGTGGTTATGAATAGGGTTGCTAACCTCAAGGTCAGCGGTTTGAAACTACCAGTCATTCCGCAGTAGAAAGATGAAGCTTTCTGCTCCCATAAAGATTTACAGCCTCTGAAACCTTATACAAGGTCACTATGAGTCAGAACCGACTCCACGGCACACTATCACCACCACCACCACCATCATATTGTAGGATGCCATTTGCTGTAATCTATGCAATGGGCATATCCTAACCATGTAAAGGTATCTGGTTTTATAGAAATACTTTTCATAAGTATTTCTATAGCTTTAAAATTTTTAAAAATATTATTCAAAATAAATTAAACCCTTAAAGTAAATATAGATATATTGACTGCAACTATTTGGGATTATTAAGTAAAACACAGTTTAACACAAAATTAAAATATCTCGTGCAACAAAAAACAACCACAGAGGGACCCTATCCAGAGAAGCAGAGATGGAGACAGAGATGAGAACGTGGAGAGATAGAGCAGCTAAGGACACTTGTTGTTAAGTGCTGTCGAGTCGGTTTCGACCCATAGCGACCCTGAATAGGGTTTCCGAGGCTGTAAATCTTTACGGGAGCAGAAAGCCTTATCTTTCTCCCATGGAGCAGCTGGTAGTTTTGAACTGCTGACCTTGCGGTTCACAGCCCCATTCGTAACCACTACGCTACCAGAGCTCTACTAGACTCATGGAAAGAGAAAGGCTGTGTGCTGACAGCCAAGTGCTTGAGACAAGGGCACAAGCTTGCAGAATGTGTCCTTTGGTTGTTTAAATGATGATATATTCCTGAGTGATTTTGCATACACTCCTTCTCCTTTCAAAAAAATGAAAAAGAAAAAAACAGAGGAAATAGAAGCAAATATGTTGAATGATGATGCACAGAGTAGAATGATGATGCACAGAGTAGATTGTAATCATTGCAATAAAACAATGAGTGTAAAACTGATGTTCCCCATGTAAACTAATCACTCAATTCACAATAAACACTAAAACACACACACACACACACACACACACACACACACACACACAAACAAACAACGACCACAGAATGGAAGAAATATTGATTGTTGTTAAAGGAGCTCTGATGGTGCAGTGGGTTAAGCATTAGGCTGTTTACTTAAAGATTGGTGGTTCTGTGGAGGAGAGCTAGGGCAGTCTGCTTTCATAAAAAGTTATATCCTCAGAAACCCTCTAGAGCTATTCTACTTTGTCCTGTGGGGTCATTATGAGTTTGAATATATTCAATAATAGTGGGGTTTTATTTTTGTTGCTTTAATAAAAAACAGTAACAGAAAATAAAAATATATAGGTTAATAGCTTAGAAAAAATATTTTTATTTTCTATTTTCAGAACTATCTCCTTCTAGCCTCTTTCTGTCTGTCTCCTGTTTTATTTGTTGGGATTGCCATAGGGACATTATATAGGAACACCATTAGATGGCCAAAGAAAAGTTTTCTTCAAATTCTCTCTCCAAACTTATTCATCATTCCCTTTTGTTTTTTCCTGCTTTGCAATTTCTTACTCTCAATTATGAATTAGAAAAATACATATTACTGGCTTTATGTGGTTTGTTTCTTCTGCTTATCTAACTTTTAAGGTAGTTGCTGCTCTGGTATGTTTTTATGATGAAGAAGTGGAAGAGGAGGAGACAAAGAACCAGTGGCATGAATTAGCAGTCAACAGAGAGGTTCCTCTATTTACTCATTTGTTTTTGTTGAATGCCATTGAATCACTTCCGACTCATAGTGATCCTGTATAGGGTTTCCAAGGAGTGGCTGATGTGTTTGAACCCCCCCACCCCCACCCTGTGGCTAGTATTCCAGTGCTTATTCTATAGTGCCATACCAGGACTCCACTTACTCATTGTTGTTGTTAAGTACCATGGAGTTGGTTCAAACTCATAGTGACCCTGCATAGGGTTTCCAAGGCTGTAAATCTTTATGGGAGCAGAAAGCCTCATCTTTCTCCCACACAACCGCTGGTAGTTTCAAACTGCTGACCTTGAGGTTGGCAACCCGACTCGTAACTACTATGCTACTCATTAGGGCAGTTTAAATGAGGGAGTTGGAAGTTGTAGAAGTGAGGAAAGAGGAATTAAAGAAATATTCTTATAGAATACCATCAAGACATTCCATCAATTTAAGTAACATTTGGAAAACATATTTTGAGTTACTTTTTTTTCCTGATTGTTACATCATTGAGCTACACTATTCTTTAAAAGAAAGTATCCAATACACTCAAATTTTTGTTTTGTTTTGTTAAGTCCCATGGGGTTAGTTCTGACTCATAACAAACCTGTATAGGATTTCCTAGGTTTTAAATCTTCATGGGTACAGAAAAACTCATCTTTCTCCCATACACTCTATTAGCCTTTACCAAACCACTTTACTTCTTTCAAAAGAAACCTGTTTGGGGATCCTGAAGAACACATTATGTGGATGTGTTAAAATTCATATTTTGGCTCTCGTGGACTTATTTTAGTTTTCTTCAGCTTCAATTGATATTGCTCATCCACAATCTGACCCAGCTCTGTTTTAGCTGATGATATGGAGCTTTTCCTTCCTCTCTTCCCATGGATGTAATCAATTTGATTCCTGTGTATTCCATCAGGTGAGGTCTATGTGTTTAATGGTCTTCTATGTTGTTTTTAAAAAGGTATATGCAATGAGTAAATCATTGGTCTTGCAAAATTCTACAATGTGATCTCCAGCATCATTTCTATCACCAAGGTTGTATTTTCCAACTACTGACCCTTCTCTTTGTTTCCAACCTTCACATTACAATCACCAGTAATTATCAGTACATCTTGATTGCATGTTTAATCAATTTTAGACTGAAGAAGCTGGTAGAATTCTTCAATTTAACCATTACTGGTTTCAATGGTTGGTCTGTAAATTTGAATAATAATAGTATTAACTGGTCTTCCTTGTAGGTTTTGGACATTATCCTATCACAGACAGTGATAGACATCAAGATAGACATTGAAATGTTCTTTTTTTGTAATAAATACTATGTAATTCCTCTTGAGTATGTCATTCCTAGCGTAGTAATCTATGTGATTGTCTCATACAAAATGGCCAATACCATACCATTTCAGCTCATTAATGCCTAGGCTATTGATCTTTATGCGTTCCTTTTCATTTTTGACAATTTACAAATTTCCTAGATTCATATTTCATACATTCCGTGTTCTGATCATTAATGGATGTTTTTATATTGTTCCTGTCTTTGGTCCTTTTGACCTTATTTTTCTCCCAAGGGTTAGATCTTTCTCCCCCTACCTGATCCAAGAAGAGACAGCAACTGTGTTCATAACAAAGCTACAAGCATACCCTGTAATATCCAACCATCTGGACAAGAGCCAAAACCAGCTGCTAGGTATTACACGTGAAAAAGGAAGCATATCTCCAGATCATATCCACGAGGAGATGCTCATCAAGTTTAACAACAAAGCAACATAAATCCATTTAAGCATTAAAAATCTCACATAACTGCTGAAATTGTCCAAGAAAACACACTTAAAGATCTCAACACATGTCCAAAAACAGAAAGTAATGGAGACAAATGAACTGGAAGCAGACACATATTTTCCAGTAACAGAGTAGTCTTTGGGTCTGCCTGAGAAGGAATTCAGAAGAATAATATGGAAACAAATTCAAATGCTCAGAAAAGGGGTGGAGGAAAGTGAGAAAAAGTCAGGAAAGTGCTACAGGAGCAATAAAACAAAATAGATATGGCATTGGAAACAATCCAAAACCTGCAAAAAGAAGTCCAGATGATTAATAATAAAATATGAGAAATGGACAATACACTGAAAGGGCAAAGGAGTAGAATGAAGAGATGGAAGCCAGAACCAGCAAGCTGGAAGACAAATCTCTCAAAACTGCTTAGATAGAGGAGCAAACAGAAAAATGGATTAAAAACTCTGAAGCAAGTCTAAGATTCATACTTGATAACATGAAGAGGAATAACTTAAGAATTATTGGCATTCCAGAACAGGAAGAATCACAGAAGTCCACAGAAGAGATAGTTGAAGAGCTCTGGAAGAAAATTATTTTGAACATCTTGAAGGACAAGAAGATAAACATTCAAAACCTGAAAGAACCCTAGGAAGGATGTTGTTGTTGTTAGGTGTCATCGAGTTGGTACCAACTCAGAGCAACCCTATGCACAGCAGAACAAAACACTGCTCGATCCTGAGCCAACCTCACTACTATTGCAATGCTTGAGTCCATCAATACAGCCACTTGGCCAATCCATCTCACTGAGGGTCTTCCTCTTTTTCTCTGACCCTACACCTTACCAAACATGATATTCTTCTCCAGCGACTCATCCCTTCTGACAATATGTCCAAAGTATGAGAGACAAAGTTTGGCCATTTTGGCCTCCAAGGAGCACTCTGGCTGCATTTCTTTCAAAACGAATCTATTGATTCTTTTGGCCGCCTATGGCACTTTCAATATTCTCTTCCAACGCCATAACTCAAAAGCATCAATTTTTATACGGTCTTCCTTATTCACTGTCCAGCTTTCGCATGCATATGAAGTTACTGAAAACACCATGCATGGCTTGGGTCAGCCACACCTTAGTCCTCAAGCTGACATCTTTGCTCTTCAACACTTTAAAAAGGTCTTGTGCAACAGATTTGCCTAATGCAATACATTGTTTGATTTCTTGACTGCTGCTTCTGAGCAGCTCTTGATCATATGCTATCTATTGAAATGGTTGAATATTAACCATTTCCTTTTGGTACAGTGACTCTATGCATTCCTTCTATCATCTCTTTATGCTTTCTGCATTATTCAGTAATTTGCCCAGAGAATCTTTCAATAACAAAAGTTGAGGCTTGAATTTTTCCTCAATTTCCCCAGTTTGAGAAATGCTGAGCGTGTTCTTCCTTTTTGGTGTTCTGATTCCAGATCGTTGCACATTTTGTTGTAATATTTGATTTTATCTTCTTGAGCTGACCTTTGAAATTTTCTGTTCAGCTCTTGTACCTCCTCATTTCTTCCGTTTGCTTAGTGTCTATACACTGGAGACCAACTTTCAATGTCTCTTCTGAAATCCATTTTGACCTTTTCCTTGTTTCTTGTCTTCCTAATGACTTTTTGCTTTCTTCATGTATGATATTCTTGATGTCATCCCACAACTCGTCTGGTCTTCTGTCTTCATTGTTTAATGTATCAAATCTATTCTTCAGATGATCTCTAAATTCAGGTGGGGTATATTCTAGGTCATATTTTGGCTCTCGTGGACTTGTTTTCATTTTCTTCAGCTTCAGTTTGAATTTGCATATGAATAATTGATGGTCTGTTCCCCTGGTCTTGTTTTGACTGATGAAATGGAGCTTTTCCATTGTCTCTTTTCGCATATGTAGTCAATTCGATTTCTATGTATTCCATCTGGCGAGTTCCATCTAGTAGACTCTTATGCTGCATAAAGAAGGTATCTGAAATTAACAAATAGTTGATTTTGCAGAAATCTATCATGTGTTCTCCAGCATCATTTCTATCACCAAGGCCATATTTTCCAGCTACTGATCCTTCCTCCTTGCTCCCAAACTTTGCATTCCTATCACCAGTAATGATCAATACACCTTAATTGCATGTTTGATCAATTTCAGATTGAAAAAGTTGGTAGAATTCTTCAATTTCAACATCACTGCCTTTAGTGGTTGGTGCATAAATTTGAATAATAGAGGTATTAACTGGGCTTCTCTGTAGGCACAGAGATATTATCCTATCACAGACAGTGTTGTACCTCATGACTGATCTGGATATGTTATTTTTGACAATGAATGCAACACCATTCTTCTTCAATTTGTCATTTCTGGCATAGTAAACCATGTGGTCATCAGATTTAAAATGGCCAGTACCAGTCCATTTCAGTTCATTGATGGCTAAGATATCAATGTTTATGTGTTCCATTTCATTTTTGACAACTTCCAATTTTCCCAGAGTCATATTTCGCACATTCCATGTTCCAATTTTCAGTGGATTTTTACAGCTATTTCTCTTCATTTTGAGTTGTGCCCCATCAGAAAATGATGGTCCTGTGGGCTTTTCACCCACAGGCTTTACTACATTCACATCATCACTGTCAACTCTACTTTGAGGAGGCAGCTCTTCCCCAGTCACATTTTGAGTGACTTCCATCCTGAGGGGCTCATTTTCCAGCACTAAATCTGTCAGTGTTTTTCTGCTTTTCATAAAGTTTTCAGTGACTAAATATTTAGAAGTAGTTCATCACTTTTTCTTTTTAGTCTGTCTTCATCTGGAAGCTTATCTGCTTCTGTTAATTATTTGTACCCATGACTTATTAGGAGTTCTGGTGTGGCATTATAGGATAAGCACTTGACCTCAGGGTAGGTTTGAACCAGAAGATTCGTGGTTCAAACTCACCAGCTGCTCTCTGAAACCCTGTACAGAGTTGCCAAGTTAGAACCAACTTGATGGCACTTGAAAACAATAACAACAATAATATGGTTTATTAAACCAGGAACGTAATCTAATCTGTATGTGTCTTGGGCAGTTTCTTTTTACCAATTCATAAAAAACAAGAAAGACCAGAATTTCAGCAATGTTAAAGTTAAAATGCCTTTGACACCTTCATTTGATGATGGGGAACAACTCAAAATGAAGAGAAACAGTTATAAACATCCATTAATGATCAGGCATGGAATGTATTAAATATGAATCTTGGAAAATTGAAATTTGTTAGAAATGATATGTAAATCATAAACATTGATATTCTATGCATTGGTGAGCAGAAATGGACTGATATTGACCATTTTAAATCTGAATATCACATGGTTTACAATGCTGGGAATGACAAATTGAGAAGGAATGTTATCTCATTCATCGTCAAAAAGAACACATCAAGATCTGTCTTGAAGTACAATGATTTCCATAATAGGAAAATATCCATACTCCTACAAGGAAAGCCAGTTAATACCACTATTATTCAAATTTATGCACCAGGCACTAAAGCCAATGGTGTTGAAATTGAAGAATTCTAGAAATTTCTTCAGTCTAAAATTGATTAAACCTACAATCAAGATGTATTGATAATTACTGATGATTGGAATGCAAGGTTGGAAACAAAGAGGAAGGATCAGTGACTAGAAAACATGTCCCTGGTCATAGAAATTCTGATGGAGATCACAGGGTAGAATTTTGCAAGACCAATGACTTTTTCAATGTAAATATCTTTTTTTAAACCACGTAGAAAATGACCATACATGTGGACCTCACCAGATGGAGTACACAGAAATAAAATTGACTATATCTTTGGAAAGAGAGGGAGGAAAATCTCCATATTGTCAGTCAAAATAAGGTCAGGGGCAGGCTGTAGAACAGACCATCAATTGCTCATATGTTAAGTTGAGGCTGAAGTTGAAGAAATTTAAACAAGTCCACAAAAGACAAAATATGGTATTGAACATATTCCACCTGAATTTAGAGATCATCTAAAGAACAGATTTGATACATTAGATACTAAAGACCAAAGACAAGAAGACTTGTGGTATGACATCAAGAACATTGTTGGACAATGAATAAGGAAATGTATAGAAGAATTGATGCATTTGAGCTATGATGTTGGAGGAGAATATTAAAATAGCACTGACTGCCAAAAGAACAAACCAATATGTGTTGGAAGAGGTATAGCCAGAAGTCTCCTTGGAAGCCAAGATGTCCAGATTTCACCTCTTATACTTCAAGCATATTGTCAGGAGGAACTAGTCCTTATAGAAGGATATCAAGTTTGGTAAAATGGAGTTTTGGACAAAAAGAGGAAGACCCCCAATGAGATGGATTAGCACAGTGGCAACAGTGATGGGCTCAAATGTAACAATGATTGTGAGATTGGCACAGAACTGGTCAGTGTTTCTTTTTGTTGTGAGTCTAGTCGCTATGTGTTGGTACCAACTTGAAGGTACCTAACAACAACAGGAACATATAAGAGAGACTAAATCACCCCATCCTAGCTTCTAAGTAGCATTCTGGCTTACTTCTTCCAAAGGCTGATTTGTTTGTTGTTTTGGCAATTCATGATGCTTTCATTATTCTTCTCCAAAACTATGATTCAAAATGCATCGATTCTTCTCTGATCTTTCTTATTCATTGTCAAACTTTCATATGGATATGAGCCTTTTCAAAATACAATCTTTTGGATAAAAGGGCACATTAGTCTTCAAACTGATATCTTTGTCCTTGAGCACTTTAAAGAGGTCTTGTGAAGCAGATTTGCCTAGAGCAAATCCAAAAGTGTTGATAGTGAATCCAAGCAAAATGAAGCCTTTGAGAACTTCATCTTTTTTCCCCCCATTTATCATGGTGTTATTTATTGCCCCAGTAGTGAGGATTGTTTTTATTTTCTTGACATTGAGGTGCAACTCCTACTGAAGGCTGTGGTCTTGGATCTTCATCAATAAGTCTTTTAAGTCCTCTTTGCTTCCATCAGTTGAGGTTCTGCCTGCATATCACAAGTTGTTAATGTCCTCCAATCCTGATGCCATGTTCTTTTTTAAGTAATCCAGCTTCATACATTAAACCAAAATAAGTGATGTTCACTAGTTTTTATCTACATAAGTGTCACTATCTTATGGTTTAATAAATGAATAACTGGCTCACCTTTCTTCACTTCTGACAAATAATCATATTTACAATAAATAAAACTTATTTAGTTTCCTATTAGGATAATGAGTATTCTGACTTCACTTCTTCCAACACAGATTTGTTTGTTCTTCTGGCAGTCCATGGTGCTGTTAATATTCAATGCATCCATTCTTCAACATTTTCCTTATTCATTGTCCAACTGTCACATGCATAAGAGGCTATTGAAACATGGCCTGGGTCAGGAGAACTTTAGTCCTCAAACTGGCATATTTGCTCTATTGTCTAATGCAATAAGTTTTTTAATATCTTGATTGCTGTTTTCATAAGTGCTGATGATGATCCCACCAAAATGAAGTTTTGACAACTTCAATCTTTTCTCCATTTATATAGATGTTTTTTATTGGTCCAATGGTGAGGATTTTTGTCTTCTTTACTTGATGTGTGACCAATATTGAAGACTGTGGTCTTTGATTGTCATCAGAAAGTATTTTAAGTCCTCTTCACTTTCAGCAAGTTAGGTTGTATCATCTGTATAGCACAGGTTGTTGATGAGTCTTCATTCAATCCTGTAGCCATGTTTTTTTTTTTTTCACATAATCTAGTTTCTTAGATTACATGCTCAGCATATAGATTGAATAAGTATAGTGAAAGAATACAACCCTAGTGCACATCTTTACTAAACCATTTAAAATAATTCAGTGTCCCCTTGTTCTGCTCAAACAACTGACTCTTGGTCTATGTATATATAGTACAATAGAGTGTTCTGGAATCATAATTACAATAAAGTGCTCTGGAATACTCATCTTCAATGTTGTCCATAGCTTGTTTGATCCACATTATCAAAACCCTTTGCATAGTCCATAAAGCACAGGTAAACATCTTTCTATTATTCTCTGATTTCAGCCAAGATCCAACTGACATTGGCAGTGATATTCCTCATTCCATGTCCTTGTATGAATTGATTTGAACCTCTGAAATTTCTCTGCCAATGTATGGTTGCAGCCCTTTTTGTATTATCTTTAGCAAACGTTTTCTTGCATGTGATATTAATGATAATACCTTATTATTTCCACATTTCATTTAGGTCACTACTCTTTGGAATATGTACAAACATGAATCTCTTCCAGTCAGTAGGCCAGATTGTTGTGGTACAATTACTCTGTGTATTCCTTCCATCTTCTTTGATTCCTTCTTCCTCATTCAATATTTTGCCCATAGAATCCTTTAAGACTGCAAGTTGAGGCTTGATTTTTTCCCTTCAGTTCTTTCAGCTTGAGAAATGCTGAGTGTATTCTCTTTTGGTTTTCTAATTCCATGACTGCACATTTTGTTATATTTGACTTTGCCCTCTTGAGCTGTCTTTTGAAATTTTCTATTCAGCTCATTTATCACCTCACTTCTTCTATTTGCTTTAGCATCTTTATGCTAGAGAGCAAGTTTCAGTCTCTTCTGACATCCATTTTGGTCTTTTCCTTCTTTCTTTGTCTTCTTAATGAGTTTTTTGCTTTCTTCCTGTAAGATGTTCTTGACATCATCCCACAACTCTTCTAGTCTTCTGTCTTTAGTGTCTAATGCAT
>NW_006408732.1:856213-858347 GCF_000296735.1 Chrysochloris asiatica
TTATATTCTGACACTATATTTGACAATATTCTGACATGCTTCATCATGTTTCAATATTCAATATTCTGGTTCTGACTTTGTTCCACTGCTATTAATAAGGTTTTCATTTACTAAATATTCAAAAGTAGTATGGCCCTCCTTCTTCCTAGTCTGTCTTCATCTGGATACTCAGCTAAAGACTGTGCACCATGGGCGACCCTGCTGGTATTTGCAATACCCATGGAATAGCTTCCAGAATCACAGAAATACACAAATCTCCACAGTATGACAAACTGACAGATGAGTGGTGGAATAGATGATAATTCTCTCCTAAAGTCATGAGTCAGGTGCTGTAGGACAAGCACTCAACCACAAGATCAATTTGAACAGCAAGGTCAGTGGTTCAAACCCATCAGGCACTCCTTGAAAGCCCTATACATGCTTTCTGAATGTCAGAGCAATACAAAAAGTCATGAGTAGATTCCCATCTGAGAGAGATGTCATGAAATAAGTCATAAGCAAGATCACTTATTTGTCGTTTTTGCCTCAATTAACTTTTTATATCTGTAGATATTTTGTTGAGGAATATAAAGGTCCTCTTTTACAACAGTTTGAGTATGGTCAAAAGATATTTGGAAATAAAAATCTGAATGGAGGTAAATAGATCAACTGTCTTTTTTTCTTTTTTAACTTTATATTGTGAATTGAGTGGAGGTTTATGGACAAGATCATTGGTTCTACATGTAACAAATCATACACTTTGTTTCATTTCAATGATCATAAACTCCTTCATGCAACAACAGTTATCCCACTTCTTCCCTGTGGTTCCTATTTCCATTACACCCAACTTCTCATCCCTTCTCTACTTTGCCCATTTGGTTTTGAATTATCGTCCATTCTATGGTGAGCATAACTTACTAATGTTTTTGTGCCCATCTATAAACTATCTACTTCTTGGCTGAAAATTGGGCTTAGAAGGGTAAGTTCCTCCTAAACTAGAAGTGTGATTGAGGATCATAGTATTAGGTTCCTCCGGTCTCTTTCCCACAGCATCACACAGGACTATCCATAGAGCACTGTTAATACATGATTGTGTATATAAGAATATTTGCTTATTTCCCCATTAACTTTTTTTAAAAGTTTTTATTGTGAGGTTTACATGGGAAAACATAAATTTTACACTCATCCTATTGTGTTTCATGTCATAGCAATGATTACAATCCCCTCCATGCATCATCAAATAACCAAATATACCACACAGGCCCGCCCCCCAACCACCAGCACACAGACCTTCTACCTCCCTGAGCCCAGTGTTGCCAGCTGCTCCATCTGTCCACATCATTGTCTCTGCCTCCATCCCTGGTGTTACTGCCTCTTGATGTAGGGTCCTGCTCTCGGTTCTTCTCACTTGATGGTCCCAGTGACCTCTGCTCCTGGGCTGCAAAATCAATTACTTTCCTCCTTTTGTCAAAAAACATTTACCTCTATATTTCCTACACTCACAGTCAGTCCTGATGGCAATTATTCACTATTGTACCACAAGAGTCTTATCCTCATTTCCATTCGCCAGCCCGGTCCCAACCGATTGGAAATCATTTGGTGGTGATTCTAGCTTCCCCGCCCCATCTGGAACTAGGCTCCCTCTTGAAAGCGTGTAAGTCAGTCACTTCTTGCCTTTATAGGCCCCCCTTTTTGGGTATTCAATGTCCAAGTTGCCTATCCCTGCCAACCTTTGTACCGAAAGGGTGGGAGCGATCCTGCCTGTAAAGATTTGTTCCCTTTTTCAGCTGCTACATCCATAAGTACAGGTAAAGTTCATCAAATTGTAGTAGGTTATTCTCCCCACCCCCACTCCCACCCCCCTCTTCTTTCTTCTTCTAGTTGAGTTCTGATCATCCAGCCATCAAAGCCAGGTCAAGTGGGTACTATCTGCAAGAGTATGGGTGTTCTTGCACTTCTCTCCTCACTTTATATCAGCTGGACACTTCACTCTCTGCTCTAGTCCTCTGTGGCCATGTCACTGCCTCTAGGCACAGAAGTCCACAGGGTCTTGGCATATTGCTGGCTGTCCAGGCCTCCATCCAGGTTCACAGGGGTCTATTGAATGTGGTTGAGTTTAGCTCACAACTTCATTGCTGTTTTTTCCCCCTCTTCC
>NW_006408732.1:859602-860127 GCF_000296735.1 Chrysochloris asiatica
TATTGTCCTCTACTTTTTTGATCTTTGTGGTTATTATTGGTATGAGATGATATCTCATTGTTGTTTTGATTTGCATCTCTCTAATGGCTAGTGATTGTGAACATTTCTTCATGTGTTTGTTGGCTGCCCAGATCCCTTCCTTGGTGAAATGTCTGTTCATGTCCTGTGCCCACTTTTTAATTGGATTCTCGATTCTGTTTCATTGATCAATGTATCTTTCAATGTACCAGTACCAGGCTGTTTTGATCACAGTAGCCGTGTAGTAGATTTTGAAATCAGGGAGTGAGAGGCTTCCTACTTTGTTCTTCTTGAGCAGTGCTTTGCTTATCCTGGGTCTCCTTGGTTTCCTTATAACATTTATAATTGTCTATCCTATCTCTTTGAAGAATGTCACTGGAGTGTGGATTCAGATTGCATTATATGAGTAAATAGCTTTGGGTAGTACTGACATTTTCACGATGTTGAGTCTTCCTTTCCAGGAATATGGTATGTAAGTCTCTTTTGGTTTCTTGTAGTAGTGTTTTG
>NW_006408732.1:865684-866138 GCF_000296735.1 Chrysochloris asiatica
AATAAGGAAGACTATAGAAGAATTGATACCTTTGGGTTATGGTTTTGGAGGAGAATACTGAAAGTGCCATGGGCTGCTAAAACAACCAACAGATCTATTTTGGAAGAAGTACAGCCAGAGTGCTCCTTAGAGGACAAAATGGCCAAACTTCATCTCTCCTACTTTGGACATATTTTCAGGAGGGACTAGTACTGGAGAAGGATATCATGTTCTGTAATGTGGAGGTTCAGAGAAAAAGAGGAAGAGCCCCAATGAGATGGGTTGGCCAAGTGACAGCATGGATGGACTCAAGCGTGGCAACAGTAATGAGGGTGGCCCAGGATTGGGCAGTTTTTTATTCTGCTGTGCATAAGGTCTGTCTGAGTCAATACTGACTCGATGGCACCTAACAACAACAATAATACTTCCAAAACAATATTGAAAAGTGGTGACAAAGGGCATACTTGTCTGGTTC
>NW_006408732.1:866994-883893 GCF_000296735.1 Chrysochloris asiatica
TTCTTAGGTTTTCCAATGATTTGTCAATTTTATTAATCCTTTCAAAGAACCAGCTTCTTGTCCTGTTGATTCTTTCTATAGTTTTTCTGTTTTCCATCTCTTTTATTTCTGCTCTTATCTTTATTATTTCTTTTCTTTTAGTGACTGTAGGTTCCCTCTTTTGGTCTGTTTCTAATTGTTGGATATGCTGTGTTAATATGTTAACTTTGGTTCTTTATTCTTTTTGGATGTGAGCATTTATCCCAATAAACTGTCCTCTCAATACCACTTTCGCCATGTTCCCAAAATGTTGGTATGTTGTGTTTTCATTCTCGTTTGTTTCTAGGACCCTTATGAATTCATGTTAAATTTCTTCTACTACCCAGTCACTTTTCAACAGCGTGTTGTTCAGTTTGCACGTATTCAAGTTTATTTCCTTAGTCTTCTTTTCCATATATAATCCAGGTTCTCATATTTTTTGCTCAGCATACAGATTGAATAAGTACAGGGAAAGAATACAATCCTGGCATACACCTTTCCTAATTTAATCAATAAATGGTCCCTTGTTCTGGTCAAACAACTGCCATTTGGTCTATGTACATGTTGCTCATGAGCACAATCAAATGTTTGGGAATAATTATTCTCTGCAGTGTTGCACATAGCTGTCATGATCCACACAATCAAAAGCCAATAAAGCGCAAGTATTTTCTGCTTTCAACCAAGATACATATGATGGTAGTATTGATACCCTTCATTTCACGTCCTCATCTGAATCCGGCATGAACCTCTGGAAGTTCTCTGCCAATGTTCTCTTGCTGCCGTGTTTTAACTATCTTTGGCAAAATTTTATTTGCATGTGTTATTAATTATATTGTCCAATTAGGTCACCTCTCTTTATAATGGGCACACACATGTATCTCTTCCAAACAGTTGACCAGATAGTTGTCTTCCAAATGTCTTATCATTGATGTGTGCCTACAATGATGCATCAGTTTCTTGAAAAATTCCAATTTGTCTAATGCATCAAATCTTTTCTTGGGATAATGAGATTGAAGAATTCCACCAACTTTTTCAGTCTGAAAAATAATCAAACCAGTAATCAAAATGCAATGATAGTTACTGGTGGTTGTAATGCGAAGGTTAGAAACAGAGAAAGAGTCAGTAGTTGGAAAATACTGATAGAAATGAAGTTGGAACTCATATGAGAGAATTTTGCAAGACCATTGAGTTATTCATTGCAAATACCTTTTACCAACAGCATAAAAGGTGACTCTAAACCTGTGCCTTGCCAGATAGAATACACAGGACTCAAATTGACTATACTGTGGGAAGTAACAATGGAGAAGCTCAATATTCTCAGCCCAAAACAAGGCCAAGGTCCCACTCTGGTACTCATATGCAATGCAGGATGAAGCTTAAGAAAGGTGAAGCTTAAAACAAGTCCAAGAGAGCCAAAATATAAACTGTTGTAAATAAATGTTTCCATTTTCATTAAGTTGTAGAATTTATTGCCATAAAGTAGTTCAAAACATTTTAATAGTCTTTCAGTGTCTTAATTATAAGTAATTATGTACTGTCTTTCATTCTAACTCTCAGTAATTTTTTATATTCAATCTTTATAATGTTCATCAATTTTATTAATCTGTTCAAAGAACCAATTTCTGGCTTTTTAAATTTCTCTGTTGTTTGTTTTTCTTTTATTGCTCTCTGCTCTTATATTTATACTTTGCTTTCTTCTACTAAGTTGGATTCTTTTTTACTCTTCTTTTTCTAGCTTCTTATATTGAAACACTATGTAATTGACTTAGAATTCTCATCTAATATATAAATTTTTCTAGTGATAAATTTTATCACGTTAGTTTTATTATACAAATTTTTACTTTTTCATTGAAATATTTTCTAACATTCTATTTTCTTTATTTCTCTTTTTTACTCATATTATTTAGTTGTGTGTTACTCACAATAATTTGCTGTTTTTCTGAGGTATTATTATTGGTAATTTCTAATTTAATTCTGTTATGGTAAGAGAGCTTACACTGAGCTGTGGGTTAATACCCTAGACTGGAAAGTCAGTTTGAACCACAAGGTTGGCAGTTCAAGCCTAGAAGCAGCTCCTTGGAAGCCTTAGACAGGGTTGCTATGAGTCACAACCAACTTGATGGCAATTAACAACTATAACAACATATATATTTACATAGAAATTTTACTTGGACTAGTGAATGGTCTATTTTGGTCAATTCTGTGTACTGGTAACATATATACTGGTACAACATATATATTGTATTTTTAGTATACATTTACATTATGTTTTTAGTAGATGACCTAGGAAATCACAATATGAATAATTAATATAATGAATATTTACCACATGACACATAAGTCCATTTATAACTGCATCCTCTATGTTATGGTTTGTTATATTTTAAACTCATATATATTTTAAACTCTAAAATATAGTACTTAACATTATTTTTAGGTATTCATATGTCTTTTTAGTAAATTAATATTTTTAAAGTATATAGTTGCCATTCCCAGTGTATGTCATGTATTTCTGTAAATCTGAATTATCATTTGAAAAGAACTTCAGTCCAAATAACGTCTTTTATTATGTCTTGCTAACAATAATTCAGCTATAATTTTCTTAGAATGCATCCATTTTGCTTTTATTTTTTAAATGAAAATTTACACTGCATATTGAATTTTTTTCAACATTTTCAAGATATTATTTCAATGTCTTCTAGCATTCCCTAATTCTGATTAGCAGTCTGTTATTATTTGTATCATTGTTTCCTTTAGGTAAGGTGCTATTTTTCACTGCTTGTTTTTAATATGTAGTTCTGGTATTGTGCTGTAGGATAAGCATTAAAATTTAAACACAAAGCATTAAATTTTTAAACACAAACTAACAGGGTGTCAGTTCAAACCCACCAGACACTCTGAAAATCCTGTAGAGTGTCATTGTGAGTTAGAATTGACTCGACAACACTTAACAACAACAACATTTAAAACATTTTTTTAAAATCTTTAATTTTTGTAGCTTTTGTTGTTAAGTGCCGTTGAGTCGGTTCCGACCCATAGCGACCCTGTATAGGGTTTCCAAGGAGCAGCTGGTTAGTTTGAACCACCGACTTCGTAGTTCAAACGGCTTTGCAGTGTCCCGCATTAAACCACAGCACCATACCAGGACTTTAGGTCGTTTCATGTTTAACCTTCTTTGTTTCACTGCAATTCTTGCATCTGTAAGTTTATATTTTTCACCATATTTTCCAACAGTTTTTCAGTATTTAAAAAATCATTTTTTCCATTACACTCTCTCAGCTTTTTTTTTTTAAAGATTTCACTAAAGTAATAATGGCGGTGGTAGTGGTATGCCATGGACTCTGTTCCAACTCAAAACGATCCTACTTAGGTTTCCAATACTGTAAATCTTATGGGAGCAGAAAACCTCATCTTTCTCCTGTAGAACTGCTGGTAGTTTTGAACTACAGACCTTGAGATTAGCAGCCCATCTCATAACCACTATGCTATCAGAGCTCCTTTAATAATATATTCCTTGATAGGATCCCCAGATTATTGAGGCTTAGTTTTTCCATCTTCCATTTCTCAGACTGGATAATTTCTATAGCTCTTTCAGTAGTTTTAAGGGGGCCAAGCTGGTCCCATCTCTAGCCTGTGAATTTACCAAGTTAGATATTTGATTTTGAGTTCTAAATATTAATTAGATCCTAGTTTATAGTCTCTATTTCTCTGGTGACATATCCCATATATTTATTCATTATGGCTTTTTTTTTTTTTTTTTTTTACTTGGTCTTAGAAAATAATTAAAATAACATTTAAGTTTCTGGATTCTAATTTCATTAGCGGGGTTATCTAACATAAAGTTTCAGTTGACTGCTTTTTCTTTTTACTATGATTCAATATTTTACTCTTTCTTAGCCTGCCTCTTATTTTATTTCAGTTTATACTGGATATTGTGAAAGATATAATGCAATAGATATAGCTTTTATATTCTTCCCCTGAAGATGGATGTTTTAATTCTGTTGTTGTTAAGTGCAATCGAATAGGTTCTGACTCATATAGACACTATATATGGTCTCTGAGGAACAGCTTGTGAATTTGAGCCACTGACCTTGTGGTTCAAACCAACCTTGCCATCACATAACTACAGCAAGTAGTTACTATGCCTTAACCCAAACTCTCAACTCTGGTGTCACTGCAATCAACTAAAATCTCTACTTGGTTCTACATGGTTTCTAACTATTGTTTTCTGCTCCTCTCCTTGTAATGATCCCACATATACAACTTTAAGTTAACTGGTGTTGTTGTTGTTGTTAAGTGCCGTCGAGTCGCTTCCGACCCATAGCGACCCTGTACAGGGTTTCCTAGGCAGAAATCTTTATAGGAGTAGAAAGCCTCATCTTTCTTCCACAGAACTGCTGGCAGTTTCGAACTGCTGACCTTGAGGCTAGCAGCTAGATTCGTAACCACTATGCTACCAGAGCTCTTTCAGCTGGTGTTGTGGGTTAATATGCCAAACTGCAAAGCCATTTGAACTGCAAGGTCTCCTGTTCAAGTTCACCAGCTGCTCCTCGGAAACCTATACAGGTTCGCTATGGGTCAGAACCGACTCAACGGCACATAACAACAACAACAACATGTAGAAATACGTGTTTGATTTTTTTTTTTTTTTTGCCAGTAATAGATTAATGACTTTTGATGGCCATCAAATAATCTTATAGGAAGGTCACACCACACACACACACACACACATACAAGCCTAGTGAGCAACTTTTGAAAAATCAGCCATAGGCACACTATGGAGCACAGTTTTATTTTGACAGACATGGAGTCACCATGAGTTATTCAATATAATTTTGGTTTTGACAACCCAGTCTGGAAAAAAACAAAACAGGTCCCCTATTAACAGTTTTTCTTTTTGCCTCATTTCCTCTTGCATTCTGTGTCTTAAAGTAAGTTACTAATAGAGCCTGATACATTATATCATGCAATACACATACATAATCCACTGGTTTTCATCAATGAATATTTGCATAGGTACCTTTAGAAAATTCTAAGAAATGTCTGAATAATTAAATAAGTCAAGGCTATTTCTCCTACATTTTGGTCCAAATTTTGTAGTAATTTGCAAATATACTTTAAGGTTTTTGTTTTTTTCATCTTTTGGATTTTTTATATTTATTATTTTTCATGTGTTTCAAGGGAAAATAAAAGAAAAACAAAAACTCTTTCTGTTGTATTGAGCTGGGAGTTCAAACAATATATATATATAGTTTTTATTGTGAATTGAGTGAAAGTTTATAGGGCAGATCATCAGTTTTGCATTCAACAAATCATATACTTTGTTGCATTACAATCATTACAACCCCCTCGATGTACTATCAGTTAACAATATTTCTTTCTATTCATTTTAGCTCTACTTTTTGTTTTTTAAACACTCAGGCATATGTGATAACTTACACCACCAAAGGGCACATTCTGCAAGTCTGCTTCCTAGCTGCCAGATCTCTCTCAGTCCCTTTCTTTCCATGAATCTAGAGTCCTCAGCTGCTCCCTCTCTCCATGTCCTCATCTTTGCCTCCGACTCTGGTGTGGCTGTTTCTCTGGATAAGGTCCCGCAATCTGCTTATGCTCTTCTCCCTTAACGGTCCTAGGGTCCTCTGTTTCTGGATTGTAAGATTAACTACTTTCCCGTTTTTGTTACAAAACCTCTACCTTTACAATTGTGACAGTCACAATTAGTCATGATAACAATTACTCACTGTTGAATCATAAGAATCTTATCTCCATTTCTTTTAACTAGACCCATCTAGACAAGATGGGAACTCTATCTTCCCCTACACACTCTTATCCTAAACTCCCTCTTGAAACCTTGTAAGCCAGTCACTTCATGCCTTTATCACCCCCTCATTTTAGGTAGCCAATGTCTAAGTTGTCCTTCCCTATCTACCCTGTATACAGAAGAGATAGTATTGATGCTTGATGTGAAGACTTCTACCCTCTCTGTTGGTATTTTGAGCTACTACCTCCATGAATTCTTATCAACGGAGAAAAGATTGAAGTTGTCAAGGACTTCATTCTTCTTGGATCAACTATCAACACTCATGGAAGCAGCAGTCAAGAGATCAGATAATGTATTGCATTGGGCAAATCTGCTGCACAAGAATTTTTAAAGTGGTGAAGATTAGAGATGTCAGCTTGAGGAGTAAGATGCGCCTGACCCAAGTCATGGTGTTTTCAATAACCTCATATGGATGCGAAAGCTGGACAGTTAATAAAGAAGTTTATAGAAGAATTGATGCCTTTGAGTTGTGGTGTTGGAGGAGAATACTAAAAGTGCCATGGGCTGCCAAAAGAACTAATAGATCTGTTTTGGAAGAAGTGCAGCCAGAGTGCTCCTTGGAGGCCAAGATGGCTAAGCTTCGTCTCTCATACTTTGGACATATTGTCAGGAGGGAACAGTCACTGGAGAAGGATATCATACTGGGTAAGGTGGAGGGTCAGAGAAAAAGAAGAAGACCCCCAATGAGATGGATCAGCCAGGTGGCATTATTGATGGACTCAAGTATGGCAGCGGTAGTGAGCTTGGCCCAGGATCGGACATTGTTTCAGGTTGCTATGAGTTGGTTCCGACTAGACGGCACCTGACAACAACAACAACCTCCATGAATATAGGTCAAGTTAATAAAATCGTATGGGTCAGAGTCAACTCAACGGCATTTAACAACAACCCACATTTCCTTTACAAAAATTGTTTTGTTTTTAATCATCCTCTAGTGGTTACGAATCGGGCTGTGAACCTTAAGGTCAGCGGTTCGAAACTACCAGCCGCTCCACGGGAGAAAGATGAGGCTTTCTACTCCCGTAAAGATTTACACCCTCGGAAACCCTGTACAGGGTCGCTATGGGTCGGAACCGACTCGATGGCACTTAACAACAACAACAACAAGTCGAATTCTGATTATCAAGCCATTGAGGCTAGGTAAAATGGGTACTATCTGCAAGTTTGAGTGTTCTTGTGCATCTCCCCTAGCTTCATATCAGCTGGATCCTTCACTCTTAGCTCTAGCCCTCTGTGGCTATATCCTTGTCCATGGGCTCAAGTGTCCCCAGGTCTCACCATACTTTGGACCATCCAGCCCTTCCTCTTCTCTCTTTCATCTCCAACTCAATGGGAGTCTATGGAACATGGTTGAACTCAGCCCATTTCTTCATTGCTGCCTTTTCCCCTCTTCCACTCACCAGTAGACTACTGTTGTTGCCAGCAAGCTTACATGCCTGCTCATGTGTTCCATTTGAGATTCAGTCTTAGAATTGGGTCTGTCAAGTCAAGGGACTTGATTGCTTACATTGATGGCTTCTAGGAGAACAACTTGCTTATTCTTGCAGTAGCCAGTCATACTGCCATTTTTGTCTTGGGTTTTTCCTGATGATCTTTCTTTGAAGATGCATCTTCTTTCACTCTAGCTGTTCCATGCAGGTCTGTCAAGCAATACTTTTAGAAGCCTTCAATTCAGTGCACATTTTAGATAAAGGTGATAAAGTATTGTCAAAGATTTATGATACTTCCTTTGCTGTTCAGGTAGTTTAAGATTTCTTGAATCCTACAGTACAAATTTTACTGCATCTTAAATAAACCCTTCAGCTCAAGTGGCATTTACTAGCTGAGATAATATAGTATAGATGGTAATATTGTGGTTCTAAAGATAGACAGTTCTGGGTTAAGGTGTTAGGTTTACCACATACTTACTGTATGATAGTAAGCAAACTGTTTAATTTCCTTAAATCCTAATTTCCTCTTCTGTATATTGGTAATAAAATATCTAATTCAAAGAGATGCAGGAAAGATAAATGAGATAACATCAGTAAAACAACTGACATATATTAATCGCCAAATAAGGAATCCTACTGACAAAGGAGTCCTCCTGTGGCAGTGTGGGTTAATGCACACACAAAGGACTACAAAGCCTTTGAACTGCAAGGTTGGAAACACTATAGAGTTGCTATGGGTTGGAACTGACTCGGTGGCACTTAACAACAACAACAAAACTGACAAAGTGGAGTCTAGGTGTGCTGCTGTAGGACAGACTCTGTAGGGCTAACCATGAAGTCAGTGGTTCAAGACCACCAACCACTCCTTGGAAACCCTGTACAAGGTCACTATGAGTCAGAACTGACTTGATGATACTTAACAGCAACAATAACAACTGACAAAGTGGTTAAGTGCTCAGTGATTAACCTAAAAGCCAGCTGCTCCAAATCACAAGTAACTCTAAGGGAGAAAGTTGCAGTATGCTCATTCCATAAGGGTGTTGTCGTTCTTGTTAAGTACCATTGAGTCAATTCCAATTTATAGCAACTCTGTATAGTGTTTCTGGGAGTAGCTGGTGGGTTTGAACCACCAACTTTTCAGTTAGCAGTCCAGTGTTTAGTTTACAGTGCCACACCAGGATTCTCCATAAGAATTATAGTAACCGATGGGGCAGTTCTGTTCTGTCCTATAGGAATGCTGTGAGTCAGTATGACTTGACAGAAATGTTTTGTTCTGTTTTAATTACGGAATAAACAGTAGTTATGGTTATTAATCTAGATAAATAAATTTGGTTGAATCAAATTTAGATGCCAATTGCCATAATGTTTTATTGCTAATCCCACCTTTCATTATCCTTGAGCAGAAATATATGTGTGACCCTTTCCCCTACTTCCAAATAAAATTATTTTGTCAGAGAAACAGAAAAATGGTTAACAAAGGTTCCTAAGCACTAGGACCTTGATGTCTAAGAGCTGAGCTGAAATGGGAGGGAAGCTTTGCTCATGGAAGTTTATGCCAGCTGGTGGCATGTTATCTTTTGTCTTGTCTACACCCTGACCTTTCAGCTTTATAACTTCCAAATGTTTATGTAATGAAACTGCCCTTTTAAAATTGACACAGTGATTAAAATTGAAAATGAGAGCCGAGACTGTTCGCTAATAAATAGGCTGGATCTGAGCATACATCTGTCCAGCAAAAAATCTTCTAAGCAAGCAGGCACACATTTCTTTGCTTGTATCAAAAAAGTGAAGGTGACATTTATACCGTTCAATGATTTTTCTCTCCATCTGTTTATTCAATGGTGAGATTGAAGTTGGCAAATGGAATACTCACATTGATACCACTCCTAAGCTATCTTTCAAATATTCAGCTCTTAGATGGCTGCATCTAGAGTCTTGTTGACACATAGCAATTCCAATTTATAAAATACCACTGCAAGAAAAGAATTATAATCAAAGCGAACCCACCATACTCCAGCAATTCATCTTGTTAACAGATCTGCCAGTTCCATAAAAGTTTCCCAGATTCTACAACAGGTTTTTCCAAGAACTTTTTTCATTTGCAAGCATATATATAATTTACTTCTCACCTGAAAAGACATGAATTTTAATTATTCAAAACCATCTTTCTAAGTGAATACTGGCAAAGAATTATCAGAGCATAACAGAGTATCTATAGCACCTCAATTTTATACTTTTTGAAAAATATAGATACATAAACTCAACCAAACCCCCTGGTATTAAATTGATTCTGATTCATAGAAACCCTATAAGTATAATACAACTGCTTCATAGGGTTTCCAACGTTGTAAATTTTTACAGAAGCAAACTGCTTCATCTTTCACCCATGCTGTGGCTCGAGGTTCATACTCTCAAGATATTGGGTGGCAGCCCAGAGATTTAATATTAACAAAATAATTTCTATTCAGATATAATTGAAATCAAGTCACATGTGAAGTGGATATAAGCGTCTTTTTTCACTTTGTTTTATTCTATCTACATTCTAGTTACAGGGAACTTCTTGCCCATGAAGCCTACCAAGTGAGAAGATTTTGACTATTTTGGGGGGGCCTGTCTCATTAGATGATCCCCCTCTTTTGAGTTCTAATCCACTTTGTCTTTGTATGACTTTTCCACAATTCAAGAGGCCTCTCTGTACCATCATTATTTAATTTAGTACCTTGTTTCATTTTCTTCCTAGAATTATCTTAAATTATTTGCTTGTTTTTAAAAGTATCTTTTTCCAACAGCATAAAACCTACATGATAGAGATTTTCATTTGTTAGTACTTCACTCTGTGTAGAAAAGTGTCTGGGATACAGTAGGTGCTCAATAAATAGTTGTTGAGTAGGTGAATTGATGAACAAATATTTGCCAAACATCCTTCAACCTTCTTACAACTTTAATTGAAGTTTGGTTCCATACACCTTTTGTTTAAAGTTAAGGACTAAAACTGATCACATTATGTAATTGTGAACATATTGACCTCATCTGTTCTTTGCTTTACAAAACTTGAACCTCTTATGTCCAAACATTTGAATATTATACACAGTATTTTTTATTTGCCTGACAAGTAACACTTATATAACTGGGTCAAATAAATGTGATTTATTTTATACTTTCTAGTTGTTATAGTTTTCTCCTTTTTTGTAGAAGATATCTACAGCATTTTTGTTGTTGTTAAATGCAGACAAGTCGGTTCCGACTCAAAGCGACCCCGTATAGGGTTTCTGAGGAATGGCTGGTGAATTTTTTTACTGCCGACCTTGCAGTTCAGACTGATCTTGCTGTATAGTGTATTATCCCACAATGCCACACCAGGACTCCCATACATATGTTTTTGATTAAAATTCCCCCTTCAATGTGCATTTTAGAACATTTGTAAAAATGTAAATATATTATTAATAATGTTGTTGTTGTTAAATGCCATTGAGTCAGTTCTGATGCATAGTGACACAGATCTGTTGGTTCTATGGGCAGCCAAAAATATTTGATGCACACACACAAAACAAAAAAATACACTCATTTAAATGTTCAAAAAGCACATTTTGCAAGCCAGCTAGCTGCCCACAGGCACACATCCTTACTCAGTGCAGGGACCTAGAGCATGACTTCATCTAGGCATTAGAATATGCCAATATAAAATAATTACATATTAAATATTCAATTAACGACAGTAATACTCTTTGTTAAATCATTCGGGTATGGCAAAGGACTTGAATAGATATTCTCCAAATATATAAAAATACTTACTGATCACATAAAAACCATTACTTATAATGATTAGTCAGGAGTCCTGGTGTGGCGCTGCTGGTTAATGCTCTGGACTGCAAGATTGATTTAAACTGCAAGGTTGGTGGTTCAAGCTCATCAGCCACTCCTTAAAAACCCTATACTGGGTCTCTATGAGTTGGTGCTTAACAACAACAACAACATCAGTAGTCATAAGGAAGATATAAATCAAAACCAAAAGGAGACATCACTTCACATCCACTAGCATGGCTATTAGCAGAAAAAGCAAAAATAATGAGTATTGGTGAGGATGTGGAAAAAATGGAATCATTATGTATTGCTGATAGAAATGGAAGATGGGTCAGTCACTGTGAATAATCAAAACCGTTTGATTATTCCTCAAAAAGTTAAGTATACAATTAAATTTAGGATCTAGCAAGTCCTCTTCTAGGCATATATTCCTAAGAATTTAGAGTAAGGAAAAAAATGCATGCTTTTAAGCCAATGTTCATTGCAACATTATTCACAATCACCAAAAGGTGAAAAAAAAAAAAAAATCAAGTGTTCATGAACAGATGAATGAGTAAACAAAATATGGTATATCTACACAGTAAAAATTATTCAATTATTAAGTGAAATAAAGTTGTGATATATCCTAAAATATAAACCTTGAAAGTGTTATGCTAAATGAAATAAGTTGGAGATAAAATATTAAATATGGTATGATCCCACTTAAATGAAATATCTAAAATAGGCAAATGCAGGCTATTGTTTGTTGTCATGGAATCAATTCTGACACATGGCAACCCCATGTGTACAGAGTAGAACTACTAGGTGGGTTTAATCCACCAACCTGTTTGCTGGTTGTTGACCGTTCAACATTTTTAACACAAACAGACTCCTGAAAAATGCAGAGAGAGAGAGAAATGATTAATGATTATTGGGCATTCCTGGAGTCCTGGTGAGATGCTGCAGGTTAATGTGTCGGACTGCAAGGTTGGATTGAACCACAAGGTCGCTGGTTCAACCTTACCAGCTGCTCCTCAGAAACTCTATACAGGATTGCTATGAGTCAATACTGACTCGCCATCACTTGACAACAACAATACCAGGGATTAAAAATAAGGCCAATGGAGAGTTATTACTACAGGGGAACTGAATTATGTTGTTGTTGTTGTTGTTGTTGTTGTTGTTGTTAAGGGCCATTAAGTTGGTTCTGATTCATAGTGACCCTGTATAGGGTTTCTGAGAAGAGACTGGTGGGTTTGAACCACCAACCTGGCTTACAGTCCAGTGCTTATCCTACAGCACTATACCAAGATTCCTGAGTTCTGTTAGGGATAATAAAAAAACTTTTAAAAATTAATAGTATTGATGGTTGAACAACATGGTGAATATAATAATGCCACTGCATTATATGCTGAAAAAGAGTTAAGATGGCTCTATATGTCTTTTCACAATAAAAATATATTCTAAAGCTCTCATTTTGGAGGTGATTCAGGTAGTCATATCAGTGAAACAGAAGTGTCAATCCGAATTCTAGCCAAACACAAAGAGGTTTAAGTGTGTGATAAACATGGAATTTCAAATTATTATACCTCCTATCAATGGATATAAGATCAGTAATTCCATTGGTGAGCTTAGGAAATTTAGATAATCATGGGAAAAAGAAGGTAGGAAAAAAAGTTATGTCAAATCTCTATTTCATTAAAAACATCCACCTTATTCAACACACTAATATAAACTCTGTAAATAATGATTTATGTAAAATAACATCAGGGAATTTTTAGAGACTGCTTCCTGGTAGGAACTTTCTTTATAAACAAGACATAAACCATCAAGCTTTAGAGGAAAAAATTGGTTAAAACTTATACTCATATAAAGTCCCAAATTCAATTTAAAAATGAAAAGGCAATTAAAATGTATTCGATCAATTATTCATATGCAAGTTCAGGCTGAAGCTAAAGACAATTCATACAAGTACATCAGAGTTAAAATCTGATCTTGAGCATACCCCACCTGAATTTAAAGACCATCTCAAGAACACATTTGATGCGTTAGACACTAATGACCTAAGACCAGCAGAGTTGTGGGGTGACATCAAGACAATCTTACAGGAAAAAAACAAAAAGTTATTAAAGAGACAAGAAAGAAGGGAAAGACCAAAACGGATGTCAGAAGAGACTCAGAAACTTGATCTCCATTGTAGAAATGCTAAAGCAAATGGGAGAAATTAGGAAGTAAAAGAACTGAATAGAAAATTTCAAAGGGCAGCTCAAGAAAACAAAGTCAGTTACTATAGTAAAATGTGTAAAGACCTGACTTTATAATACCAAAAGGAAGAAACACACTCAGTATGCCTCAAGGTGCAAGAACTGAAGGAAACTTCATGCCGTGAAAGCAATAGTGCAAAATTCTGTGGACAAAATATTGAATGATGCAGAAAATACCAAAAAAAGATGGAAGGAATACATAGTTACTGTACCAAAAAGGAATGGTTGATGTTCAACTATTTCAAGAGACAGCACGTGATCCAGAGCTGATGGTACTGAAGAAAGAAGTCCTAGGTGCACTGAAGGCATTGACAAAGAACAAGTTTCCAGGAATCGATGGGATACAAATTGAATTCTTTAAACAACCTGATGCAATACTCATTCACCTATGTCAAAAAATTTAGAAGACAATTACATGGCCAACTAATTGAAGAAGATCCATATTTGTACCCATTCCAAAGAGAGATGATACAATGGAATGTGGAAATTATCTGGCATCATCACTAATAACACTTGCAAGTAAATTTTTGCTGAAGATAATTCAAAAATGGCTTCATTATTCCATTGACAGGGAACTGCCAGAGGCTTAAGCTGGATTCAGATGAGGGTGTGGAATGAGGGTTATCATAGCTGATGTCAGATGGATACTGGCTGAAAGCACAGAATACCAGAAAGATATATACTTGTGCTTTATTGTCTATGCAAAGGCTTTCAACTGTGTGGATCATGACAGGCTATGGACCACCTTGTAGAGAAGTGTTCCTGAGCACTTAATTGTGCCCTTGAGAAACCTGTACGCAGACCAAGAGATATTTGTTGAATAGAACAAGGGGACACTGAATGGTTTAAAATCCAGAAACATGTGTGTCAAGATTATGTTTTTTCACAGCAATTATTCAATCTATATGTTGAAAATAATCTGAGAAGATGGATTATATGAAGAAGAACATGTCATCAGGATTGGAAGAAGACTCATTAATATCCCACAACATACAAATAATGCAACCTTGCTTGCTGAAAGCAAGGAGAACTTAAAATAGTTTCTAATGAAGATCAAAGGCCACTGCCTTTTCTATAGGTTGCTCATTATTTTAAAGAAAACAGTAATGCTCATCACTGGACCAGTAAATAACATCATAATAAATGGAGAAAAGATTGACATTGTGAAAGACTTCATTGTGCTTAAATCTAATCTGAACTCTCATGGAAAAAAAAACAGTCAAGAAATCAAATGACAAATCTGCTACACATTAGGCAAATCTGCTACACAAGACCTCTAATGTTTAAGAGGAAAGATATCACTTTAAGGACTAAGATATGCCTGACCCAAGCCATGGTATTTTCAGTAGCCTCCTATGCATGTGAGTCTTGGTGTGTTGCTGCAGGATTCATCTGGAAAGCAAGGTTGGCTAAACCACAAGGTCAATGGTTCAAGCTTACCAGCCACTCCTTGGAAACCGTTTCTCTATGAGTCAGACCCGATTTGATAGCACTTAACAACAACAACATGAGTTGGAAATGACAGCACTTAACAACAAACAACAAAAACATTTGCATGTGAAAACTGGACAATGAGTTAGGAAAATTTAGATGAATTAATACATTTGAGTGATGATGTTGCAGACAATTATTAAAAGTACCATGTTGTTGTTATTGTTGTTAAGTACCGTATAGTCAGTTCTGACTCATAGTGACCCTACACAGGGTTTTCTAGGCTGCAAATCTTTATGGGAGCAGAAAGCCTCATCTTTCTCCTGCGGAACAGCTGGTAGTTTCGAACCGCTGATCTTGAGGTTAGTAGCCCAATTCATAACGACTACGCTATTGGAAGAAGTACAAACAGAATACTCCTTAGAAGTCAGGATGGCAAGATGTCATCACTCATGCTTCAAGCATATTACCAGGAGTGTCTTGTCCCTAGAGAATGATGTCATGTTTAGTAAAATGAAGTTGTTGTTTTGGTTAAGTGTTGTCAAGCCAGTTCTGACTCAATAGTGACTCTGTATAGGATTCCCAAGGAGCAGCTGGTGTGCTTGAACTGTTGACTTTGTGGTTCACAGTCCAGTGCTGAATTGACACGGTGGCAACAGCAATGGTCTTAAGCTTAACAATAATTGTGAGGATGGTGTAAGGCTGGGCAGTGTTTCGTCATATTGTGCATAGGTCACTATGAGTTGGAATGATTTGAAGGCACCAAACAGCAATAACAACAATATATTGAACTGGACACTGATCACACAAATGTATATATTTGTCAAAATTCACTCATGTGTATACGTAAAACTGTGCACTTCTATTAAAAAAAGTATACAACTTTGGTAAGAAGAAAAAAGGTTCACTTACTAATTGTCTAGTATCAAAATAAATGTAAAAAATCATCAGTCCCTAATTTTTTAAGTTGGTATATGGTAGAAATAATTATAATTAACAAATGGTATAAACAATAAATTGATGGAAATACAAGAATAAATTTGTTAGTAATATATGAGAAAATATTTAAACTTACTCATAAATAATGAAAGCAATATAAGCAAAAATACACAAAACCACTGCCATCCAATCAATTCTGACTCATAGTGACATTGTATAGGGTTTTAGAAGATAAAATTTTTTACAGGATCAGAGAGCCTCATCTTTACCCCTATGAGTGTCTAGTGGATTTGAACAGCTGACCTTGTGGATAGCTGTTCAGTACTTAACTTACAGTGCTACCAGGACTCCTTAAGTAAGAATTGGATTCTAATTGTTATATATAAATAGTTAAATTTGTTTTTTAATGAATACATAAGATTTATAGGAGTGTGAAAAGAAATAAATTATCTAATAATGTTGAGGAGAACAAAAATTATTGCAACGTCTTTACAGAAGTTTTTCGAGAACTTTAAAAATAATTTTGTTCAAATTTTCATCAGTTTTATAGGTTAATTTGTAGAGAATTTGTACCTTTAACATTGTGCCTTCCTAATCTACAACAATGTGTAAATTTCAATTTTCCCAACTCTTCTTTTGTGGTTCTCAATTTCTGTTGTTAAGTTCTAAGGCTGTTAAGTTCTAAGGGTCAGTTCTGACTTATAACAACCCTGGAGCTTTCCAAGGAGTGGCTGTTATGTTTGAACTGCAGACCTTGTGGTTCACACTGATCTTGCAGTCTAGTGCTTTATCCCACAGAGCCATAGCAGGACTGTATTTTAAATTTACAGTATAATGGAAAATTTGAAATGTTCACACAAGAATCAAACAATTAATATACGAGTCCCTCAAACACATCACCTAGCTTTAAGAAGTAATCAGTCTGTGGTAAAGTTTGCTTCATTTATGTACCAATACAACCTGCCATCTCCCCTCAGCTCATAATTGGAGGAAAATTGCAGTGATAGTATATTTCAATATTAAGTACTTAGCAAGCATCTTTATAAGGTAAGGACTTTAAAAATATATAAACACTATACTGTAGCAAAAATGAATAATTCCTTAATATGAAAAATTATTCATTTATTGTTGACATTCCTCTAATTATCTCACAATATTTATTATAATTGATTTGTTCAAAGAAACATCTAAACAAGTTCATACATTGCAGTTGCTT
>NW_006408732.1:885539-886447 GCF_000296735.1 Chrysochloris asiatica
AGTGCCTCTTGTGCTGCCTCACTTACCCACTTTACAGCTTTGATATCTCTTCAAATACTACCCACCCCTCTTACTATCTTTCCATTTAAGAAACTGAAATATCTGTCTTGTAGATTTTCCATATTCTTGATTTTTTTGCACATTCTCATGAATCATTAACATGTTTAGTTAGCATTAGAGACTTTATAAGATTTCCTTTTTAATGTCTGGCAAGAACACTTCACAGATTATGGGTTGTTGTTCATTATAGGTGCCTTCAATTCCATTCTGACTCATAGTGACTTATAGACAACAGAAAGAAACACTTTGTTCAGTTCTGTAACATCCTTACAATTGTTTTTAAAAAATTATTATTTAAGTTTTTATTGTGAATTGAGTGATAATTTACATGGGAGGACATTGGTTTTACACTCATCATTTCATTGCAATGATTACAATCTTCTCCATGCATCATCATTGCTTCTATTTCCTCTGATTTTCAATTTTTTGTGTGGAGGGAGAGATATATGCAAAAACACTCGGTAATATATAACCATTTAAACAACCAAAGGGCACATACTGCAAGCCTGCCTCCTGGACGCCAGCACACAGTCTTTCTCTTTCCACGAGTCTAGAATCCTCAACTCACCATGTCCTCTATCTCTCCATGTCCTCATCTCTGCCTCCATTCTCACAATTGTTTTTATAATTCAACTCTTTATGGCTGTCACTGTACAATTCAACTCACTGGGAGTCTTCCTCTTTCTCATTAACTTTCTGCTTTACCAACGATGATGTCCTTTTGCAAGAACTAGCTCTTCCTGATAACATGTCCAGAGTATGAGTGACAAAGTCTCACCATCCTGGCTCCTAAGGATCATACTGGCTGCAGTTAATTCCAATGTAAACTTATTTGTTCTTCTGACAGA
>NW_006408732.1:890422-891850 GCF_000296735.1 Chrysochloris asiatica
CCACCTTCCAGTCCTGTACCTGACAATGTTAACTCCTGAAATAATTAAATACCGACTATTTACTTTTGGTACAGTGGTTCTGAGCATTTCTTCTATCTTGTTTTGATACTTTCTTCATCATTCAATATTTTTTCCCATAGCATCCATCAGCATTACAAGTAGAGCCTTCAATTTTTACTTCAGTTCTTTCAGCTTAAGAAATGCCAAACATGTTCTTCACTTTTGGTTTTCTAACTCCAGGTTTGCGTATTTCATTATCATACTTGATTTTTTTTTCTCTCAAACTTGTCCCTTGAAATTTTCTGTTTAGTTCTTCAAATTCATTAGCATCTCTATACTAGAGAACAAATTTCAGAGCCTCTTCTGACATCCATTTTTGTCTTTTTTTTTTCTTTCCTGTATTTTTAATGACTTTTTGCTTTCTTCCTGTATGATGTTCTTGATGTCATTCTACAACTCTCTTAGTCTTTGGTAATTCATGTCTAATGCAACAAACCTACTCTTGAGATGATCTCTAAATCCATGTGGAATATCTTCAAGGTCATGTTTTAGCTCTCAGAAACTTGTTCTAATTTTCCTTAGTTTTAGCCTTAACTTGTATTTAAGCAATCGAGGGTCAGTTCCACAGTCTGCCCCTGTCCTTTTGTGGCTGATGATATGGAGTTTTCCACCATCTTGTTGCCATCTGTTGAAGTTCATTTGCATAGTTGTTTTTTACATTGTTTCAAAAAGGTATTTGGCTGATGATCTGGAGCTTTTCCACCATCTCTTCCCACAGATACAGTAAATTTTATTCCTGTGTATTCCATCTGGTTAGGTCTGTGTGTATAGTTGCTTTTTATGTTGTTTTTAAAAGGTATTTATAATGATTAAGTTCAATCTTCTTTATCCAATTATGACACCAACCTCTCCTCCCTCAGCACTCTACTTCTTTGATGGATTTTGTAAAACATTACAATGGCCACAGATAATTCTCAGATAATTTGTTCTATCAGAATCAGAAACTATTTAGGACACAGAAGTTCTCTAATCGGGTTTGCCTCTTCTCAGCTGTCCTGCAGGCATGCCTGTCTCTGGTTCTGACCTCTCAGCCATCGTGTCCCTTGGCATCTGCCTTGCTCAAGTGTTACAAGTTCCTTTAACATTATGAATAAATGTCCAAAGGGCACTCATTTCTGTAAGTCAGTCTCCTGCCCAAAGGCATTTAGCCGTACTCAGTCCTTGTGTCAGGAAGTCTGTTGCTCTGTTTCTCCTTGCTTCTGACTCTACTGCACGCTTTGCTACCACAATCTCACTGTGCAGGTAACTCAGGGTCCAAAACCATGCTCATGGATCATGGCACTGCTTTCTTGATGGTATTCCGATCCTCTGTTTCTTCATCTGGGATGATTCATTTTATATCCAGTATAATGACAAAAGCAACCAATC
>NW_006408732.1:893584-894827 GCF_000296735.1 Chrysochloris asiatica
AATTCCGGGGCCATCAAGAAGGAGGAGCATGAGTGGAGCATTGCGGGAGGCCAGCTCTCATAGGGTCATGAGAGGAGACGCAGAATCGGCGAAAGTGAAAGTAGTCGAGGAGTCTCCACTTAGTTGGCTGATGGAGCTATCTCTGCCTGGCTCAGCAAGTCTTTATTTATACTTAATATTACACAATGCATAATGATTTGATACCTTGATTTTTCCCTTGAATTATTACACATTTTTAATCATAACATTCTTTCACCCTGTGATTATAAAACCTTAAGAAAAGTATTTCTATGATGTCCCACTTGACCTTCCCAATATCCTGTTCATTTTCTAACCATTAATCATTTTTCTTCTGACATCATCTCCTCTTCTACATAAGTGATAGATTGGTTTTTTTCATTCCCACTAAAAGATCAAGTTAAACCTTACACAAATCATTTCCACCTCCCAGACCCCTGATTACATCCTCTTACTAATATATTTCTATCAATCATCATTGCCTACACTACCTTATTGTTTCTACTGGCTAATTATCAAACTTCTATCCTACATAAAGTATTACTATTTTCTATAGTAAAAGCATTACTAACATCTATTTAGTTATTTTGTTTTTCAAAATTATTCATTAAATTGCTTAACCACAGTGTTCCTATGTTTCTTCTTTTGTGGCCATGAGGCATGTTAAAAGGCTCAACCTGGTTAATTGCTGCAGAATATATAGATTATTAAATTTTGACCACCTTTCATTTATGTTCACCATTCTCTCTACCCAGTTATGTAGGTTCCTGTATGTGGTAGTGGGTAGTTTATGGATTCTGGCCAGTAATTGACTTAAGTGAGGTCTATAGGGGTCAGTCAGCTTTACTTTAGTTTTTTATCAGCGTCTGTGATCTCATAAATGCAGCTGCTTTGTACTCAGGTTTTCTGTGAGAGGGAATAGATCATATAATTACCTTTGCATCTAATCCAGTGAAGCTGAAACAACTGTTGCAAGACTGGTTTTTCCTAAGTTCTGCAGAACTCACAGTAAAATCTGTGACTATGGCAGTACAATATATCCCCACAAGTAGAATCAGAACCATCCTAAAAGGAAGATAGAGAGTGCCTTTCCAAAGACTCATCTGCTTTGCTGATGTTTTCTCCTTTTGCCAGGACTGTGTCAAATGGCAGAAGTGGATCGGCTCCCAGCAGAGCATGAGAACCCTACCTAGAAAAGTGGTAACTGCTGAAGCCATGGCAGAAG
>NW_006408732.1:896042-897726 GCF_000296735.1 Chrysochloris asiatica
CTATGAGTCAGAAAAAACTTGACGGCACCTAACAACCTAACAACAATACATCTATCATTGTGGTAGACTTGACAGCACCTAATAGCAATCTAATGAGATGGAGTAACACTGTAGTAGCAGAGAACAAACACCATAACTCAAAAATGCATTAATTCTTCTACAGTCTTCTTATTCATTGTCCAACTTTCACATGTATATGAGGCTATTGAAAATACCATGGCTTCCCCTGCAGCAAAGTGGTGAAATTTGGCTGAAAGTCCAACATCTGTCATTATACTTTTCAAGACAAACAGGTTTCCTGAATACAGTTTTCTCTGCAGCTATTTAGAGACTTCAGTAGCACAGTTCTAACTTTTGAAATTAAAAATATGAGTAAGAAGACCAGTCTGACTGTGGACAGCAAGGAGCTGGACTACCTAAATAAAAGGCCTCTGCTGAACAAGTGCATGGTCAATTCAGCAACTATCAGTTACTTCTAGAAAAGAGGAATGGAGAGTCATTGGAATGCTTAGAGATATAATTTATTTTGTTTCCGAGGTCACTCTCATAAGAAAACATCTGGGAACTGAGGTAACCCATACCCAAGTATGGGAATTATTCATCCCACTCCACCCACAGCCCTTACCCTATAGAAATAGATGAAAATGAATCATGAACACAGAGGGCTAAGTGGAGAATCATAGAGGATGAAGAGCCCTGTAGACACTTGATAAACATTATAGATTTTATTAGTATAGTAGGTAAATCCTCAAATCTCCTTTTAGGTTTTCAGATTTAGGATTTGGTATGTCATTTTAAAGTCTGTAAATTATGTTAAACAACAACTTATTCACCTGTTCCTTTCCAGGATCTATGAAGAACTACTTTATTTGTACATATGTGAGAGCCAATGTACAAAATATCTTTTGTGAGGAAAAAATAAGATTTTCAAAACAAGGTCATATTATTTGCTTTTTTTTTTTTTAAATCTTAGATTGTAATTCTGTGCTTGGTTTTGCTTCCTTAAAGAACCATGTCTTGCTTTGGTTATGTCATTTCACAGCAGCCCTTTGTTTTCAATGTCAAGACTTTGAGCAGATTGTTATTAATATTTTATTGCCTGATGGTTCTTGTAGTGCCAGAGTACTGGAACACAGCATAATGCATTCTGGAGAAGTGTCTGTATGTCATTGTGGTTTTAACATGGCAAGACTTATTTGAAAAATAATATTTTGATATTTTTATGTTTTCCTATCTGCTGAATACTAGCACAATTTTTCCTAGGATGACAGTTGCAGTGTAGTGAGCTATTTGATGTCTCTTCCAGCCATAGTCTTGGCAAACTTCCACCAAAGACAGATAAGTTTGGGTTAAGAAAAGGTGGGGAAAATGCTGTGATTCCTTTGTGAGTTATTATGAGTAATATTGTGATTGTGAACACTTGGAAATCTAACGAGGAGATTGTTCAATGTTACCATCCTTCTGGGATTTAAATGAGTCATCTCAGAAGCAGGAAAGGGGATGTCACTACCATCAAAGACAAAGAGCCAGGAGTGGAGTGTGTCCTTAGGACACCAAGATCCCTGCACATTAACCTCTTCAACCCAGGAACAGACAACTATGACAGTATAGACATAAAACCAAACGGCCACCACTCGTCTGTCTGTCGTGCTTTGGTGGTTTGAGTTGCTGTGATTCTGAGGGC
>NW_006408732.1:899410-901208 GCF_000296735.1 Chrysochloris asiatica
TATGAATGTTGATTGTGTATACAAGCAAAATGAAGTCTTTGACAACTTCAATCTTTTCTCAATTTATCATAATGTTATTTATTATTGTAGTCTTGAGATTTTTTTTCTCTTTATATTGTGGTGCAATCCATTTGGACTGCTGTAGTTTTTGACCTTCATCAGTAAGTATTTTAAGTCCTCTTTGCATCTAGCAAGCAAGTTTGTGTATATCCTATGGTTTATTGCTATTGATAAATGCCATTGAGCCAGTTTTGACTCATAGTGGCCCTAGATAGGATTTCAAGGCTTTTACATTTTTGTAGGAGCAAAAACTTCATCTTTCTCCTGTGAAGACGCTGGCCTGCTGAAACCGCTGACCTTGTGTTAGAAGCCCAGTTCTTATTGTATGGAGCCACTACATTCCTTTCATATGGTTACTATTATGCAAATTTCACTTATGAAATCAACATGTTGACTCTATTGTGATTTGCCTATTTATTTCATTTTCATTTACTCATTTATATACCAAATAAACACAGCGAAATGAAGCCCTGGCACTTGTTAATTGACACTAATATAGTCATTTTTGAGTGATGCAATTTTCTCTTCATGCCCAAATATCTATTAACATGGAGAAAATCCGGATTATCTGGTACTGAATGTACAAAAATGAGTTTAGCTTTCTCTGCTGGATGATTGATTACATCCTTGGATCAAGCTATCAAAGTTTAATTGAACTACAAATCCAATGATAATTGAACAAAACTCCAGTCTCAATCAAGAAGAAATATACTAAGTTTTACTTAATGAACAGAGGCAAATGTAAACTCTATTTCTGTTAATGGCAGTAGAATGTTATGCTTCAATGTTAAAGTTATAGAATAATGATTATCCAGAATTCACTTTGTGCCCAGTTAAGTGAAAACTTAAAATATAACATTGTTCTTGTTAACTGCCTTCTAGTCTGTTTTGACTTATAGTGACCTGATATAGAGTTTTTGAGGAGTGACTGGTGAGTTTGAACTACTGATCTTGTGATTCAAGCCCACTTTGTAGTCCAGTGCTTATCCTACAGTGCCATACCATGTTTAAAACAACTTCAATACTCATTTTTTTCTAACTTCAATGTTGAAATTTTTTTCATACACTGTTAGGTACACAAAACCAATACCAAATCCACTACCACTGAGTCAATTCTGACTCAGAGTAATCCTGTGTAGGGTTTCTTAGACTATAAATCTTTACTGGAGCAGAAAGCCTCAACTTTCTCCTTCTTAGTGGCTTGTGTGATTAGCAGTCCAATACTTATCCCATAGTGTCACAATTGTCGTTATTGCTAAGTACTTTTGAGTCTGTTCCAACTCATAGTGACTCTGTATAGAGTTTCTGAGGAGAAGCTGATGAATTTGAACCTTTCAGTTCAAACTGACCTTGCAGTTCAGTGCATTATCCCACAGCTCCACACCTGGTAAGCACATATTTTATTTGTATTTTTTATTAATGGATGGCTTTGGAAATGATAGTTTAGTGGATGAAGTATAATAGATTCCATTCATATTAAATAATAAAAATAAGATTTACTTATTGAGTAAGAAGTTGTACTTTAGGTGGTTACTACTGCAGTAGTCACTGACAACATTTTCATACATCAGTTCATTGGTCTAGAATTACTCAGATTTCTTAAGTCAGATTCACACTTAATATTATCGAGGCCTATTATAATGTGAAAGTATGAAAGCTATAATGTTTATTTCTGAAATATTTTTGAAAATGCTGAACTTTAAATTTTTAACTTTTACTAGCGTAGTGGTTACGAATC
>NW_006408732.1:903533-910688 GCF_000296735.1 Chrysochloris asiatica
TATCTCACACAAGTGTGCTGTGGATTGCTTCATAGGCAGAATCCTAACTGATTTGCAATGATTTACTACATAATCCACTGCCACTCATTTATTTGACAGAAACATTTCACATGTAAGCTCAACACTGTCATCAACTGTGGATGTGGACAGCTGTTATAACTGGAGTGCGGATAATTTTTAACTCACTCTCGTATTTTCAAGTAAAACTGTATTTAAACAATGATTGAGCAGAGTGAAATTTGAATTTAATAGCTGTGGGATTTTTTTTCTCACCACTTAGATTTAAATGATTCCCACAATTCTCATTTGAATGATGCTATTTACACACTGTGTATACTTGTGCTTTTGACAAGCAATTGCAGGTGGTATATCAACTACTCACAAATGCATTGTGTACTCTTGTTTTTAAATGATGAACACATGGCATTCAATATGATATTTTTCTGTGGAGGGCAGACTTTCTTAAGTGTTTTGGTCGAAACACTGTTGAGACATTTGTTCATTTCCAACTTTATTGCAAATATGCTTTTATGTATTTCACCAGAACCCCCCAAACAAAAGAAAAAGAAAAGAAAACTCCAGAAACAAGCCCAGTGTCATTGAGTCAATCATGACTTATGGTGACCCCTTGCATTATAGAGTAGAACTGCTCTGTAGAGTTTTCTTGGATATAATATTTACAGAAATAGATTGTCAGGACTTTCTCCCATGTGTGACTTGGTGAGTTTGAACTGCCAACCTTGCTAGGTTAATGCTGTTGTTGTTAAGTGACTTCGAGTCAATTCCGACCAATAGCAACACTGTATAGGGTTTACGAGGAGCAGCTGGTAAGCTTGAACCACCAACCTTGCAGTTATAGTTGAGCGCAAATTGTTTGCATCATGCCAGTATAATGAATAAATGTACAACACTGAAGTATTCCTGATTTTATACTTTTCTTTATAATGTCAAGTACACTTTGAAACAATATATTATTTTATTATTCACAGATTATTTCTTAAATATGATACATATGCAAACGGTATAGATTTTCATAATGCTAAAAGACAAATTATGTGTATAGTTGTTTGTACATGTAAAGGTAGACAGAAAAGTATGAGAATTTTCTTGTGCCATCTGTATTATGTGCTTTTGTTAATGCTGGAAGGCCTCAACAAGAAAATATTCTACTTCATTATTTAAATTTACATTTCCTTAAAAACTAATGAAACACCATTTTAGTGTTTATTTTCACTTGTATTATTTTGTGAACTATCTGTAGTAGTTTGCCTTTTTTTTTTTTTTTTTCTATTTGGATACTCACCTTTTCTCAAATGATTAAAATAGTTGTTTCTGTTAAATTACATAGTCTTAGTTATACATTGTACAATAACTATTTCTTCCTAGTGTATCTTCAAAGGCAGAAGAGAAAACATGGTATGTTCAGAGAAATTATGGAGGGGAGAGGAAAGCCTGGTGTGACTGATATACAGAATGATGGGGGAAAAAACAAACAAACTAACTAACAGAGATATAGAGTCACATAGATTATATAAAGAATATTAGGGTTTATCATAAAGCAATAAAAATATTGAAATGTTTTTAGGCTGTAAATGTCCTGAAGTATGGTAAATGGAGGCTTATTAAATTTTTCTAAACCATTGTAAAACTCTTAGCAAAGAAAATGGACTATACTAAGCATTAAATAAATATCTGTTAGTTTTTAATATGAATATAATGACTACTATTACCATTTCTGTCAGAAGGAAACTCTGAAATCTGATGAGATGAAATGATTAGTTCAATGTCACAGCTATAAAGAATCACAGAAAGCTGATTTTAGGCTAGATCTCATTCTCATTCTGATACCCAGAATATGAATAAGTCTACAATAAGCAATTCTAAATCTCACAACACAAATCCAGCCAGGAGAACTAGTCCATTACAGACTAAAACATTAGGAATATTAACAACAAAAACTAAATCATACAGTTGGGTTGCTCTCATGAGGGTTATATAAAGTACATGTGATTAATAGACAGCAGGCCAAAGAGACTTAATTACAATAGAATTTACACAAAATAGGTTTTTGGAAACAATATTATCCTCATTATAGAGTTAGTTTGCCAGGATTCACAAGTGCCATTTTTCAATACTAAATAGTCTATAAGCTTCGTGTTCACAAGCACCTAACTCAGTGCTATATACAGCATGGGTTTTCGATAAATACTAGCTGACTGACTGATAGATAAATACCCCATATTTCCTTCTAACTTAACTGTAGCTATATATTTAAAGAGGCAGTATCTGCTCTATATAACCTTGAGATTAAATATATGAGAGACATATAAAAAATGCAATTGTGAAAAACTTTCTAAATTGATGAGTTCCTTAAGTGGCAAATGAAGATAAAGGTCAGCTATTGTTAAAATATATTTAAAGAAAATTTTGTAAAATACCTTTCTTACATAAAATGGGGTTCTTTTCAAATATATATAAGTAAATCCATTTTTATACCTTCCAATCATTACCATGTCTATCAATGAATTTATAAGTATGATGACAGTGATCGTGAAAATTTGTGTGACGCTTCTGACAATGAAATTACACGAGAAAACAGCCAAGATAAAAATAATGATCAAGAGTGGACATTTGATTACATTCTCTCCTCTCAATTTTCATTATTCTGGTGGTGGTGTGTGCTCTCAAGTCAATTCTGACTCATAGTGATCCTGTACACGGATTCCGAGGCTGTAAATCTTTACAGCAGCAGAAAACCTCCTTTTTCTCCCACAGACCAACTGGTGGATTCAAACTGCTGATCGTGCACTTAGCACATCAACTCGTAATTCACCACCAGGCCTCCTAAATTATAGCGTGTATTGCTAACAATTTAAATGAAATGTTGTTGTTGTGAAGTGCCTTTGAGTCGGTTCCTACCCATAGCGACCCTGTATATGGTGTCCGAGGAGCGAATGGTGAACTTGAAATGCCAACCTCGCAGTTCAAACGGCTTTGCAGTCTGGGGCATTAACCCACAGCACCACACCAGGACTCCTAAATGAAATGTATCAACACTTAAACAATCTTGGGTAAGGTTCTTATTAGATTTATGACTTCGGGAAAAATTTAACTTTTCCAACTTTAATTTTTTTTTCCTTCTTTGCGTAGTGGTTACGAATTGGGCTGCGAACCACAAGGTTAGCAGTTCGAAACTACCAGCTGTTCCGCGGCAGAAAGATGAGGCTTTCTACTCCCGTAAAGATTTACTGCCTTGGAAACCCTGTACAGGGTCGCTATGAGTCGGAACCGACTCCACGGCACATAACAACAACCACAACAACAAATCATGGAAATACTTCATTACACAATTGTTTCAAACAAAATGAACAACAGGAAAAGTGTAATATGTTAGAGTGCTGGGCATTGTTGTTGTTAACTCAACAGTCAACTATATAGAGTTTCTGAGAAGTGGTTGGGAGGTTTGAACCACTGACCTTGCAGTTAACTTGTTGTTGTTGTTTAGTGCCATTGAGTCAGTTTGGATTCATAGCGAATTCATATGACACTGTCTGTATGTAGTTTCCAAGGAGAGGCTGATGGATTGAACCACTGACCTTGCCGTTCAAACTAAGCTTGCAGTGCAGTGCTTATCGCACAGTGCCACCATCCAGTGCTTTTCTTACAATTCCACACCAAGATTCTGTGCTGGAAATTAAAAGGTATAAAATAAATTGTTGGTGGTGGTGGGTACCATTGATTCAATCTTGACTAATTTCAATCTTGTATAATGATTCTGAAACAAACATTCTTATGGAAGCAGAAAGCCTCATCTTTCTCTCTTGGACTGTCTGTAGGTTTGAACTGCTGACATTATGGTCAGCTTTCTAGCACTTATCCTATAATACCACACCAGGATGCTAGATTACTATTTAATGAGTGATGTTGTTGTTGTTGTTGTCAGGTGCCATGGAGTTGGAACCGACTCATAGCGACCCCATGCACAGCAGAATGAAACAATGCTCGATCCTGGGCCAACCTCACCACGGCTGCCACCCCCGAGTCCATCAATAATGCCACCTGGCCGATCCATCTCGTTGGGGGTCTTCCTCTTTTTCTCTGACCCTCCACCCTACCCAGTATGACATCCTTCTCCAACGATTGTTTCCTCTGGACTACATGTCCAAAGTAGGAGAGACGAAGCTTAGCCATCCTGGCCTCCAAGGATCACTCTGGCTGCACTTCTTCCAAAACAGATCTATTGGTTCTTTTGGCAGTCCATGGCACCTTCTCTCCTCCAACACCACAATACAAAGGCATCAATTCTTCTATGATCCTCCTTATTCACTGTCCAGCTTTCGCATCCGTATGAGGCTATTGAAAACACAGTGGCCTGGGTCAGGCGCACCCTAGTCCTCAAGCTGACATCTCTGCTCTTCAATTTAATGAGTGATAATAATGTCAATTTCTTTAGGAACAAAGCCCCATATACTATATGCTCTTGTGATAATGGAACAGTAGAGGGAATTTTTAGTTGTGGCTGCTGAGACAATTCAAGAATGAGGCAGCATGGTAACCCCTGGGGGAGTTAGCTTTTAGCCAGACTTGAAAGTATGTTAGTCATGATAGCTATACCAACAGGAGAATAAAGGGAATATATAATCCTAAGTAAGACTTAAGAGGAAATTTAAGCCCCAGCATATACAGAAGATTCAGTCTATTATATTAATCAATGGTCAAGGCAGAGTATTTTGTTGGTGGTGTTATTTATTTTGTTATCCTTATTAATTTTTATTATCATTTACCTACAATAAAATACTATACTCTTTAAAGAGATCTATACTGTTTTGCTTATAACATGCTCAGAAATGCTAAGATTGTTGTCTTCTAAAGCAGTCTTGATATTATAGAATTTAAAAAATTATATAGCCTACAAATGGGAGAACACTGGCTGTAGAGGATAAGCAATGAACTATGAAACACAAAGTTAGTGGTTGGAATCCACCAATCACTCTGCTGGAGACAGATGAGGCTTCCTGTTATTACAGACATTTCCAACCTCAGTTGCCCTGTACAGAGTCACTATAAGTCGAAACTGACTTGATGGCACTTAACAACAGTAACAACATCCTACAAAATTGATATGGAGTGCTACCTGTGCTATGTTGTTCATTATTCATTAAGCCACCACTATAACCTCTATTCCAACCTTCTAGTTGAAATTTTCATATTACTAATACTGAGGTCCTAGTATGGCACTGAAGGGTAAGTACTGAATGATTAACTGCAAGGTCAATGGTTCAAAACCACCAACCCCTCCTCGGAAGCCATGTACAGGGTCACTATGAGTTGGAACTGATTTGATGGTACCTAACAACAGCATTATTAGTTGTTATAAATCAGCTAGAAAATAAAACATACACCCTAAGAAAAGAAAAGAATTATACTTTCCTAGTTGTCTGCATTTTCACAGTAAAAGAGTCAAATGGTATTGATTCTTTTTTTCCCCTTTCTTTCTTTCAATCCAAGCTTTACTAACAGAAAGCCAGCAGTCTGGAGGATGGAGAGAATAGTTTATCAAGACCATCCTGTCCATTATGAAGATCAGACCCATTATACAGGGTAAGTTACATTTGGATGTACACTTAATCTATCTTAAGATCAAGATACAGGGCCCCTCATGCCCCCCACCCTGTCCCAGTAAAGTTAGTCATGATGTAGCAGAAGGCCTTAGTTCCACAGGGGAAAAAATACCCTGCTGGAGCTATGTTACAGAGCTACTAACTCCAGTAAAACTGGAGGTAAAGGATCGTTCAACATACAATCCCCCTTCAAACAGATATCAGATTTATTCATCACATGCTTGCCCAGGTATATCTAAACATTTTAATTCTGGTAATAAAGGATTAGATCTGAGTGTTCAACCTATAGTAGGAGAAAGAAGTTTAACTCAGGTTTAGTTACAGCTTTAATTGTAGCTTGAGGTCGGAGGAAGAATTCCTAGCCCATTACTGTATAAGATTTTTCTTGACTTGTGTGGTGAGTCCAGGTCTTGAGGCCTGCGAGTTTGAGAGCAAAGGAGGTGGTTAGTAGGATCTTCAAAGAACCAGTCCACTTCTCCTCTAACTGGAAATCAGGTCTGTGTTTTCACATTTTGAGCAGAACACGATACCCATGCTAGAAGGGGTCAGCTTACCTCTAGGGGAGAAAGCAGACCTGGGAAGAACAATTTTAAGAATAATAGAAAGTGAATGGTGGAGGTGCTATGCGTACTACTGCAGCTTCAAATCTTGGTTGCGGGCAGGTGGAGGGTAGAGGGAAGCTGCCTGGAAAGGTTTACCGTATACATTTTTACAAGGGTTCAATATAAACCTGCTTCTGGGGGCTACCTGAATTTGGAACAGGATTAAGGCAACACCTGGTCCCAATGTAGATACATTTCCTGACAGTTTTGCCATTTGTTTCTTTAGCGTAGAGTTAATTTTCTTCACTTTTCCAAGAGTAGCATCTCCATGCTGAGTGCAATCTCCATTTCATCTGCATGTGTTTGCTGCTCTGTTGTTGCTTTGGACACTTTCTGGAAGTCCAAACTTGAAGATAATCTCCTTCACGAAGATTTGTACTACTTCTGAAGTTCTCTTAGTTCAGGTGGGGAAAAACTCGACTTAGCCAAAAAAGAAGTCTTCAAATACAAAAGCAAATATTTAATTCCCTAGCTTGGGAACAACTGCATGAAATCAGCCTGCCAATTTTCAAACAGTTGTTTGCCTTAATATTGGTGCAGGGCAGCCTTGTTTGGGGATTGTTCTTGAGGCAGGTAAAACAAAGTTAACATCCTGAATGATTTTTTTTTTTAATTTAATTTAATTTCTTGCCTTGACCTAGAGCCTACCAAATTAAGCCAGGGGCTCTTTTCTGTAGTGGATTATTTTATGGGCTTGTTAAAGAAGAGCAGGGATTAGTTTTCACAGGATCAGAATCATTCTATCGTCATTCACTTTTCATCCTTTAACCTCTCTGTCAAATCATTGGCCTCCGCATCAAGAAAAGATGGAAGGAATACACAGAGTCATTGTACCAAAAGGAAATGGTTAATGTTCAACCATTTCAAAAGATACCATATGAACAAGAGCCAATGATACTCAGAGAGGAAGTCCAAAGTACATTGAAAGAAGC
>NW_006408732.1:912103-919905 GCF_000296735.1 Chrysochloris asiatica
CGCTATGAGTCGGTTCCGACTCGATGGTACCTGACAACAACAGTCAAACTCAAGTCCTCATCACAGTGTTTCTTGCCAACATTTCTAATGCCCTCATCAGTACAATCAGTTCAGATTTTGAGCTGAGGTCCCCAGCAGGAGGGCTATTGCCTTCACAGGGTCTCTTGTAAGATTACTATCACACACCCTGCTCTCTGAGTCCCTTTCTCCATGTAACTACTTCTCTCCACGAACAATGTCTAGTGCACCAGGTATAATGGTTGGTCAAATAGGTCAGGTCGGCTGGAAAATACTTGGTTAATGATTTCGGTACAATCATGGTCCAGCCCTCCATTTGCCATATTAGGAAGGACCATGATGGGTGTAGTAGCCCTGTAAATCTCAGGCCTACTAATTCGGATTGTTCAGTAAAATAGCCTGGTATTGCCTCATCTGTCCTCTTGTGAGCCATAACTTCCCTTCTGTTGCCACAGGGAGACAGCACGATGGGGATGATGATGGGCTGGCCAGAGTGAATTTCTTGGCCTCTTTCTTGAGTGGATATTGGTTTCTGTAGGATGGTCAGCTTCCAGGCTTCAATCAGACCTTGATGGGGGATGCTTCTTGGCTCTTCCCAGAGTTTCACTAGTACATACAAGGGGTTTATCCGATTGTCGATCTTCTCAGGCCAATGTGACTGGTTTCTGGAATTTGAATCAGTATTTGACAGGCATGTTCATGAGGAACCTCCATCTGGAGACCTTTGGTTTCAGGAAGAAAGAATATATGCAACTTTGGAAGCAGGTCCTGGCACAGTAAGGGGACTGGGCTGTCAGGCATATATAGGAAATGGTGTGTCATTTTCTTTTTCCCAATGAAGCAGTCTAAGGGTTTCAGGGAGAACTGGTCCTCAGGCCTCACTGAGACCTCAGTAACCATCATTGAACAGAACGATGGGAAATTCAGAGGTGTATTGACCACTGAATAAGTGTCCCAGTGTCCACCAAAAATCCAGTTGGTTCCTCATTGTTATTTTCAGCTGAGGTTACTGGGGTGGAGGTAGGGGGAGAACTAGGCATGGCAGAGGTTGATGCCAGATCATACTGGATCCCCTTTGCCACCTACACCATCAGTTTTCTGCAGACAAAGAAGATTATAAGCTTGTTCAACCATCTGCTAAGTTGAAGGATGTCTTTTTCTGCTAGGTCCTCCCCTGAGATTTGGACATTCATGTTTTCAGTGTCCAGGTATTTTGTTGTAATAAGCACATTACTCCTTGCTTAAGGCCCTCTTTCCTTTCAGGTGTCCTCCTTGGGGACCCACAGGCTTACCTCTAGTGGTCTTTAAGAAGACAGTAATAGCCTGAGACTTTTTGTGCTCTTGGCTTTTAAATACCTCAAAGGTGATGTTGACAACCTGGGATGGATTCATGCCAACTATTCCCATTGAATTTTTGCAGTTTCTTTCTAATAGCAGGGGTGCTTTCGGAGATAAAAGTCATGTTAACTATTGGTGCATTTGTTGAATTCTCAGGATCAAGGTCTGTGTATTTACAATAAGCCTGGTAGATTCATTGGAAGGATTCATAGGGGTCCTTAGTTGACTTCTGCTGAACTGCTTGTACCATTTTCAAGCTCTTTTGTTTAGGAACTCTCTTCTTCAGACCTCTGAGAATGTGCCTTTTATAGTGCCCCTCCTGTGGAGGCCCTGCCATTTAGATTCTAATTTGACTCAGTTAGAGAAATTGCCTTGACTGGAGCTGAGATCCCATTTAGGTTTTTCTCCATTGATGTGTCCTGTGCCTTATCTTAGACCAGCCTCCTTTTGTCGCTGGTTAAGACATGTCATGGTCTTGACCATGATGGTCAACAGAGCCTGAATATTTGTCCAATTAGGATGATGAGTAGCAAAACTTGTGGTTTTTTTTGACTGGGTTATCCTGGTGTGGCACTGTGGTTCAATGTGGTGGACCACAAAGTCTGTCTGAACCACAAGGTCAGTAGTTCAAGCTCACCAGCCTCCCCTCAGAAACCTCACACAGGGTTACCATGAGTCAAAACTGACTGGACAACACTAACAACATCTCAATAGGAAGGTTTTGAATTTTCCTTATTTAACAAGTCAAAGGTACAGAAAGGAGTATATGCCTAGTAATATCCAGCAGTTGGCCTGTCTGTATTCAATCCTATGGACTTTGTGAAGGGGTATTGCCCTGCCTCTGTTCTGGGTAGGTCTCAACTGAAATGGGTTCCTTGAAGGGTATGGTCTAGAGTAATCACTTCCAGACTGCTTTTTTCAGTGGCTGAATATGGCAGGACAGGTTCAATAAGTCAGGCTACACTTTGCCCTACTATCAGCTGCTTGTGTACTGGGAGTTGTAATAAGACAAATTTACAATTAAAAGCTACATTTCACAAACAAAATAACCTTTCTTTGTATATTTACATATAAGCCTGGTTAGAACTCTGTTTTCACCTAATATTGTGTCTGTATTCATTTTTCCTCTACTTGGCTTTCATATTGGCAGCATAAACACATTGTATATATGTGAAATAACTGACATACTCTTGAAATTCCAGGTTGTTTTCAGCTTCTTAAATATAAATACAGGACAAAAAGCAAAAACAAAGCAATTTGACAAACAGACAATCTGACACAGCAGTTGAATAATTCAAGCTGAAAGATGATATAATAATTTAAGGATACATTAAAAGTTTTTTTGGTGGTTTTTTTTTTTTTTTCTTTCTTTTTATAATCTAGATTGTACACTGGTCAAGCTGTATTACAGTAAGACACCATTGCCTTTTATGTCATAGAAGGGTACCCATCTAGAAACCAGTCATATAGAATTACAGCCTACAGGGCTTTTCTTTGGGACTGATGCCTGGGTTCCCATTTATTCAGATATAGAGGTTAACCTTAACAGAAACAGAAGGGACACTCTGAGGAAATTACTTCCTGTTTATCCAACCCTGTGTGCATACCCAGTATAAAGCAAGGAGATATCAAAAGTGAAGGCAATCGTGAGTGCAGGAGACACAGGGCCGAAGACTTCCAAGAAAAAGATTCTTGACAGCGTTGTTAGGAGTGTTCAGTTACTGTGCTCCTGAGCTCACCTGTTAGGCAGCCAGCAGGCCTCCCAAACAAGCAGTAGCACCCATAAAGGAGAATGTGTTCCTTTTCTAGTAATACTATTTACCAGATAAGTCTGCAAGGTACCTGAACTTGGTTGCCAGAAATGTTGCCAAACCAAAATGAAGGTTTGCTGCCTATCACTGTAATCAATCAGAGAGACAGGGAGAGATCCAATCCAAGCTTTATTAACCAAAAGCCTGAAATCTGGAGGATGGAGAGAATAATTTCTCAAGACCGTCCTTTGATTTTGTTTTAAAGATTAGGGAGGCAAATGAATTTTACTGATTGACTGTACTTAAGTGGGAATTTAAATTCAAGAATAACTATCTTCTTAAGTGGTTAATCTTGATCTTCAGAAATCTGCTAACATAAAATATTCAAGCTTGTCTCGTTTATTTTTTTAAGTTTTTATTATGAATTGAGTGATAGTTTACATGGGAGAACATTAATTTCACACTCATTGTTTCATTGCAAGGATTACAATGTTCTCTGTGCATCATCATTCAATAGTATTTGCTTTTATTTCCTCTGGGTTGTTTTTTCTTTTTGGGGGGTTGGGGGGCTGGGGGAAGGATGTACACAAAAACACTAAGGAATATATAATCATTTAAACAACCAAAGAACACATTCTTCAAGCCTTCTTCCTGGCCACCAGCACACAGCCTTTCTCTTTCCATGAGTCTCGAGTCCTCATCTGCTCTATCTCTCCATGTCCTCATCTCTGCTTCCACTTTGGTTTCCCACATTCCATCCCTGCTCTTCTCTTTGATGGTCCTAGGGACCTCTGTTCTTGGAAGGTAAGATTAACTACTTCCCCCTTTTTATTACAAAACTTCTCCCTTTACAGTTATGTTAGTTGGAATTAGTCATGATAACAATTACTATTGAATCATAAAAATTTTATCCCCATCTCATTTCACCAGACCCCATGTAGACAAGATGAAAACTTTTCAGTGAGGATTATACTTTCCCTTGCACACTCTGAATCTAAACTCTCTCTTGAAAATGTGTAAGCAAGTCACATCATGCCTTTATAGTCTCACCCATTTTAGATAGTCAATGTCTAAGTTGCCCATCCCTATCAAACTTATATACAGAGGGGATAGGATTGATCTTTGATATGAAGACTCCATCCTTCTCAGTTTTTATTTGGAGTTACTACATCCATAAGTAAAAGTCAAGTTCATCAAATTATAGCAATTTATACTTGTTTCCTTTATCAATTTTTTAAAAATCTTTCTATAGTCAAGTTCTGATCATCAAGCCATTAAAGCTAGGTAAAATGTTTAGTATCTGCAAGTTTGGGCATTCTTGTGCGTCTCTCCTCATTTCATGTCAGCTGGATGCTTCACTCTCAGCTCTAGGCCTCAGTGGCCATGTCCTTGTCCATGGACTCAGGAGTCCCCAGATCTCACCATACTTAGCAACAACCTGCCCTTCCTCTTCTCTCTCTCATCTCCAGGTTGTTGGGGTTCTATGGAATGTGGCCAAACTCAGCCAATATTTTTATTGCTGCCTTTCCCCACTTCCACTCACCAGTAGACCAGCGTGGTCGCTAGAAAGCTTACATGCCTGCTCATGTGATACCTTTGTGTTTCAGTCTTGGAGGTGGTTTGTCCTGAAGGAACTCCATTGCTTGCCTTGATGGCTCCCTGGTGAACAACTTGCTTGTCCTTGTAGTAGCCAATTGTTGAGAACTGGCCTCCACTGGGGGATTCAGTTCACGAAGTTGGGAGATCTGGCAGCGACAGAGACAGATAAAGAGTACACACAAAGACGCAACAAGAGAGACAAGAAGACACCCCGAGACCAGAGTGGATGCGACACTGGCATCAGACAGATCCTGTATTATAAACCTCATGGCTATGCAAACAGTATGCACACCTTACCAACTGCAATGCCTGCCCATAATGCATGCCCTGAAAGCTGTAACGCATGTGGGCTTCAGTCTGTGCCTCCTTTTTATTTCAGGGAGGAGCTTTACACAAAGGAAGGCAGGGATTATTAAGACTGGGTACAGTAGTGAAATGTGATTAATCGTTCAAAACAGGACTCAATGATTTACAGGAACAAATTCTAAAACATACATCACAAATTGTCTTGATAATCTAACATCCTTAATTTTCTAGAAATTCAAGCAAATTGTTATATAGTACTTTTTAGGTTTGAATCTCAAGGCAGCAACTCGAGGTTTCTCAAGCCTAATTAACGTACCTATAGCACCTAATCTTCAGTGAGAAAAGTATTCAAAAATCTGAAAGGAGTCCAGCTGTTTCAGCTACCTGGCTGAGGCTTGCAGGAGGAAGGAGGACACCTAGGTTAATAGTTTGCACCTGGGGACGATTTGAGACGGCTGACAACTATTATTCTTTGAACAAAACCCCGGAAGTCGCCAATCTACTTTGGGTGAATTACTTAGGGGAATTTTCTCCAGCATCTCCCAGCAAACTTGCCTTAGGAACTTTTAGGCCTCAGCTTTAGAAGAGGTTTTTGGTTTAATATTAATATTGTACAAGGATACTAAGAGCTCATGTATTAAGTAAATACCAAACATAACTGAATAACTTGATAAAGAACAGTTTTACCATGCTTGCCAGGTGGCCAGAGTTTGTTCCTCAGAGAGATTTTGTTCCATAACCTGAAGCACTGCCAACACAGTGGAGACATTAAGAGAGGCACATAAGAAACCATTTTCTCAGAAGCTACAATTACTGGAGTTTGAATCATAGAATGAGTGATAGGACTAAAGAAAATTATTCAGAGCTAGCCCAACAGTGAGTTTGTAAAAGCCAATGAACCGGAGACGTCTGGAGATTACTTCCTTGGGCCCCCAGGGTCCTTGGCTAGCCATCCTGAGTGGGGCCATCGTGTAGGATTTTCATCCATGACACAGGACCTCAACACCTCAGTGATCGCAGTCCCCAACAGCCAATCAGACTGATGTTTTTGTTTTTGATTTTGCCGGTGGTCTTTCTATCAAGAAGTATCTTCTGTTCCTCTAGCTGTTCCAGGCTGGTCTGCTTGTCCTTTCATATGGGAATGTCCCACCTCAGAAATTTCTAGATGGAGCTCAGGATTACACCTAAGGTCCTATATACTACAAAGACTCAGCAAGAAGCCTATCTCACTGGGCAAGTTCTGGAACTCCTTTAAGGCTTTCCAATGAAAGCATTTCTATTTTTATAGATAAAAATTACAAAGAAGACCCAGAGAGATTTGTGATATGCCTTAGATTGACTTCAAACAGTGACCTAGAGGAAAAATTTCATACCAGGGATACTTGATATTACAGATGATAATAAAATCACAAGAGCAATAAGTAATAAAGAACTATATAGTCTGACAAAGAAGTTGGATCACTTAAATACCTGGCCTAAAAGATGGAAAGTTCCAGAAATCCATACAGATAAATATAGAATGCTGAATCTTGAAAAGAAGAAAAAAGAAGTAATGTTGGTAAAAACACACACAAACAAATAACTCCCCACATTACAGCATATCACCTGAAATATAGGTTTGGGAGATATGGACAATTCTACAAAGACTGAAGTATATTGTGCAACTCTCAAACAATGAAGGTGAAAAAGATGATGACACATTTGTCTTTGAATTGCAGGACAAATTGTTAGAATGCGAATGTACTTAGACATTTTCTAAAGAAATAACTGAATCTCCACAGTATATTGCTAATATTATTAGAGACATCTATGCATGAGAAAGCATAGATATGGGATAAATAATCATTTTTAATGCTAGTAAAATTCAAATTTAACTTTCTTCCACCATTTTTGTCAAAACACTATTATGAATTTCCTTTGAATCCTGAACCAAATATTTTAAAGAGCTTGAATATCTGGCAGTAACTTATTTGTGAAAAAGAATCAACATATTTAAATGAATCTCATCTTCTAACCCAATGCATTCCTTTCAAGATATTATATTGAAAATGCAAGTATAATTCTACTTTAGAAAAACAAATTATTAAAAATAATCTCTATTGAAAAATACTACTTGTTTTCCCTCCATGTTGCTGTTTTTCTTAAAGTGTTATGGTTGAGTTGGTTCCAACTCACAGTGACCCTGTAAAGGGATTTCGAGGCTGTACAACTTTGCAGGAGCAGAAAGTTTCATCTTTCTCCCACAAATGGACTGGTGGGCCTGAACTACTGACCTTGAAGTTTGCAGTCCAGTGTTTATTGCTGCTGTTGTTAGATGCCATTGAATCAGTACCGATTCATAGCTACCCTATGCACAACAGAATGAAACACTACCAGTTCTGATCCAATCTCACAATTGTTGCCACACTTGAGCCCGTTGATGATGCTGCATTGCCAGTCCATCTTGCTGGGGGTCTTCCTCTTTTTCTATGACCCTCCACCTTACCAAACTTGATATCCTTCTCCAGCAACTGGTGTTTCCTGACAATATGTCCAAAGTATGAGAGAAAAAGTTTGGCCATCCTGGCCTCTAAGGAACATTCTGGCTGCACTTATCCCAAGACAGATGTGTTGGTTCTCTTGGCAACCCATGGTACTTTCAATATTCTCCTCCAACACCATAACTCAAATGAATCAATGCTTTTACGGTCTTCCTTATTAACAGTCCAGCTTTCAAATGCATATGAGGTTATTAAAAATACCATGATGGCTTGAGTCAGGAACACCTTAGTCCTCAAGCTGATATCTTTG
>NW_006408732.1:920100-922616 GCF_000296735.1 Chrysochloris asiatica
TCATCATCTCTGTCTCCATCCCTGGCATCACTGCCTCTCTGGGTAGGGTCCCACTCTCTGTACTTCTCACTTGATGGTTCCAGGGACTTCCGCTCCTGGGCTGCAAAATCAATCACTCGCCTCCTTTTGTCAAAAAACATCTACCTCTACATTTTCTAGCCTCACAGTCAGTCCTGATGGCAATTATTCACTATTGTACTATAAAGAGTCCCACCCCTACTTCCTTTCACCAGCCCGGTCCCAATGGATTTAAGATCATTCAGTTGAGATTCTACCTTCCTCAACCCCATCTGGAACTAGGCTCCCTCTTGAAAACATGTAAGCTAGTCAATTCTTGCCTTTATACGTTCCCCCCCCCCCCCCATTTTGTGTAGCCAATGTCTAAGTTGCCCATCCCTGACAACCCTGTGTACAGAAGGGGTGGGAGCGATCCTCCCTGTAAAGATTTGTTCCCTTTTAAGAGCTACTACATCGATAACTATGGGTAAAGTACATCAAATTGTAGCAGGTTATCTTTTTTTTCTTCCTCTCTTCTTTCTTCTTCTAGTTGAGTTCTGATCATCCAGTCATCAAAGCCAGATCAAGTGGGTACTTTCTGCAAATATGGGTATTCTTGTGCATCTCCTATCACTTTATATCAGCTGGACACTTCATTCTCTGCTCTAGTCCTCTGTGGTCATGTCACTGCCTCTGGGCCCAGAAGTCCACAGGTCTTTCCATATTACTGACCATCCAGGTCTCCACCCAGGTTCACAGGAGTCTATTGAATCTGGTAGGGCTAGGCTCGTAACTTCATTGCTGTTTTTTGCCCCCTCTTCCCCTTATCAGTGATCAATGTGGTCACCAGCCAAACCACATGCCTGCTCATGTATTGCCCTGGAGTCTTAGTCTTGGAAGGGAGTTTATGTTGAACAGTTCTGACAACTTGCCTTGGTGGCTCCTGGGAGAACAGCTTACTTGTTCTTGTAGTTATCAATCAGACTGTCGTTATTGTTTTCAGATATTTCCTGCCAGTCTTTCTTTCACAAAGTATCTTCTGTTCTTCTAGCCACTCCAGGCTGGTCTACTTGTCCTTTCCAGTGGAAATTTCCTACCTCAGCTTGTTCTGGATGAGGAGTGAGAGGCTTCCAACCTTGTTCTTCTTCTTGAGCAGTTCTTCGCTTATCCTGGGCCTCCTTCCTTTCCAAGTAAAGTGTGTAATTGTCTTTTCCATCTCTTTGAAGAACGTCACTGGAATCTGGATTGGAATTGCATTATACGAGTAAATTTCTTTGGGTAGTATTGACATTTTCAAGATGTTGAGTCTTCCTATCCAGGAACATTGTATGTTCTTCCACTTTTATAAGTCTTTTTGGTTTCTTGTAGTGGTGTTTTGTAATTCTCTTTATATAGGTCCTTTGTTTCTCTGGTTACGTTTATTCCTATATATTTCATCTTTCGGTGGCTACTGTAAATGGTATTGCTTTCCTAATGTCCTTTTCAGTGCTGTCATTGTTACTATAAAGGAATCCAATTGATTTGTGTATGTTGAGGTTATACCCTGCCACTTTGCTGAATCTTCCACTGATGTCTAGTAGCTTTTTTTACTGAGACTTTGGGGTTTCCTGTATAAGATCATATTGTCTGCCAATAGAGTTTTATTTCCTCTTTGCCAACTTGGATGCCTTTAATTTCCCTATAGTGCCGTACAGCTCTGGCTAATACTTCCAAAACAATATTAAAAAGGAGTGGTGACAAGGGCATTCTTGTCTTGCGCCCATTCACAGAGGGAAGGCTTTCAGTTTCTCTCCATTGAGAGTTATATAGGCTGTTTATTTTGTATATATACTCTTGATTATGTTGAGGAATTTCCCTTTAATCCCTACTTTGTTGAGTGTTTTTATCAGGAATGGACGTTGGATTTTTTCAAATGCCCTTTTGGCACCAATTAATATGATCATGTTGTTGTTTTCCTTTTTCTTTTTTATGTGGTGGATTACATTGATTGTTTTTCTAATGTTGAACCATCCATGCAATCTTTTTATGAAACCCACTTGGTCATGATGTATTACTTTTTTGATATGGTGCTGGATTATGTTGGCTAGGATTTTGTTGAGAATTTTTGCATCTATGGTATGTAGTTTTCTTTCTCAGCAATGTCCGTCCCTGGTTTTGGTATGAGTGTTATGCTTGTTTCATAAAAAGTGTTAGGAAGTTTTCTGTCCTCTTCTATATTTTGGAATAATTTGAGTAGAATTGGTAACAGCTCTTCCCTGAATGTTTGGTAGAACTCACCAGTGAAGCCATCTGGGCCTGGACTTCTTTTGGTTTGGAGATTTTGATGAACTGATCAATTTCTTCTTTGTTATGAGTCTGTTCAAGTTCTCTACTTCACTCTGTGTAAGTTTCGGTAGGTTGTGTTTTTCTAAAACTGCATCCATCTCTTCTGAGTTTTCGAATTTGTTGGAGTACAACTCTTCATAGTATTGTGTTATTATCCTTCTGATTTCATTTGGTTCTTTTGTGACTTCACCCAT
>NW_006408732.1:925765-926597 GCF_000296735.1 Chrysochloris asiatica
TTCAATGCGTCTCCTGGCATCTGTTTTGATCTTTTCCTTTTTTCTCGTCTTCTTAATGACTTTTTGCTTTCTTCATTTATGATGTTCTTGATGTCATCCCACAACTTTTGTGGTCTTCAGATACAAACCACCACTCATCTTCAGTTTGATGTACTGTGGTGGCTTGTGAGTTGCTGTGATTCTGGAATCGATGCCACAGGTATTTTAAATACCAGCAGGGTCACCCACGGTGGACAGGTTTCAGATGAGCTTCTAGATGAAGACAGACTAGGAAGAAGGAGAGACAAATGACTTCTGAGTATTTAGTCACTGAAAAATTTATGAATAACAGAGAAACACTGTCATATATAGTGCCATAAAATGAGCCCCTCAGGTTGGAAGGCACTTAAAATGTGACTGGGGAAGAGCTGCCTCCTCAAAGTAGAGTTGACTATGATGACATGAATGGAGTAAAGCCTGTGGAAGTAAAGCCCGGGGGGCCTTCACTTGCTGATGGGGCACAACTTAAAACAAAAAGAAACAATTGTAAATGAGTTGACCATTATGACATGAATGAAGTAAAGCCCGTGGAAGTAAAACCTGGGGGACCTTTATTTGCTGATGGGGCACAACTTAAAGTGAAGAGAAACAGCTCTAAACATCCGTTAATAATTGGAACATGTAATATATGAATCTAGGAAAATTGGAAATTGTCAAAAATGAAATGGACCACATAAACATCAATATCTTAGGCATTAGTGAGCTGAAGTGGACTAGTATTGGTCTTTTTAAATCTGACAACCACATGGTTTATTATGCCAGCAATGACAAATTAAAGAGGAATGGTTTTGCA
>NW_006408732.1:927089-930092 GCF_000296735.1 Chrysochloris asiatica
GAGAGCCAAAATATGACCTTGAATATATCTCAAGGTGCCTTGTTGTTGTTGTTGTTAAGTGCTCTCAAGTTGGTTCTGATACATAGCAAACCTGTATAGGGTTTCCGAGGAGTGGCTGGTAAACTTTAACCACCATCCTTATAGTTCAAATGACTTTACTGTCCAGTGTATTTGGGTGGGTTCAAATTTCCAGCTTTTTGCTTAGTACTCGAGCACTTAATCATTTGTACCACCCAGCATTTGTGTACCACAGGAGGCCTTAAAAACTTATTTGCTTTTGGTTTTCTTTCTTATAACATGAAATGGTATATCTTCGCCATAATGGAAATAGCATTTACTTAACATTTGAGTGATTATAAAATAAATTTTAAAAGATCAAAAGCCTGGGATTATCTTAGAAAAAATAATTGTGTCAAGTATTATGGAAAGTACTTTATTTTTAAATTCTGTGAGAGAAATCTTGTAATTACATGTTTTAAAGGAGAAAACTAGCTCAAAGACCTGATGAATAAGTCATAGAGAGGAGACTGATAAAACAAGATTTGTCTGAATCCAATGTATGGCTATGTGCATTCAATATCACTGCTGTGCATGTCTTAGAAGCAAAACTTTTGGCTTTTACATAGACACCATATTCATTAATCATTTACAAAATAATATGCTGCATTTAGGAATAATAGCATATTATGCTGTCCCATGATAAATGAAAATATACCTCAAGCCCTGGGAAGAAAATGGAGTTCCATCTCTCCGCTTCATTTTCCTTATTTCTTTCTGATTATAAAACCAAATAAGAATGCATTGCATATTTAGTGAGCAACTTGACTATATAAGGTATACGTGTAGTTTACTGGCTTCGTAGATTTTACAAACCAAAATGTAATCTTTTAGCTTATTTACTGTGTTGTTGTTCCCCCTGCCCCCCACCCATGGGTAAAAACAGCCCAAATACAACTCATTCCACATTTTTATCTTCTGAATGAGACTATGACAAGTATATTTTCAGTATTTATCCAACAAGAAAAGTGTTTCCAATGTCACTTCAACACTCCTCTTAGAAACTATGAGAAATACATTATCATTAGAAGGGGAGGCAAGAAATAAATGTAGAATTATTAAAGATATATCATTTTAATTAAAGAAGTCTTATGCAGAATGCCAGAGAGGAAATATAAAATGCCAGTTCCATTCAAAGTCAAAGTGATTGTGAAATCTTGTCTCCAAAGATGTCAATATCTGAGGAATCAGCCCTTTAATTAGAATCTTCTTTTGTTTTATCTATGCCTAGGACAGGAAGACTCACTGCAGTCACCCTACGTAGCATCTAAGTTGCTTAGAACAAAAAGATACTTCCTAGAAAAAGAAAATCAGGATGATAATAGTCCACATATATAAATATGTACTTGGAATATCATTTTCTAGTAACAAATGGCAAAGGATATGAGGATGACAGTGAGGGAGTAATGTGGAGTGCCTTCTTTATCACCTACTTCTGACTATGTTTCCCAAGCAGTGCTCTCGCCAATCCTACGCCCCGAGACATCATTAGTCCTTGCACATGGAAGCAATGAAGGTGTCTCTTAAAGTAAATCATTCAAGAATTTTTATAATCTCAAATAAAATTTTCTAATATTTTTTTTTTCAAAGTTTTCCAAGGTTAAGGTTTTAATCTTTTATTATTTATTGTGCAACAGTTTTGAAGAACATGATGAGAAACCCTGGCTAAATACTTGAATTGTAAAATCTGTGTATTACAATGCTCTGTTAAAAAATTAATACATCTTTTCTTTTTCATATTATCACTGTTTTATCCTCTCAGACTTAAAAATTAATACCCTGTGGATTTTTGAAACATCTGTCAATCAGTAAAATTGCTGATAAGTCCTTATGTAGCACTGTGGGTTAATATGTTGGATTGCAAGTTCAATTTGAACCACAGACTTGGAGGTTCAATCTCACCAACCACTTCTCAAAAACCCTATACAGTCTCACTATGAGTTGGAACTGACTTGATGGCAGTTAAAAACAACAACAAGAATCCATTAGAGATTGCATGGGAAAGAAAGTCTACATATAAATTTTCTCTTTAACCAGCAAGATCATAGAGAGCCATTTCAACTGAAAATATTTTCCAATGCTTTAATTTTTTTCTTTATATATATAAGCATAAGGGGATGATACATTTAAAAACAAACAAAAACCACAGATTTTTTTCAAAATGCAATTTTGAACATTCATAAGAAAGGATGTTAATAAAACAGACACTATAAAATAGAGTTAAATGTATCATACTTCACTACTAATGGCAATTTTATAAAATTAATTATGGCAATTTCATAAAATGCATTATTGGGGCTTGATTTTTATAAACTTAATCAGAATAAAGTCAACAAAAGGAAAATTACAAAGTTCTAAATTAATTTTTGAAAGTCTAAGTCTGCATCTGCTTTTTAAGGCTTAGATATGGAATGGGTTAGAAGATTATGAAAGCTGAATGGGTTTGGCCTTTATATAATAAGGGAAAAATAGAAAGCTGACACCGTGAGAATCAGTACAAAATATGAACTCAAGATGACTTTGTTACTGAATTATTACTCACATATATATATTTATACATTGATGTTTACAATACACATAGGAAGAATGGCATAAAGACAGAAAAAGGCAAAATTGAGTGAAAGAAAGAAGAAAGGGAAAGATAAACATGAGAAGGCATTAAAAAAAGAACGATGGTTACCAGTGAGTGATGATTACGAAGAATTAATGTTGTTGTTGTTGTTGTTGTTGTTATGTGCCGTGGAGTCGGTTCTGACTCATAACGACCCTACACAGGGTTTCCAAGGCTGTAAATCTTTACGGGAGTGGACCGCCTCATCTTTCTCCCGCTACTAAGAATCAATTGTTGTTGTTGTTATGTGCCGTCGAGTCGGTTCCGACCCATAGCGACCCTGTACAGGGTTTCTGAGGGTGTAAATCTTTACGGGAGTAGAAAGCCTCATCTTT
>NW_006408732.1:931432-937003 GCF_000296735.1 Chrysochloris asiatica
TGTTTCATTCTGTTGTGCATAAGGTCACTATGAGTTGGTACTGGCTTGATGGCACCTAACAACAACAAAATCCATGACAGAAGTAAAAACTGCTTTATCCTCTGTCATCCTCAAAAATGACACTTTGTTTGAGCTCATTGTTGCTACTATGTCATTCCATCTCATTAGGGTCTACCTGTTTTTCACTGACCCTCCACTTTTCCAAGCATGATGTCCTCCAAGGACTGGTCCTTCCTGACAATATATTCAAAATATGAGAGATGAAGTCTCATCAACCTTCCTCCTAAGAAACTTTCTGAGTGTACTTCTTCCTAGACAGATTTGTTTATTCTTCTTGCAGTTCATGAAACATTCAACAGTCTTTGCCAACACAGCAATTCAAATGCATCACATTAGTCTACGATCCTTTTTATTTTTGCTCAACTTTCACATAATATGAAGTTATTTAAATCATCATCAGTTGAGTTAGGTAAATTTTATTCCTGAAAGTGACATCTTGCTCTTTAACACTTTAAACAAATCTATTGCGGCAGATTTGCCTATTGTAATTGTTGTTGTTAAGTGCTATCATGTCAGTTCCGACTCATAAGAACCTTCACAGGGTTTCCAATGAGAAGCTGGTGAATTTGAACCACTAAACTTGCTGTTCACACAGACTTGTGATCCAGTGAATATCCTTGATTTTGTTTATTTCAGTTCCATGAGTGTTTATTGTAGATCCAAGCAAAATGAAGTCTTTGACAACTTCAGTATTTTTTTCATTTATCATGATGTTGTTTTTGGTCCAGTTATTAGAATATTTTTTCCTTTATGTTGAGATATAATCCATATTGAAAGCTATAGTCCTTGATCTTTATTAATAAGTGTTTTCAAGTTCTCTTTGCTTTCCACAAGCAAGACTGTGTCATCTGAATATTGCAGATTTATCAGTCTTACCCCAATTCTGATTCGGTGTTCTTTATATAGTCCAGCTTTTCAGAAGAAGCAGGGAGATATTTTCTGAATACTGCCAGAAACAAGCCCTTCACTTTGGAAAGCACTTGAAATGCAACTGGAGAAGAACTGCCTTGTCAAAATAAAGTTGAGTTACTAATATGGATGATAAACTTTTGAGGTTCTTCATTTGCTGATACAGTATGCCTTAATATGAGTAAAAACAGTCACAAATAACTATTAACAATCAGAAACTAGAATATCAAAAATACTAATTTAGAAAAATTAAAATTAGTAAAAAATGAAATGGAATGCATAGAGATCAGTACACTAGGCATTTGTTAGCTGAAATGGACTGGTATTGGTTATTCTGAATTTTAGAATCATATAGTCTGGTATGCCAAGAATGACAAAATGAATATGCATGGATTCTCATTCATTATAGAGAATATTTCATGATCTATCTAGTAGTACAGTGCTATCATTAAAACGTCTAATATATATATATATATATATCCCCTCCCCCACTGGAGGATGCTCCTTTTGTTGGGAAGCAGACACGGAATACATCACAGGGTAGGAAACAGAATACAGTCTCTTGGCAAAACCCAGGACAATAGCAGCTAGAGTCAGGGTCACTACTGTGACCATGCCTAAGCCCAGTGTCATGGAGCTGTGAGCAGCAGAGGGCCACCCTTCCATACTGTATTCAGACTTGTCCAGTAAGATCAGTGGACCCACCATAACATCTACTTCTTCTGAGACATTCCTGCATTTGGTAGATTTCTGCCATTGGTTTGCTGACAGCTAGTCTACAGGGGGCAGTCTCTTGAAAAGGCCTGGCATACCATAGTCACCCTTATTACAGCACCCACAGATGTCACTGGTGCCTTCTACTGGGGACCAGCTATTGGAAAACTTGCTGAAGGAACACGCTTTGTTTTGTTGGTCTGGGGCTTGTTTGGCTGGAGTGACCTTCAAATGGCAGGTAATGTAGATCGTGTTTCTGGAGTCATCAGCAAAGTGGAACACACCCATGGTGAATTGGAGAGTGTCTGGCTCAGGTCTGGGGGGCCCTGAATCCTGAGGTGGTGTCAAAGAGACCATCCACAAGACAACTGTGGAATTCCACAATGGTGTGGTGAGGGGAGGCAGTCCTACCTTGCATTAGTGTGGTCACACTGTGGCCACAAACAGTTGCAGTGGCATATGGCTGTCCACATGGACCTCTACTTGAAGGTGGGCTGTGTCTCCAAGCTGGAAGGTGGGAGTCTTCTCAGTGCTCCTGTCCTCCTCCAACAGGCGCAGAGAGAAAGGCAGCTTCTCGTCAAAGAGTACTGTGGTTCTGATAGGTACCCACGTGGGCAGCACGGCCTAGCTGTTCACATTAAACTGCCTAGGGTAGTGGCACTTGATGAGGACTTCAGCACGGTTAGCCCTCAGAATGGACAGGTTGGCTGCAGGGCCGGGCTTGTGGAACAGGAAGGTACTGTATACCAGAGCATCACCAGCAACCTGCACACAGTTGCCACACTCATGCAGTCCAACTTCAAACCTGACCATGTCAGCAGCATCCTCAGAGACCAGAGGCTCACTTTGTTCAGGGCCCAGAGGTATCCCTGCTAATGCCAAGGATGAGAAAATAAAAGATTTTTTTTGTCACTTTCTGTAATCTAAAACTGATCAAGCATGCTATCAAGATACACTGATAATTACTAGTGTTTGGAATGCAAAAGTTGGAAACAAGAAAGATCAGCAGCTGGAAAATAAGACCTCTGTAATAGAAATGACACGGTGGAATACATGATAGAATTTTACAAGACCATGGCTTATTCATTGCAAATACCTTTGTTTTCAGAAACATAAAAGGTGACACAGAGCGGCGTGAACTGAGGTTGGAGGGCGGAGCCACAGGCAAGCGGAGACAGTGATTCAGTGCTAGAAGCTGCAGAGCTATTTACAATAGCAAAAAGATGAAGACAGCCTAAGTGCCCATCAACAGAAGAATTGGTAAACGAACTTTGGCACATACACACAATATAATGTTATGCTACCCTGAAGAATAACAAGGAAGCTGCAAGCCACCACATGATATGGATGAACCTTGAGGACGTTGTTGTTGTTGTTGTTAAGTGCCATCAAATTGGTTCTGACCCATAGCGACCCTGTATAGGGTTTCCAAGGAGCAGCTGGTGAGCTTGAACCACCGACCTTGCAGTTCAAATAGCTTTGCAGTCTGCCAAATTGAGGACATTATGCTGGGTGTAATTAGTCAGTCACAAAAGGAGAAATATGGCATAGAACGATTACTGTAAAAGATTAGGAAAAAGTACCCACACTAAAAGGGGAGAAAAGTTTTTGTTGTTGAGTACCGGGATGTATAGGGTGGAGTGAGGGGAGGAGGAGAAGGTGGAGAACAGGATATGGAATAGACGCAGGGTTGTGGAGCAAAGGGTAGGGAATAGACACAGGATAGTTTGGGTGTGGGAGGGGGGCATACACTAGAAAGAGAAGGGGAAAGTAAAAACAAGGTGGGTGGGAGAACAGCTAGGCAGATTTACATAGGCTAGATAGGACACAAGTAAATAAAGATGTAAGCACAACCATGGAACAACAGGGCTTGGGAATACAAAGATTGAGCCATGGTTTGAATGGGTAAAAGTGGGGAAATGATGTTAAGATTGCTTGGCTGTCCTTTGAATCTTGGTTTTTCTTATCTCCTAGTTCAGAATAGACACTTAAAAGGGAGAGAAAGGAATAGCCAGAAACATCACCATAGAAAGCTTGTAAGTCTGTTGTCAGCCTAGAACTGATTGGAATACCTAAAATGGGGCTAGAACTTGCTCAGCAAAGGAGGCTTCCTGCAGATCCTTTGCACTACACAAGACCATAGGTGGAATCCTGATCCCCATCCAGAATCTTCTGAGGTGGTACATTTTCCCTTGAAAAGACAAGCAGACCATCCTGAAACAGCTAGAAAAACAGAAGATATTTCTTGAAAGGAAGACCAGCAGGGAAAATCAAAGCCAATAACAGCAGCTCAATTGACTACTACAAGAACACGCAAGTAGTTCCCCTGGGAGCCATCAAGGCAAGTGGTCAGATCCCCTCAGGGCAAACCCTCTTCCAAGACTGAAACTCAAGTGAAATACAGGAGCAGGCATGTAGTCTTGCTGCTGACCATGTTGGTCACTGATAAGGGGAAGTGGGGTAAAAACAGCAATGAAGTTGTGAGCTAAGACCTTCCACATTCAATAGACTACTGTTAACCTGGACTGAGAACTGATTAACCAGCAGTGTGACGAGACCTGGGAACTCCTGTGCCCAGGGGCAGGGACATGGCCCCAAAGGACTAGAGTGGAGTCTGAAGCATCCACCTGAGATGCACAATAACACCCACACTTGCAGATAGTACCCAATTGATCTGACATCAATGCCCGGATGATCAAAACATGACTAGAAGAAGAAAGAAGAGGAAAAAAAAGAGTAAGCCACTACAATTGCATGAACTTGACCTATGCTTGTGGATGCTGTATGACAAAGGAACAAACAAATCTCTATAGTAAGGAACATTCCCACTCCCTTGGTACACAGGGTCTACATGGATGGGCTACCCAAAATGGAGGGGCTACAAAGGCAAGAAGTGACTGGCTTACAAGATTTCGCTAGGGAACCTAGTTCTAGAGGGTATTGTTGTTGTTAAGTGCTGTTGAGTCGGTTCTCTAGAGGGTATGGGGAAAGCTAAAATCTCCACTGACTTATTTCCAAGTTGTCTGGATGGGGTTGATAAAAAGGTGAGGGGTATAAGACTCCTGTGGTTCAATAGGGAATGATTTCTGTCAGGCTGATGGTGAGTGTTAGATAGGTAAATGTAAATGTTTTGTAACAAAATGAGGGGAGTGGCTGAATTTGCAGTCCAGACACAGAGATCCCTGGAACCATCAAGGGATAAAAGCAAAGTGCAGGACGCTGTCTAGGGAAGCAGTGATGCCAGGGATGGAGGCAGAGATGGTGATGTGGAGAGAAGGAGTGGATGGGGACTCTGAACTCAGGGAGAGAGAGGGGCTGGGTGCTGGTGGCTGGGAGGTAGATGTGGAGGGTGTGTTCCCTTGGTTGTTTGATGATTCATGTAGGGGATTGTAATCATTGCAATGAAATGAAATATGATAGGATGAATGTAAAGATAATGTTCTCCCATGTAAACTAACACATAATTCACAATAAAAACTAAAAAAAGAAAGAAAAAATGGTGACATATACACGATCTCATCTGAGGGAATACATAAGAATCAAATTGACTACAACTGTGAAAAGAGACTCAATAACTTTGATCAGAATAATACCAGGGACCAATTGCAGATTAAAACATCAATTACTCATATGCAAGTTCAAGTTGAAGCAGAAGAATATTTAAGAAGTACATGAGCGATAAAGTATGATCTTGAGTATATCCCACCTGAATTTAGAGACCACATCAAGAACAGATTTGATGTGTTGGACACTAATGACTGAACACCAGATGTTTTATGAAATGATATCAAGAATATAATATATAAAGATAGCAAAATGTCATTTAAAAGGAAAGAAAGTAAAGATCAAAATGAATGTTGTTGTTGTTGTTGTCAGGTGCCATCGAGT
>NW_006408732.1:937375-939515 GCF_000296735.1 Chrysochloris asiatica
AGGCATCAATTCTTCTATGATCTTCCTTATTCACTGTCCAGCTTTCACATCCATATGAGGCTATTGAAAACACCATGGCCTGGTTCAGACACTAATGACTGAACACCAGATGTTTTATGAAATGAAATCAAGAATATAATATATGAAGATAGCAAAATGTCATTTAAAAGGAAAGAAAGTAAAGATCAAAATGAATGTTAGAAGAGACTAAAACTTGATCTTGAATATAGAGTATCTAAAGCAAACAGAATAAATGATAAAATAAAAGGGCTGAACAGGAGATTTCAAAGGAAAGCTTAAGGAGACAAAGCAAAATACTATAAACAAATATTCAAATACCTGGAGTTAAGAAACCAAAAGGGAAGAACATGCTCAATTATTCTCAAGCTATAATCACTGAAGAAAACAGTCAAGTCTCAAGTTAAAATATTGAAAGATTCTATGGGCAAAATAGGAGTCCTGGTGGTTCTGTAGGATAAGTACTGGACTGCTAATCACATATTTGACAGTTTAATTCCACCAGTCCCTTCTCTGGGAAAAATGAGGTTTTCTGCTCCTGTAAAGATTTGTGACCTCAGAAATTTTACAAAGGGTCACTATGAGCTAGAACTGATTCAAGTTCTAGCTCATAAAATTTGGCTGTATGTTTTTTTTTGTTGTTTTGTTTTGTTTTGTTTTGTTTTTTTTAGATGGGAAAAACAGGGAGCATGAAAAGAAGGTGGAAGGAATACACAATCATTGTATCAAAAATAATAGGTCAGTATTCAGCCATTTCAAGAAATAATATATGATCAAGAACTAATGATACTGAAGGAAGAAATCCAGACTGACAGAATGCAAAGTGAAATGTTTCAACAAATTGGTACAGCACTGAAGTTACTCAATAGTCTATGCCAAGTAACTTGGAAAACAGCTACCTGGCCAATCAACTAAAATAAATCCATATTTGTGTCCATTCCAGTGAAAGTGACCCAACAGAATGTAGAAATTATTGAACAATACCGTACGTAACACATATAAGTAATATTTTACTGAATGTAATTTTAAAAAATGGTTACAGCAATACATAGACAAAGAGCTGCCAGAAATTCAAGCCAGGTTCAGAAGAGAAAGTGGAATGAGGTCTATCATTGATAATACCAGATAGATCTTGACTGAAAGCAAAGAACAGCAGAAAGATATTACATGTACCTTATTGATTGTGCAAAGGCATTCGACTGAGTGGATCATAGAAAATGATAAATAACATTTCAAAGAATGGGAGTTCCAGGACACTCAATTTTGCTCATGAGGAACCTGTACATAGACCAAGATGCCATTGTTCAACCAGAACAAAGGAATACTGAGTTGTTTAAAATCAGGAAATATGTGGGTCAGTGTCCTATTCTTTCACTTGTCAGGGTTCTATTCTTTCACTTCTCCTCAATATTTTACATTGGTCCCTGAAGGAGAAATTTCACTTCTGTTCCTATCAGACTCTGATTTTTTTTTTTTTTTTTAATACTTTAATTTTGGATTATGCATGCCAGTTGGGACTTCACTTAGTTTGTGGCAGCAAACACTCTTATAAGTGTACTGTTTGTCCTGTAATTGATATCTTCCAGGGAGCATTTTGTTTCATTTTAATTTCCTTAGAACATTTTATTCTAAGATGTGGCACAGACTGATTTTTCATTTAAGGATTCCCCATAAACTTCTCCAGGTTTTAAAATAAGGAAAATTGTATTTTGAATAATAAAAAGTTAGCAAAATGATCAGAATTGGATTTAGTTGTAAAACTGATGTTGAATATTTCTACTTTCAGTTTTGAAATGGAATATATTGTGGACTGCAACTTGACATTTATAGACAACTCATTCATGATTGACATTAATGACATAAATACATGGATGGAAACAAATTCACTTATGTATAAACCCATTGCAATTACAAACCAGTATTTATCTTTTCTTATGAAAGTTTCATCATAAAAGCAGTATTTTTTTAAAATGGAGATTATCTTTTCAGAATTTTTATTCTAATTAGTAACAGATGAAGTATTTGCCAGCTCTATGAATGTTACTTTGTTGGTCTAAGCCATAGTTATGAGTTTTTAAAAGGTAAATTAAATATTTTAAAAGTTTGAATTTTTAAAAAATGT
>NW_006408732.1:941203-952167 GCF_000296735.1 Chrysochloris asiatica
GAAGGCTGAGCTCTTTGTTCTTCATCAGTAAATGTTTTAAGTCCTCTTCACTTTCAGCAAGCAAGGTTGTTTCAGAAGTAGATCACCAATATTTCCTCCCAAGTGCTTCAGTATGGACTTGAACTTTGAACTTTTCAGTTAAGTGGGTTAGTCATTTGCAACACCCAAAGATTCCATTTAGGTAACTTTTACACATTTTGGTAACTACCACTCATCTGTAACCACCATTCTTCTGTCATTTTATCATACTGCAGTTGCTTGCATGTTGCTGTGATGCTAGCAGTCATGCCACTGGTATTTTGAATGCCAGAAAGGAACCCATGATGGACCGTTTTCAGTTGAGCTTCCAGACTAAGACAGACTTGGAAGAAGGAGAGGATGACTACTTCAAATGTTTAGCCACTGTAAACTTTATAAATAGCAGTAAAACACTGTCAGATAGCACCAGGATATTAAATATTGAGACATAATGATCAACACTAGAATATTGTAAATGATAGGGCTGAATGATGAGTTCCTCAGTTGGAAGGAAGACAAAATACGACTGAGTAAGGGCTGCCTTTTTAAAGTATAGTTGACTATGATAACACAAATGGATGCTTTTAGGACTTTCATTTGCTGATAGAGCACAACTCAAAATAAGAACAAACAAGTGCAAACATCCATTAATTATTGGGATATGGAATATATGAAGCATGAATCTAGGAAACTTGGAATCTCTCAAAAATAAAATGGAATGCACAAACATCTACATCTTTGGTATTGTTGTTGTTGTTAAGTGCAGTCAAATCCATTTCAACAAATAGTGACCCAGTATAGGGTTTCCAAAGAGCAACAGGTGCATTTAAACTGGCGACCTTGTGATTCAAACTGACCTTGCAATCTTCCACTTAGACGACAATGCCCCACCAGGACTCCTCTCATAGGCATTAGTGAGCCGAAATGAACTGACAGTGGCTCTTTTGAATCTGACAATAACATAGATTACTATGACAAGAATGAAAAGTTTAAGAAGAACGTATCACATTCATTATAAAAAAGAACATTTCAAGATTTATCTTGAAGTATATTGCTATATGTGATAGGATAATATCCATACATCTGTAAGGAAGACCAGATAATACCAGTGATTCAAATTTATGCACTGACCACTAAAGCCAATGATGATGAAATTGAAGAATTCTACCAATTTCTTCAGTCTGAACTTGACCAAACATGCAATCAAGGTATATTGATAATTACTGATAATTGATATACAAATGTTGGAAACAAAAAGTATGGATTAGTAGTATGGGCTTGGTGATAGAAATGATGCTGGAGATCACATGGTAGAATTTTGCAGGACCAAATGACTTATTCATTGCAAACACCTTTTGTAAACAACATAGAAGACAACTACATAGATGGACATCGTCAGATGGAATACACAGAAATTTAATTGACTACATCTGTGGCAAGAAATTGTGGAAAACCTCCATATAATCAACCAAATAAGCCCAGGGCCACACTATGGAATGAACTACCAATTGCTCATAAGTAAATTCAGGCAGAAGCTGAAGAAAATTAAAACATGTATACAAGAGACAAAATATGACTTTGGACACATCCCACCTGAATTTGGAGACCATTTCAAGAGCAGATTTGATAAATTAGACACCAATGACCGAAAACCACAAGAGTAGTGGAATGACATCAAGACTTTCAAACAGGAAGAAAACAAAAGTTCATTTAGGAGACAAGAAAGAAATAAAAGACCAAAATAGATGTCAGAAGAGACTCTGAAACTTACTCCCAAGAGTAGAGATACTAAAGCAAGTGGAAGAAGCAAGAAGGTAAAATAGCTAGACAGAAAATTACAAAGGGCAGCTAGGAAAGGTAGTAAGCTATTATAATAAAATGTGCAAAGATCTGGAGTAAGAAAGCAAAAAGTAAGAACACATTCACCATTCATCAAGCTGAAAGAACTAAGTTAAAATTCAAGACTTGACTTGCAATACTGAAAGATTCTTTGGGCAAAATATTGAATGAAGTAGAAAGTATCAGAGAAGATGGAAGGAATATATAGAGTCACCCTAACAAAAATAAATGGCTGATGTTCAACCCTTTCAAGAAAGTTGAATATGATTAAGAGTTAATGATACTGAAGGAAGAAGTCCAAGGTACACTGAAGGCATTCACAAATTACAAGGCTCCTGAAATTGATGAAATACAAATTGAAATATTTTAACAAACTTATGCAGCACTAGAGGCACTCATTCATCTATGCCAAGATTTTAGGAAGACAGCTATCTGGTCAACTGATTAGAAGAGATCAATACTTGTGACCATTCCAAGGAGAAGTGACCTAACAGAATGCGGAAAACATTGGACAACATTATTAATGTCACAGGTAACTAAAATTTTGCTAGAGATCATTTAAAAATGGCTGCAATGGCACATTGACAGGAAACTTCCAGAAGTCCAACTCAGAAGCAAGTGAGTATGTGGAATTATGGATATCACTTGTGATGTCAGATATACCGTGGCTGAAAGTAAAGAATATCAGAAAGATGTTTACTTGTGCTTTATTTATATATTATTTACCAAAAGCTACATAAAAGCTTTTGACTGTATTGATCATGACAAGCTATGGATAACATTGCAGAGAATGCATATTCCATAATACTTAACTGTGCTCTTGAGGAACCTGTACACAGACCAAAAGGAAGTTTTCAAATACAACAAAATGACACTGAATGTTTTAAGATAAGGAAAGGTGTGTACCAGGATTGTATTCTTTTACCATATTTATTCAACTTGTATGCTGAACAATGGAGCTCTGGTGTGGTGCTGTGTGTTAATGCTTTGGACTGCAAAGTTGGTTTGAACTGCAAGGTCGGTGGTTCAAGTTCACCAGCCACTCCTAGAAAACCTTATACTGGGTCGCTTTGGGTTGGAACCAAGCAATAGAACTTAACAACAACAAAATTCAGAACAATTAATTCAGTAGGGTGGTTTATATGAAGAAGAATGTGGCATCTGGATTAGAAGAAGTCTCTTCAGTACTCTGTAGAATCCAAGATTGCCAGACTTCATCGCTCATATTTAGTACATAGTATTCGGAGGGATCATTCCCCAGACAATGACATCATGCTTGGTAAAGTGGAGAGTCAGTGAAAAAAGAGGAAACCCTTATGACATAGATTGGCACAGTGGCAGCAGCAATACTCTCAATCCTAGCAGCAATTGTGAGGACAGTGCAGGGCTGGGCGATGTTCTGTTCTGTTGAATGTAGAGTCACTAGGGATCAGAACCAACTTAATGGCACATAACAACAACACATTTTTTAAAATCTCATTGCAAACTTTATCTTTTAAAGGAAAATTTCCCTATGTATCCTTTGGTATGGGACTTTTCACTATTTCTCAGTTAATGTACTTCTCTTTGTTGATACTATAAACTTCCTAAAAGAATGGGATGTCTTGGTGTTTTACCTAACATGCCCTTTGACTACTAGTAGATAATCACTCAATTTTGGATGGAAAGATGGAATATGAATGAGTGATTTTAGACAGGAATATCTTGACTTCAGTTGGTTTGCGATGATGTAGCATAATGAGGAAAAGTCAAAGATGAGGAGAGACAGCTCTTTCTATGGAACGGGATGGGTGTGTCATCAATATAGAAGTCAGAATTAATTTGTTTTCCTAGGCAGCTTCTCATTCTTTAAAACTCATCATAGATTCTTATGAGTAGAATTTGGTCAGGGATGAGAAAAGACTTTGCATAGTCACATTTTCAAAGCTCAAGCTACATACACAAGGGTTTAAAGAGATAACAGGGAAAAAATCTTTATATGACTTTATTTTATGAAATATCATTTTATGCCTTCATTTTTAACAGTGTCTTTATCATATTTGCCTCTGAAGGAAGGCAATTTATATTTAGCAAGAACAGCTATTAATTAGTATTCATAGGCATACCCTTGCTTTCTGTTTGTTCTGATGTTCCAAAATTGCAAGGGAAAAAAAAGACCCTGCAATTTAATTTTATTAAATCAGATATGTGTACAACAGAATTCTGGCGTCAAGGACTATATTAGCAAATTGTGCCAATTAGAAACACACAGCAAGTACCATGCACTTTCCTTTTGCATTAGTGGCTTTTAAATCATATAATGGCATAGTAACAAATACAGCTAGCATGGTATGACTGTCACATTTTCTACACGTTCATTTTTAGATACTTTGCCTTTTTAAGAAAACATACAGTATGCTGTAGGCCTACACATAAAATGCTTCCCATAATATCAGAGATAATTTTATGCTTAAGGAGTAATATTCAAACACTCTTCTTTTGATAATTCTGAACAATTTTTTTTTTTCCCATATGGGAACTTAGCCAAGAAGTAGACATACTGTATATTGGGAAGTCATCCATTTTTAATATGAGACAGTACCACATCAAATACTAAAAAAAAAATAAAGTTATCAGATTTTTGGTGAGCAAATAAGCAATTGAAGTATTAAAAAAAAAAATCTCTGAAATAACAAAATCAATCACACTATGCCCAATGAAAAATCATACCTGTAAGAATTGAATTAATATGATGCAACATATGAACCAGAATTGACTATAAGAATAATTGTTGCTATTCATAAAATTTTTTAAAAAAAATCTGTTATATACATATAACAACCTTGCTTTCTGAAAACAGAAAGGTCTTGTAGCACTTACTAATGATGATCAGAAATTAAAACTTTAGATAAAAATTTATAAAAAAGAAAAAACTCCTCGAAACTGGATCAATAAACAATTTCTTCTTCGTCTTCTCCTTCTTCTTCTTCGATTCAATCCAAGCGTTATTGGCAGAAAGCCAGTAATTTGGAGGCTGGAGGGAATAATTTCTCAAGACTGTCTGTCTGTCACAAAGAGCAGACACATTATATAGGGTAAGTTACATTTGGATGTACACTTCATCTATTTTTACATCAAGATAGCATTCTTTGGAAAAAGAAACAATAAGGCAATAAACTTCTTCAAACATTCTACCTTTAGGTTTCATCTGCTTAATCATCTGAGATAACTATATGGGTAGGTTTAAGCACGTCCTATTCTCCTTTTCCTGTTCTCCATCTAGGACTAGAAGGTCATCTTAGCTAATTTTTAAACTTCCTCATTTTCAGGGTCCTCATTTGAGACCTAATGACTAAAGCAACTCCATTTTGTTTAGGTCAGTAGATCCATGCCATCATCCTCCCTCTTATTTTTAGATTTCATTTCTATAAAATTTGCTTCAAATGAAAATGGTTACTTTGATACTGGACACTGTTCCTTGGATCAAAAGAACTGAGCTTAGGTTGTGAAAAACAGCAAATTTTCCAAAGGGCGATACAGCAAGGTGAGCTTTGAATATGGCAACATATGAAAATTACTATGACAATACAAACCCAACCCTCACAATTAATATGGTTAGCCACTTTAGATTAGGTAATTTAGACAATTAACTTTTGTTATTTGCTATAGTGAAATCCTTACACTAAGGGCAGTAATAGTCTGGGCACTGATAGGTGGCATTAATATTCTTTACCAGTGCACTTGGCATATCTCTTGATTTTCACATTTAGAGTTGAGACCATAGCAAGCATTACAAAAAGGGGTAGGGTCACATGCTCAACAGGACTGAACAGATGTAGATTGATACAGAAATCAAGTGGGGGGAGCACCAGCGATTAGGCCTATCAGTCAGGTACTGTCTCTGGGGTACGAAGGTGAGGAGTCTACCAAATGTACAGGGCCTCTTCTCCCCACCACCCTGCCCCAGTAGAGTTAGCAGGGATGTAGGAAAAGGCCTTAGTTCCACAGAGGAAAAGCTACCATGCTGGATCTGTGTTACCGAAGTACTAATGCCAATAAGGCAGGAGGTAAAGGATTGTTCAACATACAATACCTCTTCAAACAGAAATCAGATGTATTCATTATATGTGTGCCCAGATACATCTAAGCATTTTCACTCAGCAATAGAGGATTAGATCTGAGTGTCCAACCTATATTAGGAGAAAGAAGTTTGTTGTTGTTGTTGTTGTTGTTGTTGTTGTTAGGTGCCATTGAGTGGGTACCGACTCATAACAACTTTATGCACAGTAGAACGAACACTGGTGGATCCTGGGCCAACCTCACTACTGTTGCTACGCTTGAGACCATTGATACTGCCACTTGGCCAATCCATCTCTAACCTTCCGCCTTACCAAACAGGATATCCTTCTCCAGTGACTGGTCCCTCCTGACAATATGTCTGAAGTATGAGAGATGAAGTTTGGCCATCTTGGCCTCCAAGGAGCACTCTGGCTGCCTTTTTTCCCAAACACATCTACTGGTTCTTTTGGCAGCCCATGGCACTTTCAATATTCTCCTCCAACACCATAACTGAAACACATCAATTTTTTTATAGTCTTCCTTATTCACTGTCCAGCTTTTGCATGCATATGAGGTTATTGAAAATACCATGGCTTGGGTTAGACACACCTTAGTCCTCAAGTTGACATCTTTGCTCTTCAACACTTTAAAAAGGTCTTATGCAGCAGATTTACTAATGCAATATGTTGTTTGAATTCTTGACTGCTGCTTCCATGAGAGTTGATAGTTGATCCAAGAAGAATGAAGTCCTTGACAACTTCAATCTTTTCTCCATTGATAAGAACGTTGTTTATTGGTCCAGTGGTGAGGATTTTTGTTTTCTTTACATTGAGATGTAATCCATACTGAAGGCTGTGCTCTTTGATCTTCATCAGTAAATGTTTTAAATCCTCTTAACTTTCACCAAGCAAGGTTGTGTTATCTATATATCACAAGTTGTTAATGAATCTTCCTCCAATCCTGATGCCACATTTTTCTTCATATAATCCAGCTTCTCAGATTATTTGCACAGCATACAGGTTGAATAAGTATGGTGAAAGAATACAACCTTATTGCACACCTTTCTTAATTTTAAACCATCCAGTGTTCTCATGTTCTGTTCGAATAACTGCCTCTTGGTCCAGGTACAGATTCCTCAGGAGCACAATTAAATGTCCCAGCATACTCATACTTCACAATGTTGTCCATAGTTTGTCATGATCCAGACAATCGAAAGCATTTGCGTAGTCAATAAAGCACAGGTAAACATCTTTCTAATATTCTCTGCTTTCAGCCAAGATCCATCGACATCAACAATGATATCCCTCATTCCATGGCCTCTTCTGAATCCAGCTTGAATCTCTAGAAGTTCTCAGTCAATGTAGGCTTGGGATATCAAAGAGATTGTCCAATGATTTCTGCATTCTGTCGGGTCACCTCTCTTTGGAATGGGCACAAAATACGGATCTCTTCCAATCAGTTGGCCAGATAGTTGTCTTTCAAATTTCTTGGCATAGATTAATGAGTGCCTCCTGTTCCACCTCATTTTCTTGAAAGATTTCAATTTTTATTCCATCTCCTGGTGCCTTGTTCTTTGCCGATTCCTTCAATGCACCTTGGACTTCCTCTTTCAGTATCATTGTCTCTTGATCATATGCTACCTCTTGAAATGGTTGAACAGTAACAATTTCCTTTTGGTATAGTGACTCTGTGTATTCCTTTCATTTTATCTTGATGCTTTCTGCGTCATTCAATAATTTGCCCAGAGAATCTTTCAGTAACAAAATAGAGGTTTGAAGTTTTTCTTCAGTTGCCCCAGCTTGAGAAATGCTGAGCATGTTCTTCCTTTTTGGTTTGTTTTTGTTAAGTGCCCTCGAGTCGATTCTGACCCATAGTGACCCTGTATAGGGTTTCCAAGGAGCAGCTGATGAGCTTGAACCACCGATGTTGCAGTTCAAACGACTTTGCAGTATGACGCATTAGCCCACAGCGCCACACATAATGCAGCTTAATGCAGCTTGAATAGAAACTTTAGGTTGGAAGAAGAATTCACGGCCCATTATCGTCCAGGATTTTTCTTGACTCCAGGTCTTGAGGCACATGAGTCAGCAGTGGGGGTGGTCAGCAGAATCTTCCAGGATCCGGTCCACATATCCTCTAACTGGCAGTCAGGTCTGTCTTTCCACATTTTGAACAGGACACAATCTCGAGGCTGAAAGGGAAGGAAGCCAACCTGGGAAGAGCAAACTTAAGAATAACAGGAAGTGAATGTTGGAGGTGTTGTGCATACTACTGCACCTTTGAATCTTGGTTGAGGGTGGGTGGAAGGTTGAGAGAAGCTGCCTGGAAAGGTGTACCATATACAATTTCATAAGGGCTCAATGTAAGCCCGCTTCTGTGGGTTGCCTGAATTCAGAACAGGGCTAAGGCAACATCTGGTCCTAATGTAGATAAATTTCCTGACAGTTTTGCCACTTGTTTCTTTAGAGTAGAGTTCATTTTCTCCACTTTTCTGGTGTGGGATCTCCATGCTGAGTGCAATCTCCATTTCAGCTGTAGGTGTTTGCTGCTCTGTTGTCATTTTGGACACTTTTTGGAGATAATCTCCTTCAAGAGGATTTTCACTACTTCTGAAGCTCCCTCAGTTTGAGTGGGTAGAACCTCTGCACACAGAAAATGTACTGACAAAAACAAAAGCAGCAAATATTTAATTTTCCAACTTGGGGCATCTACATAAAATTAATCTGCCAATTTTCAAGGAGCTGTTTACCTTGACATTGATGCAGGACTGAGATTGTTCTTGAGTCAGGTAAAGCAGAGCTAACATCCAGAATGATTTCTTTTTCCTTTACCTGGAGCCAGAACCTAATGAATCAAGCCAGGGTCTCTTTCCCATAGTGGATCATTTCATAGACTCATTTAAGAAGAGCAAGAGATAGTTTTCACAGGATCAGAACCATTCTATTACCATTTGCTCTAGTTTTTAATCTCTCAGAACCAGAACAATTCCATCATCATTCACTTTTCATCTTTTAACCTCTCTTTCAAATCCTTTTGCCTCAATTGAACTCAAATCCCCTGGGACACATTCAGTCTTTCTTGCCAACATTTCTAATGCACTTGTCAGTGCAGTCAGTTAGGTATTTTGAGCTGAGATATACTGCCTCCACCAGGTCTTGTAAGGTTACTGTCACACACACTGCTCTCCAAGTCCCTTTCTCCATGTAACGGCTTCTATACATGAACAACGTCTAGTCCATCATGTATAATGCTTGGTCTAAAAGGTCAGGTTGGCTGGAAAATACTTAATCAATGATTTCTATAGAGTCATGGTTCAGCCTTCCAGTTACTACATCAGGAAGGAGGATGGTGGGTTTCATCACCACATAATTCTCAGGGTAATATTTGGATTTTCCAATATTGCCTAGTATTGCCTCATTTGTCTTGTAGTGAGCCATAGGCTTCCTTTTTGTTGTAGCAGGGAGACGACTTGATGGAAACAGTGATGGGCTGGCCCAGAATGAAATTCCCAGCCTCTTTCCTGAGAGGATATTGATTTCTGTGTGATACGCAGCTTCCAGGCTTCAATTAGACTTCGGCAGGGGATGCTTCTTGGCTCTCCCCTGAGTTCCGCTAACCCACACAAGGGGTTTACCTGATTATCAATCTCCTCAGGCCAGTGGGACTGTTTTCTGGAATTTGAATCAGTAATTGACAGGCATGCTCTTGAGGAACCTCCGTCTACAGATATTGGGTTTCAGGAAGAAAGGTTATTTGAACATGCAACTTTGGAAGCAGGTCCTGGTCCAGTAAGGAGGACAGGCAGTCAGGTATTTGTAAGAAATGGTGTGTCATTTTCTTTTCCCCAATGAAGCAGTCTAGGGGTTTCAGGAAGATCTGGTCCTCAGGCCTCACTGAGACCTCAGTCATCATCACTGAATGGAAAAATGGGGAATTCAGAGGCATATTGACCTCTGAATAAGTGGCCCAATGTCCACCAAAACTCTACAATCTGTCCCTCATTGTTATTTTCAGCATAAGTTCCTGATGGGGAGTTGAGGGAGGGCAATACGGATGGCAGAAGTTGATGCCAAAACCTGCTGGAACCCCTTCTCCCCTGGCACCATCACTCTTCTGTAGACAATGAAGCTTGTTCCAACCATCTATTGAATTGGAGGGTGGCTTTTTCTGCCAGATCCTCCCCTGAGACTTGGACATTTATTTTTCCAGTGTCTAGGTTTTTTGCAATAAGCATATTGGTCCTTGCTTAATGCCCTTTTTACTTTCAGGGGTCCTCCCTGGGGCCCCACAGGCTTACCACTAGTTGTCTTTAGGAAGACAGTAATGACCTGAGTCTTCTTGGGCTCTCATCTGTTAAATATCTTGAAGGTGATGTCAACCAGCTGAAATGCATCCATGTCAATTGCCCTGTAAAATGTCAGTGGTTCCTTTCTAATATTGGGAGTATTTGGGAAGATAAAAATCTTGTTAACCATGTGGATATTTGTTGAGTCCTCAGGGTCAAGGTCTGTATACTTAGAGTAAGCCTGGTAGATTCTTCTGCTGAGCCACATGTACCATGTTCAAACTCTTTTGTTTAGGAACTCCCTTCTTCAAACCTCTGAGAATGTACCTATCATAGTGTTCCAGCTGCAGGAGGCCCTTTATTTATATGCCAGTTTGGCTCAGTTAGAGGAGTTGCCTTGACTGGGGCCAGGGTCCTATTCGGGTTTTTTCCATGGATGTGTGCTACTTCGTCTGGTACCTTATCTCAGACAAGCCTTCTTTCATCACTGGTCAGGAGCAGGTTTAATAGAGCCTGAATATCTGCCCAATTAGGATGATGAGTAGCAAAAATAGTGGTTATTAAATTTGTTATTTTGGTTGGACTATCCTCTTGTGACACTGTGGGTCAATACACTGGACCACAAAATCCATCCAAACTGCAAGGCCAGTGAGTGGTTCAAGCTCACCAGCTGCTCCTTGGAAATCCCACAAAGGGACACCATGAGTCAGAATCAACCCAATGGTACCTAACATCTCAATAGGAGGGATTTGATTTCTTTCTATTTAACAAATCCAAGATACAG
>NW_006408732.1:953042-954448 GCF_000296735.1 Chrysochloris asiatica
CCATGAGTCGGTGCTGACTCAATGGAACCTAACAACAACAACAAAAAGTGCATTATATTACATATATGTGATATAGCCTACATACTCTTCAATTCCAGGTTGTTTTCAGTTTCCTAAATGTGAAAACAAGGAGATCTGTTAGCGTAGTGTTTACTAGCAGGCTACTAACCTCAAGGTAAGCAGTTTGAGACTACCAGCCGTTCTGTGGGAGAAAGATAAGATTTTCTGATCTGCTAAAGATTTACAGCCTTGGAAACTCTATGCAGGGTTGCTATGAGTAGGAACAAACTCCACAGAACCAGCAGAACCAAACATAGAAACAGGATATGTTGTTATTGTTGTTGTTGTTTAGTGTCATTGAGTAAGGTCGCTACCCATAGCGACCCTGTACAGGGTTTCTGAGGCTGTAAATCTTTACGGGAGCAGAAAGCCTCATCTTTCTCCCGCAGAGCGGCTGGTAGTTTCCAACTTCTGATCTTAAGGTTTGCAGCCAGATTTGTAACCACTACACTACCAGAGAAACAGTATATAAACAAAAACAAAGTAATTTTACAAATAGAGATGTAAAAAACGTATTATCACTTTTATATAAAAAGATAACCTGGATAAGGAAAGAACTACAGCCAGAGGCCTTACACTTCTCAATCTCACACCTATTATATAGACATGATAGAAAAGGAAAAAAACAACAAAATAAAACAAACAAACAAACAGAACACTTGGCATTGGTACAACAACAAACACATAGACAAATGGAAATGAATTGAGAACTTAGATGTACATCAACCCATCAAAGAATAGATGAACTTTGAAAAAGGCCTTAAAACCATTAAGTGAGGAAGATACAGTCTTTTTAACAAATGATGTGGACAAAACTAGATATACATTTACAGAAAAATGAAAACGGATCCATACCTCACACCATATACAATATGAACTCAAGATGGATTATGGCCCTAAATATAAAATCTAAAACTATAAATTTTAAGGAAAAAAAATAGAAGCAGATCTAGGAGTACTAATTTATGCCATAAATTGTGCATCAAATATAACTAAAAATGCATGAACAACAGAAGATAAAGTAGATAATTGGGACATTTAGTCAACTAAACTCTTATGTTGAACACTAGACTTCTCCAAAAGAATAAAAAGAAAAATTATACATTGGGTAAAAATGTTTTGCATCAACATATTTGTCAAGGAATCAATCTCTAAAATGTATAGAAAATTTCAACACCTCAACACCAAAAAGGCAAATAATCTATTTAAAAACATGAAAAGGACATGAACAGACACTTCACCAAAGGAGACATTCAGACAACCAAAAAACACATGCAGAGATTCTTGTGATCATTAGCTATTAGCCTTTCGAGTGTGCTGATTAAAATGACAGTAAAATATTACTT
>NW_006408732.1:955212-971815 GCF_000296735.1 Chrysochloris asiatica
GACCAGTATAGCAGTTCCTTTAAAAAGGTAGAAATGGAGATGCCATATTATCTAGCAATCCCACTACTAGGCATAAATCCTAGAGAGATAAAAGCAATGATACAAATAGATATATGCACACCTATATTCTGGTAGCGTATTGGTTATGAATCGGTCGGCTAACCTCAAAGTCAGCAGTTCGAAACTACCAGCTGTTCTGCAGGAGCAAGATGAGACTTTCTGCTCCAGTAAAGATTTACAGCCTCAGAAACTTCGGAAACAGGGTAGCTATGAGTCGAAATCGATTCCATGGCACACAACCATCAAAACTAATAGTAGATGGTACTTCTCTTTCAGTAACTGGTAGGAAAAAATAAGTAGAAAATCAATAATGATATAGATTATCTTAGTGGCACTATCATCTTAACTAACAATTAGGTCCATCCAACAACATTAGAATGGACATTCTCCTCAATATTTACCAAGATAGATCATGTACTATGTTTTACAACACACATTCATACATATGAAAAAACAGAAATCACAAAAGCGTCTGTTCAAAGACCATAATAGAATTAAATTAGAAATCAGAAACAAACAGCTGTTTAGAAATTTGTTAAATATTTAGAAATTAACACACATCTGAAAAACTGGTAACAGAGAATGTTGGTAATGATGTGTAGCAATTGGACCCCTCTTATACTGATATATAAATTGACCCAAAGTTGGATAATTGTTTACAGTTTACACACACACCTTTCCTATCATCAATCATTTCAAACCCTATTATTTTCCCCATGGAAATGAAGATACAAGTCCACACAAAAATGTGTAAAGGTATTTTATTGTAGCTTTATTAATGATAATTTCAAAGTGGAAGCTGTGAAAGAAAAGGAGGGTATATAACAAAACCGTGAAATACTTGTTATTGTTGTTGTTAGGTGCCATTGAGTCATTACTGACTCCTATTGACCCTATTCACAACAGAATGAAACACTGCCTGGTCCTGGACCAACCTCACACTTGAGCCCATTGCCACGTTTGAGCCCACTGATGCTCTCACTTTGCCAATCCATCTCACTGGGCATCGTCTTCTTTTTCTCTGACCCTCCACCTTACCAAACATGATATCCTTTTCCAGCTACTGGTCCCTCCTGACAATATGTTCAAAGTATGAGAGATGAAGTCTGGCCATCCTGGTCCCCAAGGAGCACTCTGGCTGCACTTCTTCCAACACAGATCTGTTTGTTCTTTTGGCAGCCTATGCTGTTTTCAATATTCTCCTCCAAAACCATAACTCAAATGAAATACTACTTAGTAATAAAAAAGGGATGACTTATTAATGCGTATTATTGTTGCTATATGCCATTCAGTTGATTCTGATTCCACATGACCCCATGTGCAACCAAACAATGCACTGACTACATGGTCCTGCACCATCCTCACAATTGTGGCCATATTATGCTCATTGTTACAGACCATGTGTAAGTCCATCTCCTTGAGAGTTTTATTCTTTTTATCTGACCCTCTACCAAGCAGAATGTCCTTCTCTAGGGACTAGGGCCTCCTGATAACATGTCCAAAATACTTGAGATGAAGTGTTACCATCCTTACTTCTAAGGAACTTTCTGGTTGTATTTCTATCAATACAAATTTGCACGTTCTTTTTACAGTACATAATGTTGTTGTTGTTGTTGTTAAGTGCCGTCGAGTCGATTTCGACCCATAGCGACCCTGAACAGGGTTTCTGAGGCTGTAAATCTTTACGGGAGCAGATCGCCTCATCTTTCTCTGGCGGAGCAGCTGGTAGTTTCGAACTGCGGACCTTGCGGTTCGCAGCCCAATTCGTAACCACTAAGCTACCAGAGCTCCTTACAGTACATAATATATTCCATAATATATTATAAGCCAAGGACATCAATTTCTCTCTGATCTTTCTTATTTGTAACCCAACTTTTGCATGCATATGAGGTAATTGAAAAATACTATGATTTGGGACAGATGTACCTTAAATCTTTACTGTTTAAAACCTAAAAGAGATCTTTTGAAGCAGATTTTCCCAGGGTAATAAATATTTGATTTCTACTTCACTGTTGCTTCCATGGGAATTGTTTGTGAATCCAAGTAAAATGAAATCCTTAATAACATCAAAAGTTTCTGTGTTTATCAAGATGATGTTTATTGGGACAGTCTTCAGAAATTATTCTCTCTGTCCTCCAGATTGTTGTATTTTTGCTAATAAAGCTTGGATTAAATCTTTCCTTGTCTATGTGGATGACTATAGTGACAGGCAGCAAACCATTGTTTCAGTTTGGCAACATTTCTGGCAACCACGAAGGGAACTAGCAGACATCCCCAGTAAGTAGTATTACTAACAAAGTGACGTAGTTTCCTTCATGGGTGATATTGCTTGCTTGGGAGGCCTCCTGGCCACCTGGACAGGTAAGTCCAGTAGCACAGTAATTGAACACTCCTAGCAGCACTGTCAAGAATCTTTTTCTTTGGAGTCTTCAACCCTGTGTCTCCTGCACTCATTGTTGCCTTCACTTTTGAGATCTCTTTGCTTTACTCTTGGTGTGCATATTAGGTCATGGTAAATGGGAAGTAATTTCCTCTAAGTGTCCCTTCTGTTTCTGTTAAGGTTAACCTCTGTATCTGAAAAATGGGAGCACAGGCCTCAATCCCAAAGAAAAGCCCTGTATGGCATAATTCTGTCTGACTAGTTTCTGTATGGGTACCCTCCTATGACATAAAAGGAAATGGTGTTTTACTGTAATACACCTTGGCCGATGTATAATGTAGATTATTGAAAAATAATCTTTGAGTGGATCCTTAAAAAATTGTTATACCATCTTTCAGCTGGAATTATTCAACCACTGTGTCAGATTGCAAATGTTGGTGGAATCTGGATTGGAATTGTATTTTATCTATTGACATATTAAAACACTACTTTGTCTCATATTGATATTTTCACAACATTAAGTGAAAATGCTGTTCCCTTTTAGTTTCTTACAATAGTGGCTTATAGTTTTCTTTCTGTCTTTTGTATCTCTGATTAGGTTTATACTTATGTTTATTTTACCTTTGTAACTACTGCAAGTGACACTGTTTTTCTGATTTACTTCTCAGAGTTCTCTTTGCTAGTGTAGAGGAATAAAACTTATGTATGTGTGTTGAACTTGAACCCTGCCACTTTGATGAATTTCTCTGTAACTTTCAGTAGATTTCTGTCAAATCTTTGATATTTTCTATAAAGAGGATCATATCATCTGCAAATAGGGAGAGTTTTACTTTTTCATTATCAAACTGGATGCCTTTGATTTCTTTTCTTGCCTTCTTGCTCTGATTAGGACTTTCAGCACAATATTGTATAGGAGTGGTGATAAAGGGTGTAGTTGGATACCATTCAAAAAAGGAATGCTTTCAGTCTTTCTCTACTGAAGATAATGTTGGATATTGGTTTCCTGTATATGCTGTTAATTATGCTGAGGAATTTCCTTTGTATTCCTAAACTGAAAGTTTTTATTATGAAAGGGCATTAAGTTTACTTAAATGTGTTTTCTTCACTGATTGAGATAGCCATGTGATTTTTTTCCTTTATTTTATTTATATGATGGATTATATTGATTGTTTTTCTAATGGTGAACTATCCTATTTGATATGTTGTTGAATTCTATTGTCAAAAGAAGATGGAAGCAATACACAGAATCACTGTGTCAGAAAGATACACAGATGACACAACCTTGCTTGCTGAAAGTGAAAAGGACTTAAAATACTTACTGATGAAGATCAAAAACCTCAGCCTTTGGTATGGATTGCATCTTAAATGTAAAGAAAACAAAAACCCTCACCACTGAACCAATAAACAACATTCTTATCAACAGAGAAAAGATTGAAGTTGTCAAGGACTTCATTCTTCTTGGATCAACCATCAACACTCATGGAAGCAGCAGTCAAGAAATCAAACGACATATTGCATTAGGCAAATCTGCGGCACAAGACCTTTTTAAAGTGTTGAAGAGCAAAGATGTCAGCTTGAGGATTAAGGTGTGCCTGACCCAAGCCATGGTATTTTCAATAACCTCATATGCATGCAAAAGCTGGACAGTGAATAAGGAGGACCGTAGAAGAACTGATGATGCCTTTGAGTTATGGTGCTAGTGGAGAATATTGAAAGTGCAATGGGCTGCCAAAAGAACCAACAGATCTGTATTGGAAGAAGTACAGCTAGAGTGCTCCTTGGAGGCCAAGATGGCCAAACTTCACCTCTCATACTTTGTATGTATTGTCAGGAGGGGCCAGTCACTAAAGGATATCATGTTTGGTAAGGTGGAAGGTCAGAGAAAAGAAGACAACCAGGAAGATGGATTGGCTAAGTGGCAGCATCAATGGGCTCAAGTGTGGTAACAATTGTGAGGTTGGCCCAGGATCAGTATTTCATTCTGTTGTGCACAGGGTCACTATTTGTTGATACCGCTCAATGGCATCTAACAACAACAACAACAACAGGCCCCACCACAAGGGTACTCTTCTTATGTCAGATCACAGCTGTGACAAGATTAAAGATATTGCACCCCACCCTTAATTCTCTTACAACTTTATCGCATGACCACAGATGTCATTTTAGTCACTGAGGAAGGTCTGTTTTTTATATTCTTTATCCCTTCACCTTCTGCTTCCTGGCTCCTTGACCTCTTAGCTTTACTGATAAATGCCCAGAATTTCCCCACTCTGGCAGTGAGCTTCGGTCTGAAGGAGTTGAGCTTTATTGCTTTGTGGGTAGGTTTCCATGCCTTATGGTGTCATGTGTCTTTACTACTGCTTCTTGCTGTCTGTTCCATATCTGGTGTAAAAGCTCTCCTTACTTTCTGTAAAGCCCTCACCATGATTGCCTTAGATGTTCATTATTCCACCAGCATTCTCTTCTGGGTAATGTAACCTTTTATTATTAGGCAACTGAGTACTCTTCCAGCCACTATTCATTACTGAGTATCAAAACCACCTAACACAGAACCCCACTCTTCCACCACTAAATTCAGCCTTAGTTAACTGGTGTTTCTATAGCAGAAATAGCCACAAGCAATTTATTCCTTCACAGTATAGGAGGAGTGTGTTCAAATTCACATCAGCAGCTCTCATGGAGACTTACTGTCTCTACTGAGTTATAGTCAAGGAAGTTTAGGAGCAAGGTCCTTGTCTCCTTTCTGCACCTGTAGACCCAGAATTCCTTGGAGATCTCTATTTGCTTTGGTACAAATCTTCCCCCAAAACTAGGAGGTTTGTAGCTCAAAGACCTGAGTCCAAAGTATTCGCTCTACTACCAGCTCTTCTGTTTTTAGTGGTTGTAAGTCCCACTTCCATCGGGTTTTCAATGGCTGAATTTTCAGAAGTAGATTGTTAGGATTTTCTTCTGAAATACTTCTATGTGGGCTTGAACTTCCACCTTTTCAGTTAACAGCCAGCCATGTTAACCATGTGCACCATTCAGTGACTCCCAATATCACACAGACTTGCCTACCATTGCTTGATAGTATGTGTTTGCCCTTCTTCTTCATTGTATTAAAGTTGGATGGTATTTTATGTTTTGATGTTGAGTACCTTAACATGATTTACAATGCGCAAAGTTTTGTGTCTGTTTCTTATTTACTAAAAGATGAGGCTTTCTACTCCCGTAAAGATTTACAGCCTCAGAAACCCTATACAGGGTCGCTATGGGTCAGAACCGACTCGACGGCACTTAACAACAACAACAAGTTAAGAAATTAGGTCAAGACTTTTAACCCTTCTGAGCTGTTCTACTTTCTCTCTTATTCTCTTTTCTTTATTTACTTTTATTCTTTTTCTTATCTTAAAAATTAAAAATGTAATACCTTACTTGCCTATGCAAAATGTAAAAATGTTTTGAAATACTGTGCTTTGTAAGCATAGGTTATAAGAAGTCTTCTATTTAACTTATGTGAGGGGATAATTCTTATATTCCTAAATATTTACATTAGTACCTCTATAGAAGCTTTGATTTTTTAATATATGATTTATATTTTATGTATGATTAAAGACAGGACAACCAGAGACACAAAGCCATAGTAGAATGACTTGTATTTCAATTAACATGGCTGCTTTTCTTCTCATTCCCAACACCTCCATCTATAGTCAGGCAAAGACCCAATTAGTTATTAATTGATATGCATTAAAATTCATTAACTCTGCTTGTGAGGCCTGGACTATAATTAACTGTCGTTCTTACCTTTTGTTCTGAAGGGTTTAAGTAAAAGATATCATTGCTAATAAGAAGGAGGAAACAGCTTTGCATCTGTAGTGAGTAAGAAGCAAGAGCTTCAGAAAGCTGTATGGCAGAGTACCCATAATGTCTCACCATGACAAAGAATTATTGTCAAATTCCTTTAGGCTATTTCCCTAAGTCAAGTTTTCTTTGACATATTTAAAAAAGGGAGAAAATGTAGGTATAGCTTTTGTTATAATTCTGTGATCTCATTAACATATTTTATTTTTAATAACACTTTGTATATGTCTTCAACCAAATCAAAATTTATATGCAAACCTGAGATCCAAGAAATACACACTGCATGTAAAGTTTCAGATACTTTTGAAAATACATTAATTTAAAACTAAATGTATTCAAATTACTATGTATTTTTCAGACACCTTACAAATGAGTGATAGACCAAAAAAAAAATTTTTACTTCAGACTCAGTCTAAGTAAGAATGTTCCTAAATAGCTTGCACCTGAAAGAATATATATCTTCTAAGTATATTATTAAAAAGAAGTTATAAAATAACAGCTATTTTAGAGCTTTGATTATCTGTGATATACAAAAATACAAATAATTTAATTATTATTCCCTGGGGCCTCAAATTCTTTAGTACAAGGATGAGGGTAATTATGCACAGGATTATTTTAAGTGACGATTTCAATGCCTTTGGCAGTTGATATCATTCATAGATAGATTCAAAAGGGAAAAAAAAATCATGTCAAATACAAAATAAGACAAATTTCATAAAATTTAGAGAAAACCATTAAGAACTTCTAACCCTCTGTGAAAATTGGACTACAGAAGTCCATTGATTAAAACAATTTTCCCCATATCCTAATTCTGATAAGTACCAGAATTGTATGAATAATGTATTTTCCTCTTAGTTTTAACTGTTATTTTCTTGTATCTAATGAATTTAACTCTCAGTGAATGCTTGACCATAGCAAACTATCAATAATGTCAACATTAATCTGAATATAATGCAGATGAGTTCAAGCTTCCCCAAGTTAATTACATGTAATTCTCATAACTAACATTATTATAATGCTTATTTTATTCTAGGCACAGCCATACATATTTCATACCTATTAACTAACCTTAGTTTAGCTTTGTGATATAGGTCCTATATTAAAATTTTCATTTCAAACATGAAAACACTGATCTTCAAAGAGGTTAAGTTTTCTGCCCAAAGTCCTACACTAAAAAGAGGAGGGTGTGATACCATAGTTGTTGTTGTTAAGTGCCATCGAGTTGCTTCCTACCCATAGCGACCCTGTACAGGGTTTCCGAGGCTGTAAATCTTTACGGGAGCAGAAAGCCTCATCTTTGTCCCGCGGAGTGGCTGGTAGTTTTGAACTGCTGACCTTAAGGTTCACAGCCCAATTCGTAACCACTACACTACCAGAGCTCCTTGTGATACCATAGTACAAGCACTCAAAAAGTTTGAACTGAAAGGTCAGCTGTTCAACCTCATCAGTCACTCTTTGAAAAACCTATATAGGAACGTACTCTATGACACTTAACAACAACATGCTTAAAAAGTCTAGGCTCATAAACTCTGTATACTTTGTTGACCTAAATAATGACCATTGTGATTAACTTAAGTGAAACATTTAACTTCAATACTCCATTATTAGGAAACTTGCAAAAAAAAATTAATGAATCTATTTTCAGAGAATTACTTATCAAATTACAAAACAGATAATCAGATCTTAACAATTTACATTTTCTCTGGTACTGATTGAATTCTGTTTTATTACCTATTTATTGTTCATTCTTCTGGCAATTGATGGCATATTTAATATTCTTCACCGACATCATAAATTAAAGCTATTATTTATCTGGTCTTCCTCATACATTGTTCAGCTTTTGCAGGCATATCAGGCAATTGAAAATACCATGGCTTAGATAAGGTGCTAAATTTTGCCCTCAAGGTGACATCTTTGATTTCTAACACTAACTAAAGAGGTCTTAAGCATCATATTTGTCCAATGTAATTCATCACTTGATTTCTAGAGTGCTGCTTCAATGGGCATTGATTGTGGATTCAAGCAAAATGAAGTCTTTAACTGCAGTCTTTTCTCCATTCATCATGATGCTTTTTTTGGTACAGTTGTGAGCTGCTTCTTCTTCTTCTTCTTCTTCTTCTTCTTCTTCTTCTTCTTCTTCTTCTTCTATATTCATCTTAAAGTTTAGTGAATAGAAAGTAGAACACGATCACTAGCAATGGAATGAATCCCAAGCATATGTTCTGGTGAGGTAAAACTTATGGGATGGTTGAGAGACACAATTAATAAATATCGTTGGATTTGCCATAGAGAAAGTGAGTTTTATGATGGATAACAAAACCCCACAAAGGAATATTTGGGCAGGTTCAGCAGCCCCTGATTGAGACTTAGCTTGTTTAATAGAGAGAGCTAATCTAGGTTCTCCAGGGGCTCATTAGATAAATGACCATCATTTTTAGACATTGAGATTTGGAGTTTTAGTTGCTAGTGCATTGATAGAAAGACTAGCAATGACTGTTAATATTAAAGATCAATATATTATTGGCACCTAAATTAAGGGAAACAATTCAAGTGAGGTTTTTTGTTTTTTTGTTTTTTTTTGAGGACATGGAGATTTGCAAGGTACAGAATCAAATTAAGTTATCAACAACATTTTTATAACAGGAACTTGAATAGGCAAAATTTTATTTGAACTACATATTCTAATAGTGTTTCTTGTTATTTCTAGGTTACACCAGTAAAATTATTTTCTTCCTATTGGGCAAAGGATAAATATTTAATTATGATGAAACATATAGTAGAAATGGGTGTGTTCTTGTTACTTCGAGAAATACAAATAATATGGAGCTGCAGAAAAATCTAATTCACAAATTATCAGAGCTAGTTAAACTCCACATAATTATTTCAGACAATCCTTCTAGAGGTTGTTACAAATTTAACATCCATATCACAGTAATTTAAATATGTGGATTTCTTCTCAAAACTTCTAAAACTTGGTGATCAGAGTAAGAATTGAAATCTCAAAGCTGAAGAAAAAGTGAAGAGTCTCTTTTAAAACAAGGTTATCATCCATCATTAGTCCCCTAGCAAATAGGTTAAGATGTTCTGTCTCTATGAAAGAAGGTGAGAAACTTGAACTTTGATTTCTGTGTGGATGAATTCCCAGAGTTGATACAGTTTAAAGACCTTGTGCTGAACATACTTCACTGTCCATGATGCACTTGAGATTGGGTGTGTACATTTGATTGCATTTTCTTTTGTTCTTTCATGGATTCCTTCTTAAAGAGAACTGCATTAATCTGTCAGAAATCTTGCAGAAGTGATGTCAACTCATGTAAAAATTTGTTTCTTGTAAAGGCCTTTGGGCCTATTGGCATGTTGATTTTTTTACACAGGATTTTTGTTAGAAAGTTTTTATTGTGAATTGAGTGATAGTTGACATGGGAAAACACCAGTTTTACACTTATAATTTCATTGCAATGATTACAATCTCCTCTGTGCATCATCATTCAACAGTATTTGCTTCTATTCCCTCTGTTGTTGTTTTTTGTTGTTGTTTTATTTTTGAGGGGGGTGATGTACACAAAAACACTCAGAAAAACATTCTAATTTTAAACAACCAAAGAGCACATTCTGCAAGCCACCATCACGCAGTGTTTCTCTTTCCATGAGTCTAGAGTCCTAAGCTGCTCTCTCTCTCTCCATGTCTTCATCTTGGCTTCCATCTCTGGTGTCACTTCTTCTCTGGATAGGGTCACATATTCTACTCTTGCTCTTCTTCCTTGATGGCCTTAGGGTCCTCCATTCATGGAATGTAAAATTGACCACTCCCCCCTTTTTGTTAAGGAACTTCTTCCTTTGCAGTTGTGACAGTTGCAATTAGTCAGGGTAACAATTACTCACCATTGAATCATAAGACTCTTATCCCCATCTCTTTTCACAACATCTGTTTAGACAAGATGAAAGCTATTCTACCTTGTCCTGAACACTCTTAAACTAAACTTTCTCTTGAAAACTTGGAGATAGCCACTTCATGCATTTATTGCATCCTCATTTTAGGTAGACAATATCTAAGTTTCCTGTCCCTATCTACCCTGTATACAGAGGGGATAGGATTTATATTTGATGTGAAGGCTCCTTCCTTCTCAATTGATATTTTGAGCTACTACATCTATAAGTATAGGACAAGTTTGTCAAATTGTAGCAACTTACACTTGTTTCTTTTATCAGGTTTATTTTTATTTTTATCTTTCTCTAGTTGAGTTCTGATCATCAAGCCATTGTCATCAAGCCATCAAGTCTAGGTCAAATGGGTACTATCTGCAAATCTGGGATTCCTGTGCATCTCTCCTCACTTCATATCAGCTGGGTGTCTCACATTCAGCTCTTTCCCTCTGTGGCTATGTCCTTGTCCATGGACTTGGGAATTCCAAAGTCTCATCACACTTCGGAACAACCATCTTCAGGTCAATGGGAATCTGTGGAACATGGTCAAACTCAGCCCATATCTTCATTGCTGATTTCACCCTCTTCCACTCACCAGTAGACCAATGTGGTTGCCAGCAAGCTTACATGCCTGCTCAGGTTCTCCTTTTGAGTCTTGGAGGGGGTTTGTCCTGAAGGGACTTAATTGATTCCCTTTATGGCTCCCCAGAAAACAACTTGCTTGTTCTTATAGTAACCATTCAGACTTCCATTATTGCTTTGGATTTTTCCTTCTCATCTTTCTTTCAAGAAGTATCTTCTGTTGCTGTTGCTGTTCCAGACTGACCATCTTATCCTTTCCAGTGGGAATATTTCACATCAGAAGGTTCTAGATGGAGCTCAGGAGTCCAACTAAGGGTCTATACATTACAAATAATCCACAAGAAACCTATTTCACTGGACAGGTTCTGTAACCCCTTTTAAATATTCTAATCAGTTACATGCTGAAGACTGGTTTACTTTATTCAAGATTTAAGCTGACTGTATAAGTGAGAAGATGGACTAAGCAGTGCCTAACTTCAGGTGAAGTTGCAAGCACCACTCATCTGTCAATTTGTCATACTGTTGTTCGAGCAGAACATGGGAACACTGAATGGTTTAAAATTAAGAAAGGTATGTGACAAGGTTGTATTCTTTCATCATACTTATTCAACCTGTATGCTAAGGAAATAATCCAAGAAGCTGGGTTCTGTGAAGAAAAACGGGGCATCAGGATTGGAGAAAGATGATACAACCTTGCTTGCTGAAAGTGAAGAGGACTTGAAACATTTACTGATGAAGATCAAAGAGCACAGCCTTCGGTATGGATTACATCTCAATGTAAAGAAAACAAAAATCCTCACCACTGGACCAATAAACAACATTCTTATCAATGGAGAAAAGATTGAAGTTGTTAAGGATTTCATTCTTCTTGGATCAACTATCAACACGCACGGAAGCAACAGTCAAGAAATTAAACTATGTATTGCATTAGGCAAATTGGCTGCACAAGACCTTTTTAAAATGTTGAAGAGCAAAGATGTCAAATTGAAGACTAAGGTGCACCTGATCCAAGCCATGGTATTTTCAATAACCTCATATGCATGCAAAAGGTGGACAGTGAATAAGGAAGACCATAGAAGAATTGATGTATTTGTGCTACAGTGTTGGGGGAGAAAATTGAAAGTGCCTTGGGCTGCCAAAAGAATCAATAGATCCGTTTTGGAAGAAGTGCAGCCAGAGTGATCCTTGGAGGCCAAGATGGCCAAACTTTATCTCTCATACTTTGGACATATTGTCAGGAGAGAGCAGTCACTGGAGAAGGATATCATGTTTGGTAAAGTGGAGGATCAAAGAAGAAGAGGAAGACCCCCAACGAGATGGATTGGCCAAGTGACAACATTGATGGACACAAGCGTGGCAACAGTAGTGAAGTTGGCCCAGGATCAGGCAGTATTTTGTTCTGCTGTGCATAAGGTCACTATGGGTTGGTACCGACTCGATGGCACCTAACAACAACATCAACAACTTCAGGTGAGGAGTCCTGTTGTGGCACTCTGAGCTAATGCGTCAGACTGCAAAATCATTTGAACTGCAAGGTTGGTGGTTCAAGCTCACCAGCTTCTCTTTGGAAACTCTGTATGGGTCAGAATCAACTCGACAGCACTTAACAACAACAACTTCAGTTGAAGAGGACTGAGAAAAGTACACTAAATCTGCTGATTACTGATGTACTCTAGTTATGTAAATCTTTCAAATAAAAACCTACTCAATTAAGATTTTATTGTCTATAGTGTTGTTAAGTGCCATGGAGATGGTTCACTTCCACTCACAGCAACTCTATATAGGTTTTCCAAAGAGTAGCTGGTGGGTTTGAACTGACAACATTGTGATTATCAGTCTAGTCCGGATCTTATAGTGTCTCATCAGTTAAATTCTCATTTTATTTTTGTACTGAAATTTTCACATTGAACTTAATTCAATATTTTGTTCTACCATGAATATTCACTAAGTAAATGATACATGCATTACCATTTAATTCTAAAGTCTTCTTCTACTCAAAGTTTTTTTTTTTTTTTTAATCCCAAATTATTTTTCTTTGGTGATAGATATTATCCTAGCACCATTGGAAAAAAAAAAAAAAAAAAAGTGTTATTTTGAAAGATGTTTTTTCTAGTACAATCTGTAATTTCTTTTTCCTTTGTCAAACAGAAAGGGGCAAGCTAGAGTTATAACAGTAAATACAAAACTATTGTAGGCTATAGTTTCTCAGAGGTCACTACCAAAATATACTCATTTATTGTTTAGTTTTTTGGTTTTTTTATAGTCTCCACTATTTCTGAATCTGAAAGTTTAAGATCAAATGAATTGGGTTGCTGGGGGAAAAGGACAGAACAGCAGCAGGCATAAACTTGTGTGGATTACCAAATAGAGAGTTCTGGAATGAATCACTTCTGTTCCTAGCGCTTTTTCTGTCCAATAAGGTGATCTTTCTCCCTATTCTCCAATTATAGCTTTTTTTGTTTTATAAAAATGATGAAAAATTATGTACTCATGTTGCTTGCTCTTCATTTGCTTTGAGATACATTTAATTAAGCACAATTTCCCTACTGATAAGTTATATTTTACCAGAAATTATCTCAGAAAATTAGTCCATTTGAACTATAGTAAGAAGGAAAGAGAGAAAGGAAGAACAAGTGGGCAATGCATGCAGTCCATGGTTCCTTGGGAAATGCAGTTACTGCCAACATGTGTCACTTTGAAAAATTCCTAAGCAGATTTTAGAGATGTTTTAAGAGACAGCATTAACTAACAGCTGTGGAGATCACCAGCAAGCAGCTGAATGATTCTCTGCTTAAATTGGGCATAAACCCAGTTAAAAGAAAAATGGGGAGCAGAAAGACAGGCATATTTTCTCTGTTCTACTATGCCTTAGGGACTATTGAGTTTCCCTGTAAACACAGAGAAGATGTGTAGGGAATATTACTATTGCCATTATTATCTATAAAAGTTGAAATAAAAGCAGTCCAAAATGACAAGTTGATTTCTGAAGGAAAAAATGATAGTGTTTTTTTCAGCTTAGTAAAGCAATGTCATCATGCTACATTTAAAAAAGAAAGAACCATGCTTAATAAATTTTGGGTCTTTCATCTATGGGATACTTGGTGTCACTGTGGTTAAAACACTTGACTGCTAACCAGTAATAATTGGCAGTTTGAAACCAGTTGCCATTTTGTGGGATAAAGATTTGGCAGTATTATTACATAAAGATCAACAGCTTTAGAAATAACCTATGTCCTTTAGTGTCATTGTAAGTTGAAATCAAACTCAACAGCAGTGATTTGGGGTTGGGTTATTGCAAATATGCAGAATGCAGAAGCTGCACATTGCTGTCAGACAGCAAATACATTTTCTTCTCTTCTGAAATCTGTCACTCACATACTCTTATTAGTAACAATAATTAAAAGGTACTCTAATGGGAAATGGATATACAATAGCTAATAAGATGCTGGAGATGACATAATAGAATTTTGAAAGTCCAATGACTTCTTCATTACAAATACCTTTATTAAACAACATAAAAAATGACTATGAACTTCACCAGATGGAAAACACAGAAAACAAATTGATTGCATCTGTGGAAAGAGATGGTGGAAAAGCTCTATATTAGGACTTGCGGTTTGGCAGCAGCACAGCAGAGTCAGGTAGGACAGCCTCTGTGAGGGAGGGACTGAAAACCCAGAGATGCTGCTCTTGCAAAACAGTACCAGGGCTCTGGATCTAGCATAAGGGTCAGGGCGTTAGAGTCCTGCAAGCACCAGTTGAAAAATCATGGTATAAAAGGAAATATATTGCAATTTAGGAATCGGTCAAGACACGGGACTTCATCTACTGCTATCTCATCTGGGCGGAGGTCAGAGGGAGGGGCTAAAGCCAGACCAGCACAGGAAGGTGGTGCTAAAAGCAGCACAGTGACATTTGAAGAAGGAGGTATGGGGGGATTCTACACATATTTTTCCTCCTCTTCCCTGTTGCACCTTCTTTGCCGAGCCTGGACTCCTTCAGGAGAGTGGGTGCGCATCCCCAAAAAAGTCCAGTGTTGAGACCACAGTTTTCCCACAGCCCAATGAGAAAGAGCCCCATCAGTCCAAGGACAAATTATTTGGCTGCTGCTTTCCACTTCTGCCTGTGGGCCCTGGCCTTAAAGTTAACTTGTGCATGATCCTTTACTCCTGCCTATAAAGCAAGGAAAAAAAAAAAAAAAAAAAAAGTAGGTTTGGCCTGACAGACAAACCATATGAACAATCTGTAAAATCCCAACATAAAAAGACGCAACTAGTTAAAGAATTATGCTATGCACACACAGATACCTAACTGACCTTCAGAGACAAAAATAGTAAACAATCTTTCTGTCATTAACTTCTCAATATCTATATGCACACCTCTATGGTGGTGACTAGAGGAGAGGCCTGAGCGAGTGCACACCCTTACCCACTAATGGAGGCTTCTATGGTGTACACACACTGCCTGTGTAGCAAGGCAACTGTCCAGTCATTCACATTATTATTTTTGTTTCAAAGTGGTGTTTCTTTGTCTCTGCTTTTATACTGCTTCTGCTTTGGGGCTTTTTGGTGACAATTTTTTCCTGGAGGTGGGAGCTTTTTCTCCCTATGTTACCCAAGTCAGCAATTGTGGCCATATAGCCAAGCTACATGTATACCCCATAATATTCCACCATTGAGCCAAGAGCCAATAACAGCTACTAAGCATTACATGAGAAAAGGAAAGTCTATCTCCTGATCATATCCACCAGAAGGCATCTAGTAAGCTGAATAACATGGCAAAAACAATCCATTTAGGCACTAAAAATCCAGAAAACTACTGGACATGACAAACAAAAAATAAGGAAAGATCTAAAAACATGTCCCCAAACAGAAAAGAGTAGCTGAGATAAATGAACTGGAGACAGACAAAGGCTTTCTAGAAGAGGAAGAGCAGGTTTTGGATTTGCCTGAGAAGGAATTCAGAAGAATGATATGGAAACAAATTAAAATGCTCCAAGAAGAGGTGGAGGAAAACAAGGAAGACGTCAGGAAAGAACTACAAGAGAAATCAAACAAGATTGATACAGCATTGGAAGCAATTCAAAACCTTCAAAAAGATTGCAAGGATGGTTCAACAGTAGAAAAACAAACAATGTAATCCACCACATAAATAAGAAAAAGGAAACATGATCATATTGATTGATGCAGAAAAGGCATTTGACAAAATCCAACCTCCATTCCTGATTAAAATACTCAACAAAGCAGGAATTGAAGGGAAATTCCTCAATATAATCAAGAGCAAATATACAAAATCAATAGCCTACATCATTCTCACTGAAGAGAAACTGAAACCCTTCCTTCTGAAAACGGGAACCAGACAAGGATGCCTTTGTCACCACTCCTATTCAATACTGTTTGGAAGTCTTAACCAGAGCTATATGGCAAGATAAAGAAATTAATGCATCCGAATTGGCAAAGAGGAAATAAAACTGTATTTGCAGATGATGTGATCCTTTAAATAAAAAACCCCAAAGATTCAATAAAAAAAGCTACTAGACCTCATTGAAAGAGTCATCAAAGTGGCAGGGTACAAGATCAACTTACACAAATCAGTTGGACTCCTCTATAGCAAAAATGACAGTGCTGAAAGGACATTAGGTAAGTAAGACAATTTATACTAGCTGCCCAAAATATGAAATATTTAGAATAAATGTAACCAGAGAAACAAAGGACCTATACAAAGAGGAGGCACTCACTCATCTCTGCCAAGAAATTTGGAAGACAACTGTCTGGCCGACTGATTGGAAGAGATCAATGTTTATGCCCATTCCAAAGA
>NW_006408732.1:972790-975018 GCF_000296735.1 Chrysochloris asiatica
GAACCAATAGATCTGTTTTGGAAGAAGTGCAGCCAGAGTGCTCCTTGGAGGCCAGGATGGCTAAGCTTCGTCTCTCATACTTTGAAGGATATCATGCTGGGTAAGGTGGAGGGTCAGAGAAAAAGAGGAAGATCTCTAACGAGATGGATCAGCAAGGTGGCATCATTGATGGACTCAAGTATGGCAGCGGTAGTGAGGTTGGCCCAGGATCAGACATTGTTTCGTTCTTCTGTGCATGGGGTTGCTATGAGTCGGTTCCAACTCGATGGCACCTGAAAACAACAACAACAACTACAAGAAACCAAAAGAGACTTATGGAAGTGGAAGAACACACCATATTCCTGGATAGGAAGACTCATCATTGTGAAAATGTCAATACTTCCCAAAGCAATTTACACATATAATGCAATCCTAATCCAGATTCCAACAACAATCTTCAAAGAGATGGTAAATACAATTACAAACTTTATATGGAAAGGAAAGAGACCCAGGATAAGCAAAGCACTGCTTAAGAAGAAGAACAAGGTTAGAGGCCTCTCCCTTACCGATTTCAAACTTTACTACATGGCTACAGTGGTCAAAAAAGCCTGGTATTGGTACAATGAAAGATACATTGATCAATGGAACAGAATTGAGAATCCAGAAATTAACCCATCCACATATAGCCAACTGAATTTCGACAAAATGCCTAGGTATATTACATGGGAAGAACATAGTCTCTTTAACAGACTGTGCTGGCAGAACTGGAAAGCGGTATGTAAACGACTGAAACAAAACATTTACCTCATGCTTTTACAAAAAGAACTCAGCTTGGAATAAAGACCTAAATGTGAATCCCAGAATTATGAAGGTCATCAATGAACAAATAGGGACAAATGTAAGGGCTCTAATTCAGGGCATACACAGACTACCAAACATTTTGAAAATTACACAAACAAAAGTAGACGAAATAGATGATTGGGACACACTAAAAATTAAAAACACGTGCATAACAACCTTGGAACAATAGGGCTCTGGGATACAGAGATTGAGACATGGTTGGAATGGGGAAAAGGGGGTAATAATGTTAAGATGCTTGGCTGCCTTTTGACTCTTGGTTTTCCTTGCATTATATTATGAAATAGACACTGGAGGGGGAGAGAAAGGAATAGTCAGAAACATCACCATAGAAAGCTTGGAAGTCTGTCTTCTGCCTATAACTGATTAGAATACCTAAAATGGGGCTACAACTTGCCCAGTGAAGGAGGCTTCCTGTGGAGCTTCTGCATTACATAAGACAATAGTTGGAAGCCTGAACCATATCCAGATCTCCAGAAATAGGAAATTCCCACTTGAAAGGAGGAGCAGACCAGCCTGGAGCGGCTAGAAGAACAGAAGATACTTCTTGAAAGAAAGACCTACAGGAAAAATACAAAACAATATAGGCAGATCGACTGTTACTACAAGAATAAGCAAGTTGCTTACCCAGGAGTCATCAAGGCAAGTGGTCATGTCCCCTCAGTGTAAACCCCCTTCTAAGACTAAGACTCAGTGGGAATAAACGCTCTGATTGGTGACCACGCTCATCACCGAAAAGGGGAAGTGAGGGAAAAACAGCAATGAAGCTGCAAGCTAAACCCTAAAATGTTCAATAGACTCCTATGAACCCGTGTGGAGACCTGGTTGGCCAGCAGTGTGGCAAGACCTGGGAACTCTTGGGCCCAGAGTCAGTGATATAGCCACAGAGGACTAGAGTGGAGAGTGAAGCATCCAGCGGATAAGAGGAGAGGGCATATGCAAAAGAACACCCACTTGACCTGGTTTCAATGACTGGATGATCAGAGCTCAACCAGAAGAAGAAAGAAGAGGAAAAAAAGAGTAATCTGATACCGTTTGATAAAGTTGACCTAAACCTATGGATGCAGTAGCTCAAAAGAGGGAACAAATCCTTAAAGCAAGGATCTTTCCCATCCCCTCTACACACAGAGTAGACAGGAATGGGCAACTTGGACATTGGCGACTCAAAAGGGGGGGGTGGGTGGTGGCTACAAAAGCAGGAAGTGACTGGCTTACAAGCTTTCAAGGGGGACCCTAGATTCAAAGGGCTTGGAGGAAGGTAGAGTCTCCACTGAGTAGTATCCAATCTGTCTAGGCGGGGCTGATGAAATGAAATGTGGATGTGTCTCTTGTGATACAATAGTGAATAATTGTTATCAGGACTGCTTGTGAGGGTTGGAAATGTAATGGTA
>NW_006408732.1:976344-991338 GCF_000296735.1 Chrysochloris asiatica
CCCAAGCCTTTTGTCCTTCCCTCTCACCTTCCCCCAACTGAGCTCAGGGGCTATAGATATGTTAATTGAGCCTGAGAAACCAAGTTGTGGGCCTGGGATTCGAATCAGAGACGTACGATGTAAAGTTACCTGAATGTCTGGAAAAGTATTGATGTAGCTGTACCTTGTCTTAGTCCCTCCCATCTTGGTGTGAAGCTCCTCCCCTAAATAAAACAGAGACACAGGCCTGCCCTGATGTGCATTATGGCTTAGAGGGCATGCAGTGCAGTTTGCAGGGCAGTAAGTTGCTGCCTGCAGAGGCCACGATGCCTGTAGTCCCAAGTCTGTCCACCAGTGATGCATCCACCCTGGTTTCAAGGTGCCTGTTTGTCTCCGTCCTTCTGTCTTTCTGTGTATTCTTTTGCTATCCCTATCGCCACCAGATATCCCCTCCTCGTGAACTAAACACTCGTGAACCAAGTTCCTAGGGGACCAAGGCTGGTCCCCGACACTTGAGGACATTATGTTGTTTGAAATTAGACAGTCACAAAAGGAAATATACTGCAAGGACCATTATTGTAAAAGACTAAGTAAAAGAACCCACCCAAGAGGGAATAAAAACCAAAACCAAACTATATATATATAATTAATGATCACCAGATGTATGGGATGATAGGAGGAGAAGGAGAAAAGGAAAATAGAGCACAGGGTAGGGAATAGACCCAGACCCTTTCAAGCCATGCCTCAATCTCTGAATCCTGAAGCCCTGTTGTTCAAATGTTGTTCATTCATGATTTACCTCTGTCCCACTTAGCCCATGCGAATCTGCATAACTGTTTTCCCATCTGCCTTGTTCATTCATTCCCCTCTCCTTTCAATATCTCATTGTTGTTTTGATTTGCATCTCTCTGATGGCTAGTGATTGTGAATATTTCTTCATGTTTGTTGGCTGCCCAGATCTCCTCCTTGATTAAGTGTCTGTTCATGTCCTATGCCCATTTTTTAATTGGGTTATTCGTCATCTTCTTGTAGAGGTGTTGTTGTTGTTGTCAAGTGCTGTCGAGTCGATTCTGACCCATAACAAGCCTGTATAGGGTTTCCAAAGAGCAGCTGGTGAGCTTGAACCACCAACCTTGCAGTTCAAACAGGTATGCAGTCTGGTGCATTAACTCAAAGAGCCACATCAGGACTCATAGTTTCCTATATATTTTAGAAATGAGTCCCTTATCTGATGCATCATTTCAAAAGATTCTTTCCCATTTTGGTTGCCTTTTGAATCTTGTTTTCCCTTGCCTACCAATGTGAAATAGACACTTTGGGGAGCAGGGGAGGAGTAGCCAGAAACATCACAATGGAAAGCTTGTATGTCAGTCTTCAGTCTATAACTGATTGGAATAACTTAAAGGGGGCTAGAAATTGCTCAGTGAAACAGACCTCCTGTGGAGCTTTTGCATTGCATAAGACCATAGTGGAAACCAGAATCCCATCCAGAATTATTTGAAGTGGGAAATTTCCACTGGAATTGACAAGTAGACCAACCTGGAGTGGCTAGAAGAACAGAAGATACTTCATGAAGAAAGACCAGCAGGAAAAATCAGAAATAATAATGGCAGGATGATTGATTTCTACAAGAACAAATAAGCTCTTTGCCTGGGAGTCATTAAGGCAATTGGTTGGGTCCCCTCAGAGCAAACTCCCTTCAAAGACTAAGACTCAAGAGGAATACACAAACAGGCATGTGGTCTGGCTGGTGAATACGTTGGTCACCAATAAGGGGAAAAGGGGGATAAAACAGTAATAAATTTGGGATATAAGTCTGACCACATTCAATAGACTCCTGTGAACCCAGGTGGAGATCTGGATGGCCAGCAGTTATGGTAAGACCTGGGTACTTCTGGGCCCCCAGAGACAGTGACATGGCCACAGAGGACTAGAGCAGAAAGTGAAGCATCCAGCTGATATGAAATGATGGGAGATGAACAAGAACACCCATATTTTCAGATAGTATCCACTTGACTTGGCTTTGATGGCTGGATGATCAGAATTGACTAGAAGAAGAAAGAAGAGGGAAATAAACACACATACACAAAAAGTAACACACTACAATTTGATGAACTTTACCTATACATATGGATGTAGTAGCTCAAAAAAGGAAACAAATCTTTACATCAAGGATCACTCCGATTCCCTTGGTACACAGGGTTGACAGGGATGGGCAACTTAGATATTGGCTACCCAAAATGGGAGCCGGGGGGTGGCTATAAAGAAAAGAAGTGACTGGCTTACAAGCTTTCAAGAGGGAGCCTAGTTCCAGATGGGGCAGTGGTCGGTAGAACCTCCACTGAAAGATTTCCAATCTTTTGGGTCTGGGCTGGTGAAAGGAAACGGGGATAAGACTCTTGTGGTAAAATAGTGAATAATTGCCATCAGGACTGACTGTGAGGGTAGGAAATATAGAGGTAGATGTTTTTTGACAAAATAATGGGAGTGATTGATTTTGCAGCCCAGGAGCAGAGGTCCCTGGGACCATCAAGTGAGAAGAGTGGAGAGCATGATCCTACCCAGAGAGGCAGTGGCGCCAGGGATGGAGACAGAGGCAATAGCGTGGGCAGATGGAGTGGCTGGGGAGACAGGACTCAGGGAGTGAGAGGGGCTGTGTGCTGACGGCTGGAGTGGTGGGCCTGTGGGGGGGTATCCTATGATTGTTTGATGATGCATGGAGGGGATTGTAATCATTGCAATGAAACGAAATACAATAGGATGAATGTTCTCCCATGTAAACTCACATAATTCACAATAAAAACTTAAAAATCTCTATATCATCAGTTAAAACAAGTCCAGGGGCAGACTATGGAACACATCATCAATTGCTCATATGCAAATTAAGGCTAAATTGAAAAAAATGAAAATAAATCCATAAGAGCTAAAATATGACCTTGATTCTATCCTACTTTAATTTAAAGATCATCTGAAGAAAAAAAATTGATGCATTATAAAATAAAGATTGAAGATCAGAAGTTTGTGATTAGAAGTTGTGAACATTATACAAGAAGAAAGCAAAAGACCATTAAGATGACAAGAAAGAAGGAAAATACCAAAATGGATGTCCAAAGAGATTCTGAAATGTGTTCTCCAGTGTAGAGATGTTAAAACAAATGGAAGAAGTGAGGAGGTACAAGAGCTAAACAGAAGATTTCACAAATCAGCTTGAGAAGACAAAGTCAAATATTATAACAAAATGTGCAAAGATCTGGAGTTAGAAAACCAAAAGAGAAAGAAAAGCTCAGCATCTGTCAAGCTGAGGGAACTGAGGAAAAAAAAATTCAAGGCTTGACTTGTGGTATTGAAGAATTCTATGGATAAAATATTGAATGATGTAGAAAACATCAAAGAAGATTTAGGGAATACTCAGAGTCACTGTACCAAAAAAGATATGATTGATGTTCAACCATTTCAAGAGGTAGCATATGATCAAGCGCCAATGATATTGAAGGAAGAAGTCCAAGGTACATTGAAATTATTGTCAAAGAACAAGGCACTGGGAATAAATGGAATACAAATTGAATGCTGTCAATAAACTGATGTGGCACTGGAGGTATTCACTAATTTATACCAATAAATCTGGAAGACAGCTCCCTGGTCAACTGACTGAAACATATCTGTATTTGTGCCCATTCCAAAGAGAGGTGACCCAATAAATGCAGAAGTTATTGGAAAACATCATTGATATTCCATGTGAGTAAACTTTTACTAAAGATAATACAAAAACCGCTGCAACCATAAATTGACATATGACTTCCAGAGGTTCAAGCCAGATTCAGAAGAGGACATGAAATGAAAGATACCATTGCTGATGTCCGATGGATTTTAGCTGATAGGAGAGAATATCTGTATACCTGATGTATACAGATATATTCCCGTGCTTTATTGACTACACAAAGGCTTTCAGTTGTGTGGATCAGGACAAGCTATGGATAACATTGGGAAAAATGAGTATTCTAGAACACTTAATTGTGCTCATGAAGAACCTGTACATAGACCAAGAAGCAGTTGTTAAAACAGAACAAGTCCACACCGAATGTTTCAAAATTAAGACAGGTGTGTGCCATGCTTATTCTATCTGTATACTGAACAAATGATCTGAGAAGTTAGAATATATGAAGGAAACTGTGGCATCAGGATTGGAGGAAGACTCATTAACAACCTGCTGTATGCAGATGATACAACCTTGCTTGCTGAAAGCAAAGAGGACTTAAAATATTGATTAAAATAAAAGAACATAGCTTTCAGTATGGGTTGCATCTCAATGTAAAGAACTCACCAATGGACCAATAAAAAGCTTATATATAAATGAAGAAAATATTGAAGTTGTCAAAGACAACTCTTATCAATCTTCAGCACTCATGGAAGCAGCTGTCAAGAACTAAAGTGATGTGTTAGGCAAATCTGCTGCATAAGACCTCTTTAAAGTGTTGAAGAACACAGATGTCAGTTTCAGGACTAAGATGTGCGTGACCCAGGTCGTGGCATTTTCTATAGCCTTACATACATGCAAAATTTCAACAGTGAATAAGGAAGATTTAATGCATTTTTTTGTTATGGTGTTGGAGGAGAATACTGAAAGTACCATGAATTTCCAAAAGAATATATAGATCTTTTTTGGAAGAAGTACAGACAAAGTGCTCCTTGGAAGCCAGGATGGCCAGACTTCGTCTCTCATAGTTCGGACATATTATCTGACCAGATCCTGGAAAAGGATATAATTTTTTGTAAAGTAGAGGGTCACAGATAAAAAGGAAGACCCCCACCGAGATGAATTAGCACAGTAGCAGCATCAGTGGGCTCAAGTGTAGCAACAATTTTCAGGTTGACCCAGGACGGGGCAGTGTTTCCTTCTGTTGTACATTGGGTCAATATGACCCAGTACCAACTCTGTGGCATCTAAGGATAACAACAACAAAAGAGGCACATTCTCATCAATTACCAATTTTTAGCCTTACTTCTTTAGGACTTCTCTGTTGAAGGTCATGTAAGATTGAGGGGGTTTTCCTGCACTTCACACTGCCTCCATATTGGTTACAGGGAAGTAGAATCATTTCAATTTGCTGTCCTCCTTGGACCTTTATGTCCAAAGCTGTTGAAACAAATATCCTGTCTTGTAAACCTTCTATTCTTGAAAATAAAATGGTCAACTTCTTGAAGATGTTTTTGGGTGACTGATTAGGCTTTTGGGAGTTAGTTCTGAAAAAAAAAAAAATCATTGGTTTAGCAAATTGTGACACTCTGCCTCCTTTAGAAATATGAATAAAGTTTGACCCAACCTCAGGTAATTGGGAACCTGGTCTCTAGGATTCTGAAAGCACCTTAGACTTAAATTTCCACAGTATATTTTATTTTGCTTGTTTACACTTGTCACATACTTTATAAAGTCTGCCCCATGAAGGAAGGTAAGATCTTTTGGTTAGGTTATCTGATCTTGGAGCAAGTATCACCCCAGAGCTGTTCTCTGAATGAGTTCACTGTGCAAGGGACTGTTTCCCCCCCCCTTTTTTTTTTTTTTTAAACACGTGTAGTCAAATAAATTGACTGATTTATTTGACAATTTAAAAGGAGCTCTGGCAGCGTAGTTGTTGTTATGTGCCGTGGAGTTGGTTCCGACTCATAGCGACCCTGCACAGGATTTCCCAGGCTGTTAATATTTACGACTCCACGGCACTTAACAACAACAACAACAACAACTGGCAGCGTAGTGGTTATGAATCAGGCTGTGAACCGCAAGGTCAGCAGTTTGAAACTACCAGCTGTTCCGCGGGAGAAAGATGAGGCGTTCTGCTCCCGTAAAGATATACAGCCTCAGAAACCCTGTACAGGGTCGCTATGAGTCGGAACAGACTCCACAGCATACAGCCAGCCAGTCAAATAAATTATTCTTATTATCTCTTCCATAGTACTAAATATGGAGATGGTCTTGTTCTCCAACAATTCTTACTGTGATGGGGCTGCAAAGAAACAAATTGGTCAATCCCAGAATTGTGCTACTACCAACGAAACTAGACTTAGGTATTTTCTGGTTATCTGTGAAATAATTCACTAGAGTTTCTCTTTGTCTCCAGTAGAACAGTAAATACCCAATCAAATGCCCTTAAACTTTATTTGAAAGGAAAAACTATTTAAGAATCTCTAGGATGAAATTCTCTCTACCATTACCATTTTATCTCCAAAAGTCCAATACAAAAAAAAATTGTATAAAACAGACTCTGAGTAAGTGAATACTTGAATGAAGTGTTAGGTTCTGATTTGAGTAGTGTGAACTTTTATATTCTTATCCCACCCAGTGTTAAGTATAGAGAATGTGGTCCAAGACTTTTTGAAGTAAATTCTGAAATAAACACTGAAAATTATATTTGCTTAACCATATAATTAAAGTGTAATTTCTTTTAAACAACCTATTAAAGATAACAGAACCACCAAATTGGTATGGTAAAAAATAAATGCACAAAATATATCCATTATCTAATACTCATAAAGGACTGTTTACCAATAATTAACAAATCCAATTGATATTTAGAAGTTAGCCCCTTCTAATGGAGCAGACTACAGGGAAATATCAAAGAAGTGCTAACAGCTGGCTTATTAATATTCTCAGTCTTTTTTCTTTAACAAGAAAAAAATAAATAGAATGACATAAAAACAATTATACAGTAGTTTTGTTTAAGAAAAACAATGAAAAACAAAAGTATTAACAGGGTTAATAGCATAATCATTTACCAAATCATAAATTTCAATATTAGATGAAACATATATAAATTGCAATCAGCTTAAGAAGCCCTAATACTGAAGCAAACAATTTCTTTCTGTAGTAAATACTTTAATAAGAGAAAGACTCCATCTCAGATCCTAACTTGGGGAGGAGCATTTATCTCATCAAGTCACTACTGCATACCATCTGTTACCAAGTAAAACCCATATGAATGATCCTTTCTAGTAGCAAAAAAAAAACAAAAACAAAAATGAGATACCAAATTTCACCTTGCCTTCATTTATTAAAATGTATTAATGTACTTTTAACCACTGCGAATGTAATTATGAATTGGGGAAAAATGAAACCTAAAACAGCAAATTCTTTTAAAAGGAAAGCACTATTCTATATTTTGGTTTCTTCTACCTGTTCTCAGTCCCTTCTGGCCATTCGTATAAGGTTTCATCTCAGAGATCACCTGCTCAAAGGAGTCTTCCTTGACTCTTAGGTATGTAAAACTCTCTGGCCATACATATTGCCTGGATCATAATGCTCTCCATATGTCAGTTTCCAGGGTGCTAAGTCAACATTTATATTTGGCACAGTTCCTTTCTCTAAGTACCCAGTGGAGTGCCTGGCACATGGTAGATAGTTAATGTTTGTTTAAGAATAAATAGGTAAGTGAAGGAAATGTTGAAATTGTAAAGATACAATTGTTTCACCATCACCCTAAACAAAGTAGAGATATGTGTTGTTGCTGTTGTTAAGAGCTGTCGAGTCAGTTCTGACTCACTGCAACCCTGTAGAGGGTTTCTGAAGCTGTAAATCTTTGTGGGAATAGAAAACTTCCATCTTTCTTCGTTGAAGCTTTTGGTGGGCTCAAACCATTGACCTTGTGGTTAGCAGTCCAGTACTTATCTTACAGAGCCACAGCACTTCCAAGTAGAGATATTTACATGATGTTTTATAAGTACCATTTAGGATGATATACTTAAAGTTACTCTTTTATCTGTAAAAAGTATATTTTTAAAGCCCAGTATAGGAGTCCTGGTGTGGTGCTGTGGGTTAATGCGTTGTCATTTTGGACTACAAAATCAGGGGTTTAAGCTTAACAACTGCTTCTCAGAAACCTTATACAGGGTAGCTATTCAATGGACCTTAACAACAACAACAACATAGGAGTCCTGGTATGGCAGTGTGAAATACTGCACTGAACCACAAGGTCAGTTTGAAATGCAAGGTCAGTAGTTCAAATTCACCTGCCACTCCTTGGAAATCCTGTACAGGGTTGTTATTAGTCTGAAATGACTAAAAGGCACTTAACAATAACAACAACACAATAGGTAATCCTGGATTGGATATGGGACTAACAACATGTCAATGTTAGTAGTGTTCAACTCATTGAATGTTCATGTGCACATGTATGAAAGTTTATTTGTGTTTTACAGGTGGAAATTTCAGTGGAAACGCCGTGATTTTATAGTCCAAAACGACTACGATTTTGTAGTGCAAAATGACAATGCATTAACGCACAGTGCCACACCAGGACTCCTATACTGGACTTTAAAAGTATAATTTTTTTTTTTCTTAAATGTTTTATTGTGAATTCTGTGATAGTTTACATGGGAGAACATTAGTTTTACATTCATTCTATCATATATCGTCTCATTGCCATGGTTACAATCCCCTCCATGCAATCCTTCCCCTGTACCACCCAGGTCTTCAGCACACAGTCACTCTCCCTCTCTGGATTGAAAGTCTCCAGCTGCTCCATCACTCCACGTCATCATCTCTGGCTCCATTTCAGGCATCACTGCCTCTCTGGGTAGGGGCCCGCTCTCTACTCTTCTCTCTTGATGGTCCTAGGGACCTCCGCTCCTAGACTGAAAAGTTAATCACTCCCCTCCTTGCTATAAAATGTCTACCTTTACATTTCCAACCCTCACAATCAGTCCTGATAACAATTATTCACTATTGTATCACAAGAGACCCGTCTGAATTTCATTGCATCAGCCTCGCATAGTCAGATTGAATACTACTTATTCACTGGAGATTCTACCTTCCTCCAGGCCCTCTGGATCTAGGTTCCCTCTTGAAAGCTTGTAAGCCAGTCACTTCTTGCCTTTGTAGCCTCCCACTCCCCCATTTTGGGTAGCCAATGTCCAAATTGCTCATCCTTGTCTACTCTGTGTATGGAGGAGGTGGGAATGATTCTTGCTCTAAGGACTTGTTCCCTCTTTTGAGCTACTGCTTCCATAGGTGTAGTAGGTCAAGTTCATCAAATTGTATGAAAATACTTTATTTTTTTCCTCTTCTTTTCACTTCTGGTTGAGCTCTGATCATCCAGTCACTGAAGCCAGGATAAGTGGGTATTATCTGCAAGTGTGGGTGTTCTTATATATATGCCCTCTCTTCTTAACAGCTGGATGCTTTACTCTCTACTCTAGTCCTCTGTGGCTATGTCACTGACTCTGGGCCCAAGATTCCCCAGGTCTTGCCATACTGCTGGCCAACTAGGTCTTCACCCGGGTTCACAGAAGTCTATTGAATGTTGTAGGGCTTAGCTCACCGCTTCATTGCTGTTTTCCCTCACTTCCTCTTATCTGTGTTGCGTGGTCACCAATCACAGCATGTATTTCCATTGAGTCTTAGACTTGGAAAGGGGTTTGCACTGAGGGGACCCGACCACTTGCCTTGATGTTTCCTGGGAAAGCAAGTTGCTTGTTCTTATAGTAACAGTCGGTCTGCCTATGTTGTTTTATATTTTTCCAGTAGGTCTTTCTTTCAAGAAATATCTTCTGTTCTTCTAGCCACTCCAGGTTGGTCTGCTTGTCCTTTCAAGTGGGAATGTCCCATATCTGGAGATCTGGATGTCGTTCAGGCTTCCACCTATAGTTTTATGTGTTTCAGAGGCTCCACAGGAAGCCTCCTTCACTGGGCACATTGTAGCCAGATTTTAGGTATTCCAATCAGTTATAGGCAGAAGACAGACTTACAAGCTTTCTATGGTGATGCTTTTCGCTATTCCTTTCTCTCCCCCTCCAGTGTCTATTTTATAATAAAAGTATAATTTTTTACAGATAAAAGAGTAACTTTAAGTATATCTTCCTAAATGGTACTTATAAAATATCATCTAAAAATATATCTAAATCTGAACAATAAATAATATAATTAAGTTCCTAGAGGGTAATCTGTGGAAGATCATTCTCTAAGTTATAAACTTCAGTTCTTGGGGATTGAGAGGAAACAAATTTGAATCTCTTGAAATTTTATTTGTTGTTGTTAGGTGCCATGGAGTTGGTATTGACTCATAGTGACCCTATGCATAGCAGAAGGAAACACAGCCCACTCCTGGGCCAACCTCTCAATTGTTGCTATGCTTGAGCACATTGATGCTGACACTTTGCCAGTCCATCTCACTGAGGGTCTTCTTCTTTTTCTCTGATGCTTCACCTTATCAAACATGATACCCTTTTTCAGCCACTGGTTCCTCCTGACAATATGTCCGAAGCATGAGAGATGAAGTTTGGCCATCCCGACCTGCAAGGAGCACTCTGGCTGCACTCTTCCAATATAGAACTGTTATTTCTTTTTGCAGTCTTTGGTACTTTCAATAATCTCCACCAACACCATAACTCAAATGCATCAATTCTTCTAGGACCTTCCTCACTGTCCAACTTTTGCATAATATGAGGTTATTGAAAATGGCATCGGTTGGATCAGATGCACCTTAGTCCTTAGGTTTGCTCTTCAACATTTTAAAAAGGTCTTGTGCAGGAGAGTTACCTAATGCAATATGTCGTTTGATTTCTTGACTGCTGCTTCTATAAGTATTGATAGTTGATATTAAGTCTTTGTCAACTGCAATCTTATTTCCATTGATACGAATGTTGTTTATTGGTCCAGTGGTGAGGGTTTTGCTTTCTTTATGAGATACAATCCATACTGAAGGCTGTGGTCTTTGATCTACATCACTAAGTATTTTAAGCCCTCTTTACTTTCAGCAAGCAAGGTCGTATCATGGGCATATCGCATGTTGTTAATGAGTCTTCCTCCAATCTTGATGCCATGTTTTTCTTCACATAACCCAGTTTATAGTATTATTTACTCAGCATATAGGTTAAATAAGTATGGTGAAAGAATAAAACCCTGTTGCACACCTTTCCTAATTTAAAACCATTCAGTGTTCCTGTGTTTTGTTTGAACAACTGCCTGTTGGTCTATGTACAGGTTTCTCATGAGCACAATTAAGTTTTCCGGAAAACTCATATTTCACAATGTTGTCCATAGCTTGTCATGATCCACGCAATCAAAAGCCTTTGCATAGTTGATAAAGCATAGGTAAACATCTTTCTGATATTCTCTTCTTTCAGCTAAGATCCACCGGACATCAGCAATGATATCTCTCATTGCATGTTCACTTCTGAATCTGACTTGAATCCCTGGATGCTGTCTGTCAATATATGATTTCAGCTGTTTCTGTATTACTTTTAGTAAAATTTTACTCACTTGGTATATAAAAGATATTGCCAGATAATATTTGCATTCTGTTGGGCCACTTCTTTTTGAAATGGGCACAGATATTGATCTCTTCCAATCAGTTGACCAGGCAGTTGTCATCCAAATTTCTTGGCATAGATAAGTGAGTACCTGCAGTGCTGCCTCACTTTGTTGAAAGATTTCCAAGTGTATTTCACCAATTCCTGTTGCCTTGTTCTATGTCAATTCCTTCAGTGCGCTTACACTTCTTCCTTCATGACCATTGGCTCTTGATCTTATGCTACCTCTTGAAACAGTTGAACATCAACCATTTCCTTTTGGTACAGTGACTGTGTATTCTTTCCAGCTTCTTTGATGTTTTCTGCATCATTCAATAATTTGCCCAGAGAATCCTTAGATAACGCAAGTTGAGGATTGAATTTTTTTTTCAGTTTCCTCAGCTTGAAAATTGCTAAGCATGTTCTTCCCTTTTGTTTTTCTAACTCCAAATCTTTGCGCATTTCATTTTAATTTTAGACTCAGTTTTATATCAAAAGAAAATCTGAAATTCATTTTTTGGTTGACTCATTCCAGTTTTTGTAATAATATTTTTCCTAATTATATGAAATTATCTCCCTGAGCCTATAACTTATCCTGGAGACTGAGAAGTCAGATTGAAAGAATCTATCATGGATATAGAGATAAAGATATATGAGATATATTTTTGTTGTTATTGTTAGTGCAGTCAAGTTGATTCTGACTCAGAGGGATCTTATCAGGGTTTCTGAGGAGCAGCTGGTAAGTTTGAACTGCCAAACTTGCATTTGAAACTGATCCTGAGTTTGAGTGCTTATCCTATAGTGTCACAGCAGGACTCCAAGAGAGATTTTAAAGTCTAGCAAATACAATATAGGCAGTCAAAAGATTTGGAAAAATCCAATGTTACTAAATAGTAATCAAATTATTTCAGGTTTATATAAAAATTAATTTTCAAGCACAGTCATGATTATTGATGTTATTGTTAGGTACCCCCTAGTTTGTTCCAACTAAAAGACACAGCATGTACAATAGAACTAACCTTTGCTTGGCCCTGTAACAGTTTTTTATGCCTGAGTATACTGTTGCTAAGGAGCTATGGTAGCGTAGTGGTTACGAATCGGACTGCGAACCTCAAGGTCAGCAGTTCGAAACTACCAGTTGCTCCACGGGAGAAAGATGAGGCGTTCTGATCCCGTAAAGATTTACTGCCTCGGAAAGCCTGTACAGGGTGACTATGAGTTGGAACCTACTCCATGGCACACAGCCATATTGTTGCTGGCACTGTGTTGATCCATCTTGTTGGGAGTTTTTCTCTTTTTTGCTGACCATACACTCTACCAAGTATGATGTCCTTCTCCAGGGACTGGTGCCTCTAAACAACATATCCAAATAACGAGAGATGATGTCTCATCATCCTCCCTTCAAAGAAGCATTCAGGCTGCACTTCTTCCAGAACAGATTTGTTTCTTCTCCAAATGCATAAATTAGTTTATTGTCTTATTCGTTGTTCATTCTTCATGTGTATGAGACTATTGAAAATGTCAGGGCTTGGGTAAGAAACACCTTAGTTCCCAAACTGTCATCTTTACTCTTGAACACTTTAAAGTGCAGCAGATTTGACCAATAAAATACATTTGGTTTCTTTATTGCTGCTTCCATGAATATTGATAGTGTATCCAATCAAATTGAAATCTTTAAAAGTTCAGTCTTTTCTCAAATTTATGATGTTATTTAGGGGCCCACTGGTGAGGATTTTTGTTTTCTTTACATTGAGGTGAAACCCATACTGAAGATTGTGGTCTTTGCTCTTCATCAGTAAATATTTTAAAAGGAGCCCTGAAAGCATAGTGGATTATGTGTTGGACTGATAACTGCATGGTAAATAGTTAAAATCTACCAATTTCTCTGTGGAAGAAAGATAAGGCTTTCTGCTCCTGTAAAGATTTACAGCCTTGGAAACTCTTTAAAGAGTTTCTGTGAGTCAAAACTTACTCAGTGGCACACAACAAAAACCACCACGAAGTATTTTAAGTCCTCTTACCTTTCATTAAGCAAGGCTGAATCATCTGCATATTGCAGGTTGTTAAAGATTCTTCCTCCAATCCTGATGCCACATTCTTCTTCATATAGTCCATCTTCTCAGATAATTTGCTAAGCATACAGATGAAGTAAGTATGGTCAAAGATTATAAATTGGCACACATTTTCCCTGATTTTAAACCATTCACTGTCCCTTGTTCTGTTTAAACATCTGCCTCTTAATTTATATAGAGTTTCCTCATGAGTATAATTAAGTGTTCTGGAATACCCCTTCTTCACATTGTTATCCATAGCTGGGCATGATACGCACAGTCAAAAGTCTTTGCATAGTCAGTAAAGTACAGGTAAAAATCTTTCTGACATTCTTTACTTTCAGCCAAGATCCATCTGATGTCAGCAATGATATGCCTCATTCAATGTCCTCATACAAATCTGGCTTGCACCGCTGGCAGTTCCCTGCCAAAGTACTGTTGCAGTCATTTTTTTTTATTATCTTTTATTAATGTGATATTAATGATATTGTCCAATGATTTCCACATTCTATTTGTATACCTTTTTTGAATGGGCACAAATATGGATCTCTTCCAATCAGGTAGCCAGGTGCCTGTCTTCCAAATTTCTGGCACAGATAAGTAAGTGCCTCCAATACTGCATCAATTTGTTGAAATAGTTCAATTTATATTCCATCACTTCCTGGAGTCCTGTCCTTTGCCAATGCCTTCAGTGCACCTTAGATTTCTTCTATCAGTTCTTGATCATATGCTACCTCTTGAATGGCTGACCATAGACCATTTACTTGTAGTACAGAGATTTTGTATATTTCTTCCATCTTCTTTTGATGCTTTCTGTATCATTCAATATTTTGCCCATATAATACTTCAACATCAAATCAAGGTTTGAATTGTTTCTTCTTTACTTTCAGCTTCAGAAATGCTGAGTTTGTTCTTCCCTTTTGGTTTTCTAACTAGAAGTCTTTGCACATTTCATTATAATAATTGACTTTGTCTTCTCAAGTTTCCCTTTGAAATTTTTTGTTCTGTTCTTTTAGTTCCTCAATTTTCAATTTGCTTTAGCTTTACTATGCTGGAGTGCAAGTTTAACAGTCTCTTCTGACATCATTTTGGTCTTCTTCTTTTATGTCTTCTTAGTGACCTTTTTCTTTCTTCCTGTATGATGTTCTTGATGTCATCCACAACCTGCTGCTCTTTGGTTATGGTGTCTAATGTATCAAATCAGAAATCTTGAGATGATCTCTAAATTTATCTGAAGTATGTGCAAGGTCATATTTTAACTCCCAAGGACTTGTTTGAATTTTCTTCAGCTTTACCCTGAACTTGCGTATGGATAATTGATAGTCTGTTCCACAGTCTGCTCCTGGCCTTGTTTTGGCAGGTTGTTAATGAATCTTCCTTCAATCCTGATGCTACCTGTGAGTCCAGATACTCACAGCTTTTTCACCATCTCTTCCCACAAATGTAGTCAATTTAATTCCTGTGTATTCCATTTGATGAGCTACATGTCTTTAATTGTTTTTGTTGTTGTTGTTATTGTTTTTGGTAGGTGCCATCGAGTCTGTACTGACTCATAGCAACCTTATGCCCAGCAAAAAGAAACACTGCCTTATACTGAGCCAAACTCACTATTGTTGTGACGCTTGAGTCCATTGATGCTACTACTTGGCCAATCCATCTTACTGGAGGTCTTCCTCTTTTTCTCTGA
>NW_006408732.1:992079-1003280 GCF_000296735.1 Chrysochloris asiatica
ACCTTTCTTAATTTTAAACTATTCAGTGTTCCCATGTTCTGTTCGAACAACTGTCTCTTGGTCCATGTACAGATTCCTCATGAGCACAATGAAGTGTTCAAGGATACTCATACTTCACAATGTTGTCCAAAACTTGTCATGATCCACACAATTATAAGCCTTCACATAGTCAATAAAGCACAGGCATATATCTTGCTCATATTCTCTGCTTTCAGCCAAGATCCATTGAACATCAGCAATGATAACTCACATTCCTTGGCCTCTTTTGAATCCTTATTGAACCTCTGAAAGTTCTCGGTCAATTTATGCTTGCAGCTGTTTCTGTATTGCCTTTAGTAAAACTTTACTCACATGGGATATCAAAGATATTGTCCGATGATTTACACATTCTGTTGGGTCACCTCTCTTTAGAATGGGCACAAATATTGTTGTTAAGTGCTGTTGAATCCGTTCTGACTTATAGTGACCCTGTATACAGTTTATGAGTTGTGACTGGTGGATTTGAATCAGCAACCTTGTTATTAACAGTTCAATACTTATCCTACTGCACCATATAACTCCCAACAAATGACTGTGTGTGGCCATGCAAATAGGGTATATAGAACTCCAATTTGGGCATTAGTCAGTTTTGCCATTTCACTGAGTTTTAAATGAAACATCCCAAAAGCAAGAATGGGATAAATCTCACTACCATAAAGAAACAAGTGCCAAAAATTAAGTGCTTTCTTTGGACCCAGAGATCCCTGTGTGCTGGAACCCCTAGATCCAGGAAACAGAGAACTGTGACAACAGAAGAGAAATAAGGGATTGGCAAGAGCAGAATCAAGAGCATGAGACAGCATGGTTGCCTTCAAGGCCCATGAAGGGGATGAAACTGTGGGATTTTAGGAAGGAGATTTACTTGCAGAATGGGGTGCCACCAAACAATTAGTTGGGGGGGGTTTGGGTTTGGATACCCATGGAATTAAAGTTGAGAGATTTTGGACTGCGACTTACTTAAGGTGGAATAGAGTACCTTTTAGAGTCCTGGTGTGGTGCTGTGGGTTAATGTGCTGGACTGCAAAATCAGTTTGAAAAGCAAGGCCGGTCTTCAGAAACCCTATACAGGATCTCTACAGGTCTCAATTGCACTTACCAACAACCAAATACCTTTTGGCATTCACCCACATTGCTAAAAGAGCGTTGTAATACTGTGGATCAGGGCAGAGTCCAAAGAGCCATGTGACTGAGAGTTGGAGGACCAGAGAAAGGGGTGCCTGAGGGCATGGCTAACAAGGGACTGTAAGGAATAAAGGTCTGTATCCTGAACATTTCTTATTGTGATTTGTAACCTGTTAACTTTCCTAATAAACTCTGTAATAATAAATGTGACTCTAGACAACGCAGTAGAAAGTACATTGCGAAAGAACGGTAGTGTCAGATTTGGTAAAGAAATGTGGAAGGTGGAAGCATTTCTGAGCTTTACCTCATAGGAGGTGACTTTGGAAGGGAAATCAGAAGAAGTCAGATGCCATCTCCACTCCACACCATTTTTGCAACCAGTTTTGTCATAAAGAATAAGTAGGATCCATTTGTATGGTGCAAGTTGGCAGGAGCAATGGGCTTAAGCATAGAAGCAATTGTGAGGATGATGCAGGACTGGGCGGTGTTTTGTTCTGTTGTACATAGTGTTACTATGGGTGAGAATTGACTCCAAGATACATAACAACAAAACAACAACATTTTTGAGAACTGCAAATAAATTTAGGTTTCTTAAAGATGGATTATGCCAGGAATGACAAATTGAAGAGGAATGGTGTTGCATTCATTGTCAAAAAGAACACATCTAGGAGGAACAAACAAGATGGCAGATTGGGTGGAAGTACAGTGAAGAGCTCCAACAACAACAACACAGAATACCTGACCAAGCAGGCTCAGGGGATGGTCCAAGAACTCTGAACAACATATAAAGGAATATTTAGAAGGTTGGAAGGCTTACAGCTGGGGGAATTTGTGGCAGAAGCAAGAAATCCGTTGCTTTCTAGTTCCGGACACTCAGCTGCTCCAGGAGCTGCCATCTTGGGTGAGACCAAGCAGGGGAAGGATCTGAGTGGCCACAGACGCCTGGCAGAACCGCAGAGATAAAGGTGTGAACATTATTTCCTTTTGGTAGCTGTTCATTGGTCCCTTGTTGCCTGCACACCTCCATTCTGGTGACTATAGTGGTGCCTGAGCTAGTGGGCACCCCAGCCCCACCCTCGGAGGGTTCTACCATGCATGCACACAGATCTCCTTGAAATTTAAAGAGACAGTTTCCAATTAAAACCAAACAGCCACAGCTGGCCCTGAACTGTTTACAACGAGAAACAAGGCCTGAACGGGGATTGTGGTGCAGGACAAGCAGACAAGAAAATAAGCCAAAAATTAAATCCTAAGTTACGTCAAAAAGACCAAAAGTGGCATCTTGAAATTTCTCAGGAAGAAGAGTGAGAAGGGAAGCCCATTTCCTGATCACATCTACCTGAAGGCAACCAGAAAGCATAAATAATACCAAAAGACATGCCCATCTAAGTATTAACACCACAGATAACCCCTGAATATGCCTAAAAAACAGAAGCAGATGACCATATCTGCACATGTCCAGAAACGAGATAAAGTGACTGAGGCAAATGAGCTAGAAGTAGACCTACACTCCATACTGGAAGATGGGAAGGCTTTGGAAATGCCAGAGAAGGAATTCAGAAAAATGATTATAAAATGTATCAAAACACTATACAATGCAGTTGAGAAAAATAAGGAAGAAGCCAGGAAAGCACTATAGGAACAATCAAATAAGAAAGATTGAGCATTGGAAACAATTCAAAATCTACAGAAAGAGGTCCAAACGATTAATAATGAAATATGAGAAATGGACAATACACTGAAAGGGCAAAGGAATAGAATTGAAGAAATAGAAGCCAGAACTAGTGAGCTAGAAAATAAATCTCTCAACACTACCAAGATAGCAGAACAAACACAAAAAAGAACAGACAACTACAGAATGACGTACATGGCAGCATCAACCTGAACTCAGTGGACAAATGAAAGAGTCAAGCACAAAATAAAATTATAATAACAGAGGATCTGGGAGTTCAGTCTATGATCAACACAATCACAATGTGATAAAAGGTAAACACAGAAGAACAGAGATCCAGGTGGTGGGAAGGTCAGGTAGATTACTGGATAAAATAGACTATCTTAAATGGAGGGAAGAACTAATGGAATATAAGGTAACCACTATGGGGTTAGGGTGGGGGTAGGATGTTTATTTTGGGTGTTGGAGAGGGCAATACATGAAGGGGGGAGGAGGTAGAAGAACAACATAGATAAGGGAACACTGAGACAGGTTTGCAAAGGCCTAGTGGGACAGAGATAAATAGTGATGCATACTCAACCTGGGAACAACAGGGCTCTGGGATACAGGGATCTAGGTATAGCTTGAAGAGGGTAAATAATACTAAAATCCTTCACTGCCTTATGAATATTAGTTTCCCTTGCCTACTATTGTAAAATAGACACTTGAGTGTTATAGAAAGGAATGTTGGGAAGCATGATTAGAGAAAACTTGTAAGCCCGTCTTCAGCCTATAACTGATTGGAATACTGCAAAGGGGTTCTACAACTTGCCAAGTGAAATAGGCCTTGTACAAAGCCTTCAAAGAGAATAGGACCTTAGGTGGAATCCTGAGTCCCATCCACAACCTTATGAAATGAGACATTCCCACTAGAAAGGACAAGCAGACTGGAACAGCTACAGTGACAGAAGATACATCTTCATGATGAACCTGACATATACTCAGAGTGGTAGTTACTCTAAATACCAACAAAGTGGGAAAGAGTCTTCAAACCAAGTTTCAATGCTATCCACTCTTTACACAGGGTAGATAGGGACGGGCAACTTAGAAATTGACTACCTAAAATGAGGGCAATAGAGGCACGAAGTGACTGGATTACAAGGTTTCAAGAGGGAGTTTAGTTTAAGAGTATGGGGGTGGGGTGGGGTGGAAAGAAACAGTCCCCACTGGATGGCTGTCATCTTGTCTGAATGGGTCTGGTGAAAAGAGATGGGGACAAGATTCGTAAGATTCAATTAGTGATTAACTAGTATCATGACTAATCATGACTGTCACAATTGTAAAGGTAGAAGTTTTAAAACAAAAAAAGGGGAGTGGTTGATCTTACAGTACAGAAACAGAGGACCCTAGGACCATCAAGAGAAGAACACACAAGCAGAATGTGGGACCTTATCCAGAGAAGCAGCAGTGCCAACAAAGGAGGCAGAGATGGGAGTATGGAGATGGGAGCAGCTGAGGACTCTAGACTCATGGACTAAGAAAAGAAGGACTAAGAACTGGTGGCCGGGAGCCGACTTGCAAAATGTGCCCTTTGCAGATGTAAATTATTATATATGCCTGAGTGGGTTTTTTGTTAGTGTGTTTTTCAAAAAAAGCTAAAGTGGATAGAGAGAAATACTGTTAACTGATGGTACATGGAGGGGATTATAATCGATGTAATGAAACAAGGTATATGATTTATTGAATGTAAAACTGATGATATGCCCTGTTAACTTTCACTGAATCCACAATAAAACCTTAAATAAAAAAAATTAAAAAGAACACATCTAGATCAGTCACATCGCTGTCTGTGATAAAATAATATCCATGTGCCTACAGGGAACCACAGTTAATACCACTATTATTCAAATTCACACACCAACCACTAAAGTCAGTGAGGATGAAATAAAAGAATTCTACCAATTTCTTCAATCTGAAATTGATCAGACATGCAATTAAGATGTATTGCTAATTACTGGTGATTGGAATGCAAAGGTTGGGAGCAAAGAGGAATGATCAGTAGTTGAAAATATGGCCTTGGTGACAGAAATGATGCTGGAGAACACATGATAGAATGCTGCAATACCAATGATTTGTTCATTTCAAATACCTTCTTTAGACAGCTTAAGAGATGACTATACACATGGACCTCACCAGATGGAATACATAGAAATCAAATTGACTACATCTGCGGAAGGAGATGGTGGAAAAGCTCCATATCATCAGTGAAATCAAGGCCAAGGGCAGACTGTGGAAGAGACCATCAATGACTCAAGCAAATTCAAACTGAAGCTAAAGAAAATGAAAACAAGTCCACGAGAGTCAAAATATGACCTTGAATATATCCCATCTGAATTTATGGATCATCTGAAGAACAGATTTGATACATTAAACACTAAAGACAGAAGACCAGAAGAGTTGTGGGATGACATCAAAAACATCATAAATGAAGAAAGCAAAAAGCCATTGAGAAGACAAGAAAGAAGGAAAAGGCAAAATGGATGTCAGAAGAGACACTGAAACTTGCTCTCCAGCGTAGAAATGCTAAAGCAAATGGAAGAAATGAGGAGGTTCAAGAGCTGAACAGAAAATTTCAAAGATCACCTCGAGAAGATAAAGCCAAATATTACAACAAAATGTGCAAACATCTGAAATCAGAAAACCAAAAGAACAACACGCTCAACATTTCTCAAGCTGGGGGAACTGAAGAAAAATTCAAGCCTCGACTTTCGTTATCGAAAGACTCTCTGGGCAAATTATTGAATGATGCAGAAAGCATGAAGAGAAGATGGAAAGAATACACAGAGTTACTGTACCAAATGGAAAGGGTTATTATTCAACCGTTTCAAGAGTTAGCATATGATCAAGAACCAATGATACTGAAGGAGGAAGTCCAAGGTGTATTGAAGGAATTGTCAAATAAAAAGGCACCAGGAACTGATGGAATACAATTTTAAATATTTCAAGAAAGTGAGGCAGTACAGAAGGCACTCACTCATCTATGTCAAGAAATTTGGAAGACAACTATCTGGCTGACTGGAAGAGATCCATATTTGTGCCCATTCCAAAGAGAGATGACCCAAAGCAATGCAGAAATCATCGGTCAATATCATTGATATCCCTTGCAAGTAAAGTTTTGCTAAAGGTAAAACGGAAATGGCTACAATCATATACTGTCAGAGAACTTCCAGCGGTTCAATCCAGATTCAAAAGAGGCTGTAGAATGAGGGGATATCATTACTGATGTCTGATGGATCTTGGCTGAGAGCAGAGAATATCAGAAAGATGTTTACCTGTCCTTTATTGACTATACAAAGGATTTTGATTGTGTGGATCATGACAAGCTATGGAAAACATTGCAAATTATGACTATTCCATAACACTTAATTGTACTCATGAGGAATCTGTACCTGGAACAAGAAACAGTTGTTTGAACACAACATGGGAAAACTGAATGCTTTAAAATTAAAAAAGGTGTGTGACAAGGTTGTATTCTTTCACCATAGTTATTCAAACTGTATGCTGAGCAAATAATCTGATAAACTGGGTTATATGAAGAAAAACGTGGAATCAGGATTGGAGGAAGACTCACTAACAATCTGCTATATGCAGATGATACAACCTTGCTTGCTGGAAGTTAAGAGAACTTAAAACATTTACTGATGAAGATCAAAGAACACATCCTTCAGTATGGATTACATCTCAATGTAAAGAAAATAAAAATCCTCACCACTGGACCAATAAACAACATTCTTATCAACTGAGAAAAGATTGAAGTTGTCAAGGACTTCATTCTTCTTGGATCAACTATCCACACTCATGGAAGCAACAGTCAAGAAATCAAATGACTTATTCCATTAGGCAAATCTGCTGCACAAGAGAGCCCCTTGGAGGCCACGATGGCCAAACTTCATCTCTCATACTTTGGACATCTTGTCAGGAGGGACCAGTCACTGGAGAAGGATATCATGTTTGATAAGGTGGAGAGTCAGAGAAAAAGAGGAAGACCCCCAATGGGATGGATTGGCCAAGTGGCAGCATTGATGGACTCAAGTGTGACAACAGTAGTGAGGTTGGGCCCAAGAATCAGCAGTGCTTCATTCTGTTGTGCATAGAGTCGCTATGGTTCGGTACTGACTTGATGGCACCTAACAACAGCAACAACAACAAAAATTAATAAGCTTTCATAGTGGAAATAAGGGACAGATTTGAATGCATGGTCTTTTGCATCATGATTGACGTGTGTCCATATAATGACCAATATATTGATGATAGGAAGGGAGGTTGGCTTGTATTTTGTTTGGTGACTCAGAGAAACAACCATTGAAATCATGGATTGGATAAATGGGTTTTGAAAACCAAGGCCTTAAAGGAACTCAGTGATAAATTGGTAGACTCTAGAACTAGAATGCTTTCATGTGCTTGTTAGATATTGGCCCTATTGGTAGCATCTCCCAGTGAACTTTAAGGCTAGGATTGGACTAGAAATCTGCTTTTCAAATGTCCTTAATAGTACAACACAAACATACTGCCAGCAGACTTTCTAATGTTGTTGTTAGGTGCCATCGAGTCGGTACCAACTCACAGCGACCTTATGCACAACAGAAGGAAACTGCAAGGTCTTGAACCTGGGCTAACCTCTCAACTGTTGCTATGCTTGAGCCCACTTCTAATAGAAACTACTTATTTGAATATATTCATATATTTCTCCTTTATTATTTAAATTTTCATTATAAAGCAAATTGTAAGTTAAAAATACACAAATATTTTTAGATGAAAACCTGAGGGCTTCAGTTTAAATGTAAAATACAATTGATTAAAGATGTCTTAGTGATTTATATAATGTTCTTTATGATTTCTTTTCAATTACCTATTTTTTATTTTTTTCACATTTCTTAAGTATGAGTGTGTTAATGATAATACGTTGAAAGAGATTTTAAAAAAAGTTGGCAAATGTACTGCAGGGGGCTATACAATATATCTTTGGCATTTGGACAGCTGTGGCTCCAAAATTTGGAGTTAAGAGGCAAGCAAAGAGTGTTTTATTACCAGATTCTAAAACAAATTTTATTGGAAACATTTATGTTTGTAGGTTTTAGTAGTTTTTATAGTGAGGAGTTCTGAAAACTGCCATAAAATTTTGCCTTGGGGGTTATGATTGCATTTGTATCTTTTCCAAACTTATATAAATAAAAAAAGACAGTCTTTACTGTGAAAGCTTAAAAGGTTAGACAGGTACTTGGTTTATGAGCAACCTTTTAAAGGCCTGATGTTGTCAGAATTTATTTCTTAAATACCTATAAAATGTAGTTTTAGAGGTTTTAATAAAGAAATTGCAGGAAACTTAAAGTTGAAGTTTCCATTTAAATAGATTCACTAAAGATCATTTAATTAATTTATCATACTAAGAAAACTATCGTTACTATTAGCTGATGCTACAATTTTATATAACTGTGATATGCAATAATGTAATATATAATGTATTTTAATGGCTAGAAAGTCATGGGAGGAACACACTTCTTTCTTAGTGCTGTTTAAACCTAGACTGGACAATCATCTGGATGGAAAATTATAGAAACCATGGAAATATCCTAGAGGACAATCTACCAGACGAACTCTAAAATCTGTCTTCAAACCAGAGATTATGATGTGTTTTTTTTTAACTTGTAAGGGGACAATGTAAATATGTCTTCATCTTTTTTTTTTTTAAGCTTTTATTGAATTGAGTGATAGTTTATACGGGAGAATATCATTTTTACACCCATCCTACTGTATTTGGTTTCACTGCAACAATTACAGTCCCCTGCATGCATCATCATTCAACAGTATTTGCTTCTGTTTCCTCTGTTGTTTTTTAATGTACACCCAAACACTCAGTAATATACCAAAGGGCACACCCTGAAAGCCTGTCCCCCAGCTGCCATCACACAGCCCCTCTCTATCCATGAGTCTAGAGTCCTCAACTGCTCCATCTCTCCACGTCATCATCTCTATCATTTCTGCCTCCATCTTTGGTGTTGTTGCTTCTCTGGGTAGGATCTCACATACTGTTCCCACTCTTGACACTTGATGGCCCCAGGATCCTATATCCCTGGATTCTAAGATCAACTACTCATCCCTTTTTGCTACACAATTTATACCTTTACAGTTAACAACCACAGTTAGTTATAATAACAAATATTCATTATTGAATCATGAATCTATCTCCATCTCCTTTCACCAGAACCTTCTAGACAAGAGGAAAACACTCAGTGGGGATTCTACTTTCTCCTGCACACTCTGAATACAGACTACATTTTGAAAACTTTTAAGCCAGTCATTTAGTGCCTTGACAAACTCCATACCCCCTTTTTAGGTAGCCAGTGCCTAAGTTGTCCATCCTTATCAACCCTGTGTACAGAGGGGATGGAAATGATCCTTGTTGTAAAGATTCCTTCCTTCTTGATTGGTATGTTTTTTTCTTTACTATTTTGCCCAGAATATTTTAATTGAAGCATAAATAGCATACTATTATTTTCTAAATGTTTATTGTGAATTATGTGATAGTTTACATGGGAAAACATCACCTTTACATTCATCCTATCATATATCATTTCATTACCATGGTTACAGTCCCCTCCATGCGTCATCAACCAACCAAAGGGTATACCCTGCAAGCCTGCCCCCTGATCATCAGTACAAGCCTCTCTCCCTCTCTGGGTCTAGAGTACCTAGCCACTCAATCACTCCATGCCATCATCTCTGCCTCCATTTCTGGCATCATTGTTTCTCTGGGTAGGGTCCCACGCTCAGCCCTTTTCCCTTGGTGGTTCCAGGGACCTCCTCTCCTGGACAGCAAAGTCAACTACTCCCTTCCTTTTGCTGCAAAATGTCTACCTTTATATTTCTAACCCTCACAATCAGTCCTGATAGCAATTATTCACTATTGTGCCACATGAGTGCTATCCCCATATCCTTTCAACAGCCTCGCCCAGACAGATTGGATACTACTCACTGGAGATTCTACCTTCCTCTGCACCCTCTGGATCTAGGCTCCCTCTTGAAAGCTTGTAAGCCAGTCACTTCTTGCTTTTGTAGCCCCCCATTTTGGGCAGCCAATATCCAAGTTGTCCAGCCCTGTCTACCATGTGTATTGAGGGAGTGGGAATGATCCTCTCTGTAAAGATTTGTTTCCCTCTTTTGAGCTACTGCATCTGTAGGTGTAGGTCAAGTTCATCAAATTATATCAGATTACTTTTTTTCCTCTTCTTTCTTCTTCTAATTGAGTTCTGATCATCCAGCCATTGAAGCCAGGTCAAGCGGGTATTATCTGCAAGTGTGGGTGTTCTTAGGCATATGCCCTCACTTCTTATCAGCTGGACACTTCACTCTCCACTCTAGTCCTCTGTGGCTATTTCACTGACTCTGGTCCCAGGAGTCCCCAGGTCTTGCCACACTGCTGGCCAACCAGGTCTCTGCCCAGGTTCACAGGAGTCTATTGAATGTTGCAGTGCTTAGATTGCAACTTCATTGATATTTTTCCCTCATTTCCCTTTATCAGTGGCCAATGTGGTCACCATTCAGAGTGCATGTCTGCTTGTGTCTGATTGAGTCTCAGTCTTGGAAGGGGATTTGCCCTGAGGGGACCAGAAAACTTGCCTTGATGTCTCCTGGGTGAGGAACTTGCTTGTTCCTGTAGTAGTCAGTCTGACTGCAGTTATTGCTTTTTATTTTTTTTCTGTCTATCCTTCTTTCAAGAAGTATCTCCTGTTATTTTAGCCACTCCAGGCTGGTCTGCTTATCCTTTCAAGTGGAAATTTCCCAACTCAGAAGATTCTGGATGCGGTTCAGTATTCCACCTATGGTCTTATGTGATGCAGAGGCTCCACAGGAAGCCTCCTTCACTAGACAAGTTGTAGCCCCATTTTAGGTATTCCAATCAGTTATAAGCAGAAGACGGACTTATAAACTTTCTATGGTGATATTTCTGGCTATTCCTTTCTCTCTACCTCAAGTGTCTATTTTTATAATGGTATGCAAGTGAAACCAAGATTCAAAAGAAAGCCAAGCATCTTAACAGTTTCCCTCTTTTGCCCATTGCTACCATGCCTCAATTCCTATATCACAGAGGCCTGTTTTTCCAAGGTTGTGCATACATCATTATCTACCGCTATCCCGCTTAGCCCATGCAAACCTGCCTAATTGTTCTCCCATTCCTCTTCTTCCATTTCCTTCTCCCTTCTTTTGTATTGCCCCCCCTCCCCAGCACCCAAACTATCCTGTGTTTATTCCCTACCCTGTGCTTCAACTTGCCCTCCCTCCCCTCACCCACCCCATACGTCCAGGTAACCAGCAAAGAATCCACCACCCA
>NW_006408732.1:1004030-1006358 GCF_000296735.1 Chrysochloris asiatica
GAGGTGTTGTAGTTTCCTACATATTTTAGAAATGAGTCCCTTGTCTGATGTGTCATTGCAAAATATTTTTTTTCCCATTCTGTGAGTTCCCTTTTTACTCTTTTGGTGAAGTCTTTTGGTGCACATAAGTTTTTAATTTTTAGTATGTCCCAATTATCTAATTTGTCTATTTTTGTTTGTGTAGTTTTCAAAATGTTTGGTACTCTGTGTATTCCCTGAATTAGAGCCCTTACATTTGTCCCTAGTTTTTCATTGATGGGTTTCATAATTCTGGGATTCACATTTAATTATTTCATCCATGCTGAGTTGTTTTTTGTATAAGATATGAGGCAAAGTTCTTGTTTCAATCTTTTGCATATCTTTCTCCAGTTCTGCCAGCACCATCTATTGAAGAGATATTTAGGCACTTTCTTGAAAATCAGTTGGCTGTATGTGGATGGGTTAATTTCTGGATTCTCGATTTTATTCCACTGATCAATGTATCTTTCATTGTACCAGTATCAAGCTCTATTGACCACTGTATCCATGTAATAAATTTTGAAATCAGAGAGTGAGAGATTTCCAAACTTATTCTTCTTCTGAAGCAGTATTTTGCTTATCCTAGGTCTCTTTCCTTTTCATATAAAGTTTGTAATTGTTTTTCCATCTCTTTGAAGAATATTGGAATCTGGATTGGGATTGCATTATATGTGTAAATTGCTTTGGGCAGAATTGGCATTTTCACAATGGTAAGTTTTCCTATTCAGGAGCATGATACATTCTTCCATTTTGGTAGGTCTCTTATAGTTTCTTGTAGTAGTATTTTGTAGTTTTCTTTGTATAGGTCCTTTGTCTCTCTGATTATATTTATTCCCATGTATATCATCTTTAGGGCAGCCATTGTAAATTGTATTGCTTTTCTAATGTCATTTTCAGCACTGTTGTTGTTGGTATAGAGGAATCCAAATGATTTTGTATGTTGATCTAATATCCGGCTACTTTGCTGAATCTTTCAGTGAGGTCTAGTAGCTTTTTTACTGAGTCTTTGGCATTTTCTATGTATAGTATCATATCATCAGCAAATAGAGGCAGTTTTACTTCCTCTTTGCCAATTTGGATGTTGTTAATTTCCATGTCTTGCCATATAGCTCTTGCTAAGACTTCCAGCACAATGTTGAATAGGCGTGGTGACAAAGGTCATCCTTGTCAGGTTCCTGTTCCCAGAGGGAAGGCTTTCAGTTTCTTTCCATTGAGAGTAATGCAAGCTGTTGATTTTGTATATATGCTCTTAATTATGTTGAGGAATTTCCCTTCAATTCCTATTTTTTAAGTGTTTTATCAGGAATGGATGTTGTATTTTGTCAAATGCCTTTTCTGCATCAATCAATATGATCATGTGGCTCTTTTCCTTTTTCTTATTTACATGGTGGATTATGTTCATAGTTTTTTCAATGTTCAACCATCCTTGTATCCCTGATATGAATCCCACTTAATCATGATATACTATCTTTTTGATGTGTTGCTGGATTCTGTTGGCTATTATTTTTTTCAGAATTTTTGCATCTATGTTCATGAGGGATATTGGTCTATAATTTTCTTTCTTAGTGACGTCCTTCCCTGGTTTTGGTATGAAGGTTATGCTTGCTTCATAAAATGTTTTCAGAAGTTTTCAATTCTACACTATCTTCTGGGATAATTTGAATATAATTGGTAACAACTCTTCCCTGAATGTTTGGTAGAACTCATCAGTGAAACCATCTGGGCCTGGACTTCTTTTGGTTGGAGTTTTTTATGACCTGATCAATTTCTTCTTTTGTTATGGGTCTGTTAGGTTTTCTACTTCACTCTGTGAAAGCTTAGGTAGGTTGTGTTTTTCTAAAAGTATATCCATCTCTCCTAAGCTTTCAAATTTGTTTTAGTACAGCTTTTCATAATATTCTGTTATTATCCATTGGATTTCCTTTGGTTCCCTTGTGATCTTGCCTGTGTGGTTTCTAATGTGTGTTATTTGTATCTTCTCCCTCTTTTCTTCTGTTAGATTTGCCAGTGGTTTGTCAATTGTGTTAATCCTTTGAAAAAACCAGCTTCTTATCCTGGTGATTCTTTGCGTAGTTTTTCTGTTTTCTATATAATGTATTTCTACTCTAATTTATATTATTTGTTTTCTCTGGGTTCCTGTAGTTTCCTTCTGTTGTTCTGTTTCTAATTGTTGATGCTGTGTTAATGTTTTAATTTTTGTCCTTTCTTCTTTTTGGATGTGTGCATTTATTGGTATAAATTGTACTCTCAGCACCATTTTCATCTTGTCCCAAAGATTTTGGTATGTTGTGTTTTTGTTTTCATTTTTTT
>NW_006408732.1:1010341-1011931 GCF_000296735.1 Chrysochloris asiatica
TTTCCCTTCATGGTTCCAGGGACCTCTGCTCCTAGCCTGCAAAGTTAATCACTCCCCTCCTTGCCACAAAATGTCTACTTTTACATTTACAACCTTCGCAATCACATTCTTGATTGGCAGTTTTTTTCTTTCAGGGTTTTATATATGTCTTCCCCATTGCCTTCTTGCTTGCATGGTTTCTACTGAGAGATCCGAGCTTAATCTGAGTTGCTTGCCTTTGTATGTAATGCTTCTTTTTTCCCTAACTGCTTTCAGTTGTTGTTGTTGTTGTTGTTGTTAAGTGCCATTGAGTCAGTCCCAACCCATAGTGACCCTGTACAGGGTTACTAAGGGTGTAAATCTTTACGGGAGTAGAAAGCCTCATCTTTCTCCCGTAGAGTGGCTGGTAGTTTTGAACCACTGACCTTAAGGTTCACAGCCCTATTTGTATTGTCTCCTAATCTTTGATGTTGGAGAGCTTGATTATGATATGTCTTGGTGATTTTCTTTTGGGGTCTATCCTTCCTGGGGTTTGTTGAGCTCCTTGAATGCTTATCTCTTCACTTTTCAGGATGTTAGAGAAATTTTCTTCCAGAAGCTTCTTGACTATCTCTTCTGTGGACTTTTGTGATTCTTCCTGTTCCAGAATGCTGATAATTCTTAGAAGGGCATGAATCTTAGACCTTCTTCATATTTTTATCCTTTTTTTCTGCTTGCTCATCTATCTTTGTGGTATTGAGATATTTGTCCTCCTGTTCACTAGTTCTGGCTTCAATCTCTTCAATTTTACTCCTTTGCCCTTTCAGTGTATTTTCTATTTCTGATATTCTATTTTAATCATTAGAATCTCTTTCTGTAGGTTTTGAATTGTTTCCAATGCTGTATTTATCTTATTTGATTGATTCCTGCAGTGTTTTTCTGACTTCTTCCTTATTTTTCTCAATTCCATTGTAAAGTGTTTTGGAACATTTTATAATCATTTTTCTGTATTCCCTCTCAGGCATTTCCAATGCCTGCCCTCCTTCCAGAATGGAGTCCAGATTATCTCTAGGTCATTTGTTTCAGACATATTATCTTGTTTCTGGACATGTGCTGACATGGTCATCTGTTTTTGCTTCTTGGGCATGTTTATCTATGGACTTAATACTTAATTGAGTGTGTGTTTTGGTATTTTTTTTTATGCTTTCTGATTGCCTCCAGGTTGATGCAATCAGAAGGTGGGTTTCCTTTTCACTCTTCTCATTGATTAACTCAGAGTAACTTTCTCAGGTGTTGTCTGCCTCCCTGGTGTATATCAGTTGGTATTGGTTCTTGCCTGGATATGGGGTTTTATAGGATGTGATTGTATCTTGACTATATGGCAGAAATTTCTGTCTCTTCTTGGGTAGTATAGGGAGAGAAAGAACCCCCTATAGGTAAAAGACAGAAAAAAAACAATAAACAACAGAACAAAAGAAAGAACAAACTCCCCAAAAAAACAGCAACATCAAAACAGCAAGGGAGAGGAGGGCAGGCAGCGTTTCCCTGACCAGGCAGGACAGAGTAGACACTGGAGAGGGAGAAAAAGGAATAGTCAGAAACACCACACTAGAAGGCTTGTAAGTCCATCTT
>NW_006408732.1:1013316-1014879 GCF_000296735.1 Chrysochloris asiatica
TGGTTGATGATGCATGGAGGGGATTGGAACCATGGCAATGAGATGATATACGATGGAATGAATGTAAAACTAAAGTTCCCCCATGTAAACGATCATTTAATTCACAATAAAACATTTAAAAAAAACAAAAACAAAAACAGCAAGGGAAAAAAAATTCCAAAAAAACAAAACAAAATAAACAAACAAAAAAACAGATTGGATACTGTAGTCTATAATCATGGAAAAAAGGAAAGGAGATAAAGAAGAAGGAAAGAAAGAAAAGTCTGTAGCCTAATAATGAGTTTGACTTTAATGTCCTCTTTCAACTTCTTGCCTTCAAGCTGTCTGATAAATTTCAAGCTACCACTGTTGGTCATTATGCTGTACCTCAGGATTTAATTTTCAGCCTGTTTTGTTTTTAAACTGTCTCTCTGTCTCCACACTCCCTAGTCTGGCCTTTTCCCTATTAATAAACATTTCGGGGCTAGGAGTGGCTGTTTTAAGCTTCTTGCCCTTTAAATCTTAGGGTATCTGTGGCATGCTTGGCAGGAAAACCCACCAGTGGTGGAAGTGAGGAGTGTTCAATTGCTCAGACACCCCCTCTAGTCACTAGAATGGAGGTGCACAGACAGTGAGGGGCCAATGAACAGATACGAAAAAACAAACAAATAAAAAACAGAACAAAGCAAAACCAACGATGTATTGTCCACCTTTGCTCTGAGATTCGCGTGGCATTATTCCATGGTGGGTCTGTTTGCTTCCCTGCTTGGTCTTGCCATTTGGTCTCGTTCAAGTTGTCAGCTCTGGGCTGCTGAACCTGACAGATTCTAAAGCATGAGATTTCTTACTTAACCAACATGGTTGCCAGTAAGCTTATATGCCTGCTCATGATATCCCTTTGAATTTCACACTTGGAAGGGGGTTTGTCTGGAAGGGACTTGATTGCTTGCATTGATGGCTTCCCAGTGAACAACTTACTTGTTCTAGTGGTAGCTAATCAGACTGCCATTTTTGTTTTAGGTTTTTCCTACTGGTCTTTCTTTCAAGAAGTATTTTCTGTTCCTCTAGCTATTCCAGGTCTGCTTGTCTTTCAAGTGAGGTTTTCCTACCTCAGGAGGTCCTAGATGGGAATCAGGATTCTACCTAAGGTTTTATACACTAGAAAGGCTCTTCAAGAAGCCTCTTTAACTGGACAAGTTCTATAACTCCTTTTTGGTATTCCAATCAGTTATAGGATGAAGACAGACTTACAAGCTATCTATAATCATGTTTCCAGATAATCCTTTCTATCCCCCTTGTGTGTCTATTTTACAGTAGGAGGCAAGGAAAACAAATATTTCTAAGACAGTCAAGCATCAACTATTATTTCTCCTCTTTTACCCATTTAGACTATGCCTCAATCCCTGTACCACAGGTTGTGCATGCATCCCTGTTGTTCCAAGGTTGTGCATATATCCCTATTTACCTCTGTCCCATTTAGCCCATGCAAACCTGCCTAAGTATTATCCTTGCTACCTTGTTCTTCTATCCCCCTCCCCCTTCTTGTGTATTGCCCTTCCCAACACCTGAACTATGATGTGTCTA
>NW_006408732.1:1015395-1020855 GCF_000296735.1 Chrysochloris asiatica
ATATATATATATGTATATATTTATTTTACAAAAATATGTTTGATATCAAGAGGAAGAGGAAGATGAGGATAAAAGAAGAAAAAAATGAGAATAAAGAAGAGAGGAAATATTTACAATGTAAATCACCTATCAGATAATGAGCTAAATAATCAATATAAAGAAGTAAATATCTTTTTAATTTTCTAAATATGGTAGCTAAGTCAATGTAGAAGGAATTTTGGTAGCATTGTGGAATAAACATTCAATTGCTAATTCAAACCACAAGGTTGGCAGTTCAAACCCACCAGCCACAGGGCCAGAAAATGATGAGGCTTCCTGATCTCATAAAGATTAAAGCCTTAGAAATCCTACATAGGGTTCCAGGAGTTGGAATTCACTTGATGTCGGTAAGTTTGGGTTTTGGGTAAGTTAATATAGAGCTAATAGTAAAACCCAAGTCTTTTTGACACCCAGACCCATGCTGTTATCCACTGCATCATAGTTTTCCCTTTCTTTTACTACTTACAGCAAAAGGTGAACTAGAAGGTAAAGAACTGATATATTATGGAGTAGTTTGCCAACTTATTATGATTCTTACATTTGTGAATATGGGTTTCAAAGGCTGGGGACTTCTCACTCAGTTGGTCAGTAAGTCCAATATTCAACACATAACCTGTTGAGTACATATTATGAATAATACACTATTTTAGATTGTGTTTGTTGCTAAGTGTCAACAGCTTGGTTCTGGGAGTGGGGCAGCTGGTGAATTTGAACAGCTTACCTTCCAGTTCAAATAGATGTTGTGGTTCAGGGCCACACCAATAAGTTATTGTTGTTGTTAAGTGCTGTCGAGTGGTAAACAAAGTAGAGTTTCTGTCCTTATAATTTTAACTTCTTTATAAGCCAAAATGGGAGCAAGAGGAGACTAACTAGAAGCATAAATCATTCCAGGAACTGATAACTGCTTTGAAAAAAATAAAATTAAATAATTGACATGAAGAGTGACTTTGGTGCTGTTTAAGGATTGTATCATGGGGAAGGCTTTCATCTTGTTACTATTAATTGCTGTTTTTGTTAAGTGCTATTAAGGCAAGTCTGACTCATAGCAACCCTGTATGGGATTTCAAAGGAGCAGTTGGTATGTTGCAACTGCCAAACTTGTGGTTTGTAGTCCAATTACTCTTTAGTAAATTCTTACTCATGATGACCCTATGTGCAAGGGGTGTAATTTGAGTTAAGATTTGAATATGAAGATTAATCTAAGAAAAGTTGGAGAAACAACAATAGCAAAGGATCTGGAGTGGAAACCTTTTAGGGAGAGCCATAGAACAAAAAGTGCATCTAGAGAGTAAGTAGTACCTGAGGAAAATAGTAGATGGGAACGATGCCTTCAGTGAACAGTCAGGGGTCAGATCATTTAACTTCCTGTGGGCCAAAGTAAGAAGTGGATGCTATTTTTTTATGATTCAAATCATTTGAAAGTGTTCAAATGAGAAAAATCAGGAATCTGATTTTCACTTTGAATGAGCATTCTGTTCTATAGAAAGGCAAGAACACAGTAATGAAAAGAGGTTCAGACCCTTTTGTAATCAATCTTCCAAGCAAGAGATGAACCAGAGAGATTATGATCAAGATTTTTATAGTTGTCAGAATGCAGGATATGTGTTTGAAAAAGAGTTGACAGAACTTAGTGGTAAATTTCCCATATAAGGGTGAGAAAAAGAGAAGAATCAAGTAAGATCCACGCCCTCCCACCCCCCAATTTGGAGTCCTAGTCAAATGAATGAAAATTAGTGACAGGTACTGAAATGGAGAAAATGTACATTAGAACAGATAAAGAGAATTAAGGATGAGATGGGACTAAGATTCAAACCAGGAGTTCTGGTGTGACACTGATGTAATAAGCACTGGACTGCTAACCACAAGATTTGTAGTTAAACCCCCAGCCACTCCTCAGAAGCCCTATATAGGGTTGATATGAGTCAGAACGAACTCAATGGTACTTAACATCAACAGGATTCAAACCAAGACATTTGGGTTTTCAAACAAAAAAGTTAAATTGTGCTTGACTTAGAGTTAAATGGGCTAAGAATGGTAAGAAAAGTTAAATGTAGTGTGTTGAATGCATTCAAAGTTATGCTAAAGAGTTTGGACCTGATCTTGCAGTGAGGTTGGGATGTCATAAGAATTTTTTCGTTTAAAAAAAATTACATGATTAGATTTGTATTTTATACAAACAAAATGCTGCCAATGTGGAAACTGGAATGAAAAGGGAGAATACAAGATGCAGGAAGAAAAATTAAGAAACTCCTAGTAATTTTGGAGTTCCTTTGTGATGAAAATAATGAAAACATTGATTGACTACTAATCAAAAAAAAATGTGGTTTGAATATAGCTGGGGTTATTTCAGAAAAATATCTGGCAATCTACTTATAAAAGATGAAGTGCAGTTCAACTCTGAAGCACATAAGTTGTCATGAATTGGAAATGGATCATGAACAACTACATTTGTGTATGGTAACTCAGGTAATAGTGGATTCAGGGCAATAAGGATGGTGACAGGCAATAGGAATAAATACTGAACTCATGACCTACTTATGAAATATAAGGACAAGTATTCATGACTGGATGTAAAGGATGAGGAAGATGATAGGCTACACTGTGGCTCTGTTTACACCTTGGATCTAAACAACGTTGTCCTAGTCACATAAATGAAGAGCTAAGAGGAAGCCAGAGAAAATGTTATGAATTAAATTTTGTTTCTCCTGCCCCCAGTAACTGTGGTTATTATTCCATCCCATTTGTAAATAGGTTTTCTTTGTTATGACAATGAGACAATATTAGCAGAGTTTCTTAAGTCAGTCTTTTTTTTTTTTAAGATATAAAAGATGCAGATTAAGTAAGGAAGTAAAGACAAGGAAGAAAGAGGTAGGGAAAGATAAATGTCGAGCCAGCTGAAGATCTCCAGATGGGAGAAAACATGTTAGGTGTGTTAACAAAGCTATAGGAATGGATTGAATAAAATTAACAAAATTTAGGGGAAGCAGATGTGATATACATTATAAAATATCTGTGATTAACTTGGCTTTCATTGAGTATTATTTTTAGAGGTCCTAATAATAATTATCTACCAATTGTCTGTCAGTTTGTGTACTGTGGTGGCTTGTGAGTTGCTGTGATTCTGAAAGCTATGCCATGAGTATTTTAAATGCCAGCAGGGTCACCCATGGTGGACAGGATTCAGATGAGCTTCAAGATGAAGACAGGCTAGGAAGAAGGTGTGACAAACTACTTCTGAATATTTAGTCACTGAAAACCTTAAGGATAGCAGAGAAACACTTTCAGATATAGTGCCAGAAAATGAGCTCTTCAGGTTGGAAGACACTCAAAATGTGACTGGGAAAGAGCTGCTTTCTCAAAGTAGAGTTGACTGTGATGATGCCAATGGAGTAAAGCTCGTGGGAGTAAGCCCGTAGGACCTTCATTTGCTAATAGGGCACAACTCAAAATGAAGAGAAATAGCTGTAAACATCCATTAATAATCAAAACATGGAATGTACAAAGTATGGTGGTGGTGGTAATTATGTGCCGTGGAATCAGTTCCGACTCCTAGTGACCCTGTTATAGGGTTTCGAGGCTGTAATCTTTACAGGAGCAGAAAACCTCGTCTATCTACCCGCAGAACAACTGGTAGTTTAAAGCAGCTGACCTAAGAGTTTGAAGCCTAATTCGTAACCACTACACTACCAGAGCTCCTTGTATGAAGTATGAATCTAGGAAAATTAGAAATTGTCAAAAAGGAAATGGAAGGCATAAACATCAGTATCTTAGGCATTGTTGTTGTTGTTCTTAGGTGCCATCGAGTTGGTACCGACTCATAATGACATTACACACAGCAAAATGAAACACTGCCTGATACTGAGTCAGCTTCACTATTCTTGCCACGCTTTAGCCCATTGACGCTGTTACTTTGCCAATCAATATCACTGGGGTTCTCTTTTTCTCTGACCATCCACCTTACCAAACATGGTAGAATTCTCCAGTGATTGGTCCTTCATGACAATATGTCCAAAGTTTGAGAGATGAATTTTGGCCATCCTGGCTTCCAAGGAGCACTCTGGCTGCACTTCTTCCAACACATATCTGTTGGTTCTTTTGGCAGCCCATGGCACTTTCAATATTCTCCTCCTACAACTTTAATATTCACCTCCAACATCTTCAACATCTTAGGCACTAGTGAACTAAAATGAACTGGTGCTGGCCATTTTGAATCTGACAATAACATGGTTAACTATGCCAGGAATGACAAATTGCAGAGGAATGGTGAAGCATTCATTGTCAAAAAGAACATATCCAGATCAGTCATGAGGTGCAACGCTGTCTATCCATGAGCCTATAGGGAAGCCCAGTTAATACCACTATTATTCAAATTTACGCAACAACCACTAAATCCAATTGAGGATGAAATCGAAGAACTCTATCAACTTTTTTAATCTGAAATTGATCAAACATGCAATAAAGATGTATTGATCATTACTGGTGATTAGAATGCAAAGGTTGGGAACAAAGAGGAAGGATCAGTAGTTGGAAAATATGGCCTTGGTGCTAGAAATAATGCTGGAGAATGCATGATAGAATTCTGAAAGATCAATGATTTGTTCATTTCAGATACCTTCTTTAGACAACATAATATACATGGACCTGGCGAGATGGAATACACAGAAATCAAACTGACTACATCAGCAGAAAGAGACAATGGAAAAGCTCCATATCATCAGTCAAAACAAGGCCACGGGCAGATTGTAGAACAGTCCATTAATTGCTCACATGCAAGGTAAACTGAAGTTTAAGAAAATGAAGACAAGTCCAATAGAGCCAAAACATGACCTTGAATACATCCCACATGAATTTAGAGATCATCTGAAGAATAGATTCGATACATTAAACATTAAAGACCAAAGACCAGAAGAATGGTGGGATGACATCAAGAACACCATACATGAAGAGTGCAAAAAGTGATTAAGAATACAAGAAAGAAGGAAAAGATAAAAATAGATGTCATAAGAGACAATGAAACTTGCTCTCCAGTGTAGAGATGCTAAAGCAAATGAAGAAATGAGGAAGCACAAAAGCTGAACAGAAAATTTCGAAGGTCAGCTTGAGAAGACAAAGTCAAATATTACAATGATATGTGCAAAGATATCTGGAGTTAGAAAACCAAAAGGGAAGAATATGCTCAACATTTCTCAAACTAAGGGAACTGAAGATAAAATTCAAGTCAACTTTAATTATTGAAGGATTCTCTGGGCAAATTATTGAATGATGCAGAAAATAGCAAAAGAAGATGGAAGGAATACATAGAGTCACTGTACCAAAAGAAAATGGTCACTGTTCAATCATTTGAAGAAGCAGCATATGATGAAGAGCCAATGATACTGAAGGAAGAAGTCCAAGGTGCATTGAAGGAATTGGCAAAGAACA
>NW_006408732.1:1024549-1025996 GCF_000296735.1 Chrysochloris asiatica
GCCAGGTATCTCCACCTCATGAACCGAACCCCTGTGTTGAGGCCAGTCCCCAACAGAATTATGGTGTTGGTTAAAAGTATTGAAAGTACCATGAACTGGTAGAGAACAAACAAATCTTTGTTGGAAGAAATACAGCCAAGTACAGCTTCCTTAGCAGCCAGGACATGTTGTCAGGACAGATCAGTCTCTCAAGGATATCATACTCGGATAAGTAGAGGGTTAGTGAAAAAGAGGAAGATCCCCAACCAGAAGGATTGACATAGTGATAGTAACAATGGGATCAAGTGTAACGATGACTCTTAGGTTGATCAAGATCAGGCAGTGTTTCCTTGTGTTGTACATAGGGTTGCTATGAGTCAGAACAACTCGATGACACCTAACAACAACAAACAAGCAAACAAAAAGACTTGGGAATTTTTTAACTTGTTAGCTGAAATGCGTAAGTAACTCAGAGAATATATCAATTGTTAGGATTACACAGGACTGGGCTGTGTTTTGTTCTGTTGTGCATAAGGTCGCTATGACTCAGAACCAATTCAACAACATCTAACAACAATTTGACATACTTGAACATGGTATTAGACAATCTGGGTTTCAAGTCCACTATTTAAAATGTATGAAGTGTAAGATCATTTATGTTAATTCCTTTGAATATCTGTATTCTTCATAAGAATGCACACCTCACCATTCTTATAAGTATTAAACAAAATGATATATATGTATGTGTTCTGTACACTACTATACAGATATTAGGTTTCTCCTACTCTTTGACATGCTCAATAAATGTTTTCTGGATGAATGATATCTCTATTAAGGATTCCTGTATCTGATCCTATAGATCTGTCTGTCTCTATAAAATTTTTTTAGACATTTGTAGCTGCCAGTATTTCTGGCCTAAAGTATGTTTTAAAATACCTTCCAGAATTTTTATTTGCATTGCTTTACCTTAAAATTTAAGTGTATTATTATATGAAGTGCATACCATACATAATCATGCTAACTAAAATAATTTCTGTCCCATTTTCCACCTACATTTTCCATAATCTTGATTTCCCCTTTTCTATAAATCTTTCTCATTTAGTGGCAAGTATACAAAAAGGAACATAAAATCTGTAAAACTTTCTATAAAATTAAACATAAATGTATAGCAACCAGGGAATGTATTATTTAGTGAAATTCTCTTTCAGTCATGATTTTTATATGGCCTACTAAATTGTTTTTACCTTCTAACATTTTTTTTTCTTTCTTTCTTTCTAAAATCTATTCAAAGTTGATTTGGAGGCTTGCCTTAAAAACTTGAAACTTAAAACTTGAAAATCATGGTTTTTTAGAATATCTTATAGATTTCATTGTATGATTATATCCCAATATATACTCCATTCAATATATTTAATTATTTGCTACCAGATATAGTAAATCTCCAACCTATTCCATGTTAATATATTTG
>NW_006408732.1:1027006-1028362 GCF_000296735.1 Chrysochloris asiatica
TTGAAGTGCAAGAAATACCAAAGGCTGCGGTCATTGATGTTCATTAGTAAGTATTTTAAGTCCTCTTTGCTTTCAGCATGCAAGGTTGTATCATCTGCATATCGCAGGTTGTTAATGAGTCTTCTTCCTATCTTGATGTCATGATTTTATTCATATAATTCAGCTTCTTGGATTATTTGCTCAGGTTGAATAAGTATGGTGAAAGAATACAACTCTGGCATACACCTTTCTTAATTTTAAACCATTTGGTGTTCCCTTGTTCTGTGCAAACCACTGCCTCTTGTTCTCTGTACAGGTTTCTTAAGAGTACATCTGGAATACTCACTCTCCGCACTGCTGTATATACCCTGTCATGATCCACATGATCCATGTTTAGATTTTTATCTCTGCATAGTCAATAAAGCAGAGGTCAACATCTTTTTGGTATTCTCTGTTTTCAGTCAAGACCCACCTAATGTCAGCAATGATAGCCCTCATTCCATGTCTTCTTCTGAATCTGGCTTAAACCTCTGGAAGTTCTCTGTCAATGTATGGTTACATAGAATACTAAATATATTGTTCAATGACTTCCACATTCTGTTGGGTCACCTTTCTTTGGAATTGACACAAATATGGATCTCTTCCAGTCAGTTGGCCAAGTAATTGTCTTCCAAATTTCTTGGCATAGGTGAATGAGTGCCTTCACTATTGCATCAGTGTATTGAAATATTTGATATTTTATTTCATCAACTCCGAATGCCTTGTTCTTTGCCAATGACTTTAATGTACCTTGGGCTTCTTCCTTTAGTATTATTGGCTCTTGATCATATGCTACTTCTTCAAATGTTTGAACATCAACCAAATTCTTTCTGGTATAGTGATTGTGTATTCCCTCCATCTTGTTTTGATGCTTTCTGCATCATTCAATATTTTGCCCATAGAATCAAAGTGTCAGTATCTCAAGTTGAGGCTTGGATTTTTTCTTCAGTTCCCTCACTTGAGGAATGCTGAGTGTGCTATTCCCTTTTGATTTTCTAACTCCAGGTCTTTGCAAATTTCGTTATAATGTTCAACTTTGTCTTCTCATGCTGACTTTTGAAATTTTCTATTCAGCTCTTTTATCTCCTCTATGAGACAACTATCTGGCTGACTGATTAGAAGAGATCTGTATTTGTGCCCATTCTGAAGAGAGGTGACCTAACGGAATGTGGAAATCATCAGACAATCTCTTTGATATGCCATGCAAGTAAAGTTTTGCTAAAGGTATACAGAAAAGGCTGTAAGCATACATTGACAGAGAACTTCCAGAGGTTCAATTTGGATTCAGAAGAGGCCATGGAATGAGGGATATCATTGCTGATGTCCAATGGATCTTGG
>NW_006408732.1:1031439-1033546 GCF_000296735.1 Chrysochloris asiatica
TTTTAAAGTATAACTTCACAATTGTTTTGATATGAAATTTAGCTTTCTCATCATTAAAGAAAGAATATACTTGTCTATGGATTACTTACTGTTCCTGGGGCATGATAAGTTTTTTTTGTTTGTTTGTTTTGTTTTGTTTTTTTACTTTTACCCTAAGTATTCCTTCTGATTAAAATATTCTCCCCTAGTATGAATCGGGCTACGAACCTTAAGGCTAGCAGTTCGAAACTACCAGCCGCTTCGAGGGAGAAAGAGGAGGTGTTCTGCTCCCGTAAAGATTTACAGCCTCGGAAACCCTGTACAGGGTCGCTATGGGTCGGAACTGACTCGACGGCACTTAACAACAACAACAACATAGTCCATTATATAGTTTGTTCCCTAATTTTGTTCTGTTCCTTGTTCAAATGTCCTTCTTAGGTTAATTTCTTGACCACCCTATTCAAATAATCTCTTCCTACCTTGCCTCCCATTATCAATCTCTGTGTTTTTTCCCTAGTTTATTATATTTAAAGCATTTTTCATTACCAGAAATTGAACATTTGTTTTTATACTTATCATCTGTTTCCTCCATTAGAATGTAATATCCATGAGGGCTAAAACCTTATACTTATGTATTAATGTTATTGTTAAGTGCCATTGGGTTCTGACTCTTAGTGACCCTGTATAGAGTTTCTGAAGAGCAGCTTTTGGTTTTGAACTGCTCAACTTTTGTTTCAAAACAAATTCACAGTTCATCACTTATCCTAAATTGTCGCAGTAGGACCATAGTCATTAGTATATTCCCAAACCTTAGGAAAAGATCTAGAAAATATTAGATGCTCCATACAGTACAATCAGGAACATCATGTTTAGTAAACTGAAAGGTCTAAGAAAAGTAGAAAGATCCTCAATGAGATAGAGTGACAAAAACAATGGGCACCAAGGTTACAACAATTGTGAGGATGGTGGAGAACAGGACAGTGTTTCTTTCTGTTGTGCATAAGGTCTCTATGAGTTGAAACTGACTTGATCTCACCTAACAACAATACCAATTTATTGAATTAATAGATTAAGTTCTGATTTCTACATTTAATTTATCTCCCAGGAAGCCCAGAAAGTTTTTGAGAATCACATAGTGGGGCTGAGGTCCTAGAGTGGAAACTCCACATCTTTATGACAGGACTGGAAAGATTGGTCTAGAGAGCTAAAATGTACATGCTTCAGAACATAGCATTTATTAGGTGACAGGCAAAGATGTTGGCAGGCTAATGCACCAAGAACTAGAGGTCAGCTGGTAAAAAGGGAACACTGGGTACAGAGAGTGAGTAGAGGAAGAGTGAAACAGAGAGAGATAACTTTTTTTTTTTTTAAGGATTTTATTGTGAATTGAGAGAAGGTTTACAGGGCAGATCATCAGTTTTATATTCAACAATCATTACAATGATTACAATCCCCTCCATGCACCATCAGCTAATAATATTTGCCTTTATTACTGTTTTCTTTTCTTTTTTTCTTTTCTGGAAGTAGATACGCTTCTTGCTTTAATAACATAACAGAACAGTGGTGTATCAACACTAGTTATGAATATCCTCAAGCACAGCAATCACATACAATAACATTTGATAACAACATTACTGACTGTGCATCATGTTCCCTTACAATATATTCCTATCCTTTTATTTTTTATTCCTATCCTTTTATTTTTTTCAATGTACACAAAAATATGTAGGAATATATATAATATTTTAAACAACCAAAGGGCACATTCTGCACAGCAGCCCCCTTGCCATCAGCACACAGCCTTTCTCTTTCCATGAGATTAGAGTCCTCAGATGCTCTGTTATTCCATGTCAGCACAACTGCCTCCATCTCTGGTATCGCTACTTCTCTGGTTAGGAGCCCACATTCTGTTCATGGTCTTCACTCTTGTAATGTAAGATTAACTACCCCCCCCCCCATTGACATGCAACTTCTACCTTTACACTTGTGACAATTGCAATTAATCATGATAACAATAACTTACTATTGACTCAAAGAGATTCTATCCCCATCTCCTTTCACCAGACCCATCTAGACATGATGAAGACTTTTCAGTGGGGATTCTATCTTCCCCCACTTGCTGTGAAAC
>NW_006408732.1:1033961-1035399 GCF_000296735.1 Chrysochloris asiatica
AGGAGTTCTCAAGTCTCCCCAAACTTCAGACTAACCAGTCCTTCTTCAAGAGAGAGATAACTTTTTGCCAAAGGCAGATCTTACATCAAAGTAAATTCCCTTTCAAATGATTGACAACTCACATCAGATCAAAAAATGGAAGATAATTACATAGTATCTACGAAGCCACTGAAAATCACAATCATAGCCTAGCCAAGTTGGCATGTAACTTTAACCATCACAGGAATGTTGTTATATTTTTTTATAGAATTTAGTCACACAATAAGTTACTGTTTGCCAAAAACATGTCTAGGCACTAGGAATTTATCAATGAACAAAAAGCCTGCATCATTGGAGGTTTTATGTTCCTGGTGGAAGGAATGGAGAAAGACAGTAATCAATAACCATAAAGCATAAATAAATTTTATACTGTTTTAGGAGGTGAAGGGTACTGGGGAAGGATAAAGAGTGTGTTAAAGTTTGGATCAAGGGCAGGTGGCAGCATCAAACAAGGTGTTTAAACAGGCCTCATTGAGAAGGTGGTTTTTGGCAGAAGCTTGAAGATAAGGGATTAATCACTTCAGATGCAAGAAGGATGAGTGATCTAAGCAGAGGGAACAGCCAATGCTCAGTATTAATGGTTAGAGTATTTTTGGCCTTTCAGGAATGGTGGAATTCTATGTGGCTGCATCCCTTTGAGGGACTAGAGTAGTAGAGTCAGAGTGGGTTGTGGGAACTATGCTTTAAAACAATTGCTCTGGTTTCAATATTTAGAATTGACCTTAGTTAAAGTTGTTAAGTTAGGAAATCTGCAGGGAGGTTAAAATATTAAATCGTTTTTTCTTTAACAATCAAATACTAATAGTTTCTTCTTGAATGATATAATTTCACTTTAGACTTTGGCATATACCTTTTATTGTATAAAAACTCACATGTAATTTTGAGATTTTAAAAAATGAAAACAGAAAATGAACTTGCAGTTGAAACTTACTTATTTGTAGGAAAAAATAGACTTTTTAGTAATTTCTTTTATTTTGTAACTAATTTTCATCATATCAGTAGTCAAACAGACTTTGGCTATTTAACTATCATTGTTATTGATGGTGGTGTTGTTAGGTGCCATCAAGTTGGTACCGACTCATAGCGACTCTATGAACAACAGTGTGAACCATGACCTCGTCCTAGGCCAACCTTACAATCGTTGCTAAGCCTGAGTCCATTGCTGGTGCCACTGTGCAAATACATCTCCTTAGGGGCTTACCTCTTTTTCTCGGACCCTCCATTTTACCAAACATGATCTCTCTCTAGGAGTTGGTCGCTCCTGATAATATGTATGGAATATGATTAGGCGAAGGCTGGCCATGCTGGTTTCCAAGGAGCATTCTGACTGTACTTCTTCCAGCACAGACTTATTTGTTCATTTGGCAGTCCATGGTACTTTAAATATTCACCTCCAACA
>NW_006408732.1:1041174-1044527 GCF_000296735.1 Chrysochloris asiatica
CAATAAATTGTCCTCTAAGCACCACTTTTGCCATGTCCCAAATATTTTGGTATGTTGTGTTTTTGTTCTCTTTTGTTTCTAGGAACTTAGTGAATTCACATTTAATTTCTTCTACTACCTAGTCGCTTTTCAGCTGGGAGAAATATGTCATTTGATTTCTTGACTGCTGCTTCCATGAATGTTGATGGTTGATCCTAACAAAAAGAAATCTTTGAGAACTTTATTCTTTTTCCATTTATATAGATGGTGTTTAGTGGTCTAGTGGTGAGATTTTTGTTTTCTTTACATTGAGGTGCAATCCATACCAAAGGCTGTGCTCTTTGATTTTCATCAGTAAGTATTTTAAGTCCTCTTCATTTTCAGCAAGCAAGGTTGTATCATCTGCATATCACAGGTTATTAATGAGTCTTCCTCCTATCTTGATGCCACATTTTTCTTCATATACTACATTTTCTCAGATTATTTGCTCAGCATACAGATTGAATAAATATGTTTAGCAAATAATCTGAGTACAACCCTGGCACATACCTTTCCTAATTTTAAACCATTTGATGTTCCCTTATTCTGTTCAAACAAATGTCTTTTGTTCTATGGACAGCATTTCTCATGATCACAATAAAGTGTTCTGGAATACTTATTCTTCACAATGCTGTCAATAGCTTGTCATGATCAATACAATCGAAAGTCTTTGTGTTGTCAATAAAGCACAGGTAAACATCTTTCTGATATTCTCTGCTTTTAGCCAAGATCCATCTGACATCAGTAATGATATCCCTCATTCTACCACTTCTTCTGAATCTGGCTTGAGCATCTGAAATTCCTATGTCAATCTCTGATTGCAGCTGTTTTTGTATTATTTTTTAGTAAAAGTTTACTCACATGGGATATCAATAATATTGTCCAATGATTTCCATACTCTGTTGGGTCACCTCAATTTGGAATGGGCACAGTTGACTTTTAGTCAATTGGTCAGGTAGTTGTTTTCCAAATTTCTTGGCATTGATGAGTGTCTTCAGTGGTGCGTCAGTTTGTTGAACGATTTCAATTTTATTCCATCTATTCCTTGTGCCTTGTTCTTTATCTAAGCTCCAATGCACATTGAACTTATTTCAGAATCATTGGCTCTTGATTATATAACACCTCTTGTAAAGTTGAACATTGATTGACCACTTCTTTTTGGTACAGTGACTCTATATATTCTTTCCATCTTCTTTTGCTTCTTTCTGCATCATTCAGTATTGTCCATAAAATCTGGCAATATGACAAGTTAAGGCTTGGATTATTTCTTGAGTTACCTCAGCTTGAGAAATGCTGAGCATGTTCTTCCCTTTAGGATTTCTAACTTCAGGTCTTTGCACATTTTGTCATAGTGTTTGACTTTTTCTCCTTGACCTGACCTTTGAATTTTTCTGTTCAGCTCTTGTGCTTCCTTACTTCTTCCACTTGCTTTACATTTCTACACTGGAGAGCAAATTTTTTAATCTCTGCTGACATCCATTTTGTTTTGTTTTGTTTTGTTTTCTTCCTTTTTTCTTGTCTTCTTAATGATCTTTTTCTTTCTTCCTTTATGATATTCTTGATGCCATCCCATAACTCTTCTGGTCTTAGCTCTTTAGTGTCTAATGCAAATCTGTTCTTCAGCTTATCTCTAAATTCAGGTGGGATATATTCAAGGTCATATTTTGGTTTTCATGGATTTGCTTTAAATTTCTTCATTTGCAGCCTGAATTTACATATGAGCAATTGAAGGTGTGCGCCACAGTCTGCCCAAAGCCTTGTTTTGGCTGATGATGTGGAACTTTTCCACCCTTTCTTTCCACAGATGTAGTCAATTTGTTTTCTTTTTATTCCATCTGGTGATGTCCACGTATATAGTCGTTTATGTTGTTTAAAAAGATATTTGCAATGAAGAAGTCAGTTGTCCTGCAAAGGTCTATCATGCGATCTCTCATATCATTTCTATCACGAAGGCCATATTTTCCAACTACTGATCCTTTCTCTTTGTTTCCAACTTTGCATTGCAATCACCAGTAATTATCAATACATCTTTTTTGCATGTTTTTTCAATTTCAGAATGAAGAAGTTGGTATAATTCTTCAATTTCATCATCACTGGCCTTAGCGGTTGTTGCATAAATTTTAATAATAGTGATATTAGCTGGTTTTCTTTGTGATATTGTGATGGTTATGTGCTGTGGAGTCGATTTCGACTCATAATGACCCTGTACAGGGTTTCCCAGGCTGTAAATCTTTAAGGGGACAGAAAATCTCATCTTTCTCCCATGGAACAGCTGCTAATTTCAAACTGCCTACCTGAGTGTATAGCCCAATTTGTAACCACTACACTACCAGAGTTCATTGCTCTTCTTTGTAGGCATTGGGATATTATCCTATCATAGATAGTGTTGTGCTTCAAGACAAATCTTGGTATGTTCTTTTTGATGATGAATGCAGTGCCATTCCTTTTTTCAATTTGTCACTATCAACATAGTAAATCACGTGAATATCAGATTCAAAATGGCCAATACCAGTCCATTTTGGTTCACTTTATTGTTGTTGTAAAGTGTTGTTGAGTTGGTTCCGATCATAGTGACCCAGAATAGGATTTCAAAGGAGTGGCTGGTGAGCTTGAACCACTGACCTAGTGGTTCAAAGCAACTTTTCAGTCCATTGCATTAAACCATAGCACCACACCAGAACTTCATTTCAGCTCACTAATGCCTAGGATATTGATGTTTATATGTTCCGTTTCATTTTTGCCAATTTCTAATTTTTCTAGATTCATGCTTCATACATTCCATGTTCCGATTATTAATGAATTATTATAGCTATTTCTCTTCATTTTTTGTTGTGCCTGGTCAGCAAATGAAGGTCAGAGGACTTTACTCAATTCACATCATTATGGTCAACTCTACTTTGAGAAGGCAGATCTTCTTCAGTCACATTTTGAGTGCCTTTTAAACTGAGGGTCTCATCTTCTGTCACTATATCTGACAATATTCTGGTACTCTTCATTATGTTTCAATATCCAGTGTTCTGGTTCTGACAGTGTTCCACTGCTATTTGTAAAGTTTTCAGTGACTAAATTTCCTGAAGTAGTCCATCTTTCTTTCTTCCTAGTCTGCCTTCATCTGGAAACTCAACTGAAACCTTTCTACCTCTGGTGACTTTGCTGGCATTTAAAATACCTGTGTCAAAGCTTCCAGAAACAGATCAACAAGCAAACCACCACAGTTCAACAAACTGACAGATGAGGGGTGGGTTGTTGTTATTGTTGTTATGTGCCGTGGAGTTGGTTCCGACTCATAGCAACCCTGTACAGGGTTTCTGAGGCTGTAAGTCTTTACAGGAGCA
>NW_006408732.1:1046002-1046923 GCF_000296735.1 Chrysochloris asiatica
TAGTCAAGTTCTGATCATCCAGCCATTGAAGCCAGGTCAAGTGGGTACTATCTGCAAGGATGGGTGTTCTTGTGCATCTACCCTCACTTCATATCAAGAAGGCTATGATTCTTGATCTTCATTAGTATATACTTTAAGTCCTCTTCTCACTAGGCAAGCAAGGTGGCATACAACCTGTGTATCACAAGTTGTTAATGCATCTTTCACAAATCCTGATGGAACAGTCTGCTTCATATAAACATTTCTTGGATTATTTTCTCAGCATGCAGATTAAAAAAGTATGGTGAAACAATACAATCTTGGTGCACACCTTTCCTGATTTTAAACCATTCCATCTCCCCTTTTTCTGTTTGAACAATTGCATATTTGTCTAGGTTCAGGTTCCTTATTAGCACAAATAAGTGTTCTGAAATACCCATTCCTTGAAATATTACCCATGACATGCCATGATCCACACATGATTTTGTATAATAAATAAAGCACAGATAATCATCTTTCTTGTATTATCTGCTTTCATCCAAGACCCATCTGATGTCAACCGCGATATCCCTCATTCAACGTGCTCATCTGAATCTGACTTGAACCTCTGAGAGCTCCCTGTCAATGTTCTGTTTCAGCCAATTTTGAATTGTCTTTGGCAAAATTTTCTTGCAGGTAATATTAATGACATTGTCCAATGATTAACACATTCTGTTTATACATCTCTCTTTGAACTGGACACAAATATGGATCTTTCCCAATCAGTTGCCCAAGTTACTGTTGTTATTAGGTACCATAGTGTGAGTACCAACTCATAGAGACCGTAAGCACTGCAGAATGAAACACTACCAAATCCGGAGCCAGCCTCACTATTGTCGCCATGCTTGAGCCTATTGATGCTGCCATTTTGCCACTCCATCTCACTGGGGGTCTTCCTCTTTT
>NW_006408732.1:1049148-1060941 GCF_000296735.1 Chrysochloris asiatica
TTGGTGAGTAAATTTGAATAATAGTGGTATTAACTGGTCTTCCCTGTAGGCGCATGGATATTATCCTATCACAGACAGCGTTGTACATCATGACTGATCTGAATATGTTCTTTTTGACAGTGAAGGCAACACCATTCCTCTTCAATTTGTCTTTCCTGACATAGTAAACCATGTGGTTGACAGGTTCAAAAAGGCCAATACCAGTCTATTTCAGCTGACTAATGCCTAAGATATTGATGTTTATGTGTTTGTTCCATTTCATTTTTGACAATTTCTAATTTTCTTAGATTCATACATTGTACATTTCATGTTCTGATTATTAATAAATGTTTACAGCTATTTCTCTTCACTTTGAGTTGTGCCCTATCCTAAATGAAGGTCCTGTGGGCTTTTCTCCCATGGCTTTACCCCATTCGTGTCTTCATAGTCAACTCTACCTTGAGAAGGCAGCTCTTCCTCAGTCGCATTTTGAGTGCCTTCCAACCCAGGGGGCTCATTTCCAGCACTATATCTGACAGTGTTTCTCTGCCATTCATAAGGTTTTCAGTGACTGAATATTCGGAAGTAGTTCGTCATTCCTTCTTCCTAGTCTGTCTTCATCTCTAAGCTCATGTGAATCCTGTCCACCATAGGTGACCCTGCTTGTATTTAAAATACCGGTGGCATAGCTTTCAGAATCACAACAACTCACAAGCCACCACAGTATGACACACTGACAGATGAGTGGTGGCATTCCTGGCATAGTAGATCATATATTCTTCAATTCAAAATGGTCAATACAAGCACATTTCAATTAATGACTGTATTATATATCCATTTTTAATGATTTCCTGTTTCATACATTGTACATTTCATATTATAATTATTAATGGATATTTACAGTTGTTTGTCATCATTCTGTGTCATGCCACATCAGCAAATAAAAGTGTCAAAAACTATAGCCACATCGTTAAATTGTGCTCCTCTTTTACAATTCTTTCCGAGTCACGTTTTAAGTGTTAACCTGAAGGGCTCATCTTCTTACACAATTTTCAGTTGCTATTCAAATGGTTTTCACTGGAAAATTGTTTTAGAAGTAGATTGCCAGGTCCTATTCTAGTCTGTCTTAGTCTGGAAACTCTGCTGAAATGTGTCCATTACAGAATGCTGCAGTTGTAGTTGTTAAGTATATTGAGTCTATTCCAACTCATAATGACCTGTATAGTGTTTCCAAAGAGTGACTGGTGGGTTTGAACTGCCAACCTTGCAGTACAAACCAACGTTGTGGTCAAGTGCTTATCCTACAGCATCATACCAGGACTAGCATAGTTTCTAGTATAATAGTAACACACAAAGCACAACATTACAAAAAACTAACAGACAAGTGGTGATATTTAAACAGATGCTGCTGTAGTTAGTTCCACTGAGTCAGTGACCCTATGTACAACAGAATGAAACACTGCCCAGTCCTGCACTGGTCTCACAATTTTTGTTATGTGTGAACTGCAAGATCTTTTGCAGCAGATATGGCCAGTGCAATACATCATTTGATTTCTTGACTGTTGTTTCCATGAACAGTGATTATGGATCCAAGTAAAATGAAGTCTTGGAGAATTTCAATTTTTCTCTCGGTTTATCATGATGTTTTGATCTAATTGTGAGAATTTATATATTCCTTACATTGGGATGCAATCCATACTAAAGGCTAAAATCTTTGATCTATATTAGTAAGAACTTCAAGTACTTTTCCTTCCCAGGAAGGCTGTGTCATCTGCATATGTTGTTGTTATGTGCCGTGGAGTCAGTTCTGACTCATAGCGACCCTGTACAGGGTTTCCGAGGCTGTAAATCTTTAAGGTGCAGAAAGCCTCATCTTTCTCCCATGGAAGAGCTGGTAGTTTTGAACCGCTGACCTTGCAGTTCGCAGCCCAATTCGTAACCAAAGCTCCTTGTCATCTGTATATAGCAGCTGTTAATGAGCCTTCCTCCAATCCTTTGTCATGTTTTGCATGTAATTAAGCTTTTTGGATTATTTGATTATACAGATTGTATAATGTATACAGACTGTATAAATGTGGTAAAAGATGCAACCCTGGCACACACCTTTCCTTATTTTAAACCATTCAGTATCTCCTTATTCTAATGGAACATTATTTCTTGGCCTAATACAATTTCTTCATGAGCACAATTAAGTATTCTCAAATTCCCATTCTTTCCAATATTGTCCAGTTTGCTATGATCCACAGAATCAAATGACGTTGGGTAGTCAATTGTTTTTCCAACTCATAACAATTCTTCATAGAGTTTCTGAGGAATGGCAGATAGTTTTGAACTGTTGACCTTGTATTTTGTCTTGTTCTTATCCTACAACACCAAACCAGGACTCCTTGCAAAGTCAACAGAGCAAAAATAAACACCTTTCTGGTATTCTATTTTCAATCAAGATCATTTGATATCAGCAATGATATCTTTCATTCCACATTTTTTCTGGATCCAGCTTGAGTTTCTGGCAATTCACCATCAATGTAGTGCTGCAATCATTTTTTAAGTATCTTCAGCAAAATTTTACTTTGCATGTGATATAATGATAGTGTTAGATTTCCACATTCTATTGGGTCACTTTTTGGGGGAATGAGTATAGATATGGATCACTTCCAATCCATTGGCCAGGTGACTGTCTTCTATATTTCTTGGCATAGAGGAGTGAATTCCTCCAGTTCTGCAGCAGTTTGTTAAAACATTTCAACTTGTAGCCTGTCAGTTCCGGAAGCCTTGTTTTTGACAATTTTGAATTGGAAAAACATATGGTCTACTATACCAAGAATGACAAATTGAATAAGAATCATGTAGCATTCATCATTAAAAAGAACATTTCAATATCTATCTTAAAGCACAACACTGTCAGGTATAGGAAAATAGTAAGAAGCATACAAGGAAATGAATATGCAACCAGTTAATATACTTATTTTTCAAATTTAAACACAAACCAGGATTGACAAAGATGAAGACAAACAACATTTTTACCAACTTCTGCAGTCTGGAATTGATCAATATGCAATAAAGATTCATTGATAACTTTGGTGATTGGAAGGCAAAAAATGGAAACAAACAATTGGTGACTGAACTGGTAACTGGAAAATATTGCTGCTTCCTCAAGTAAAGTTTTATTTAATGAATCTAAGGGAACAAAGCTCTCAGAACCTTCATTTGCCAATGAAACCTAACTCAAATGGGAAGAAACAGCTGCTAATATCCATTAGTAATTGGAACCTGGAATGCTTTAAGTATGAATCTAAGAAAATGAGAAGTTGTCACAATGAAATGGAATGCATAAAGGTAGATATCTTAGCATTAGTGAGCCGAAATGGACTGGTATTGTGCATTTTGGATCAGACAATCATATGGTTTACCATGCCAGGAATACCAAATTAAGAGGAATGGTGTCACATTCCTTGTCAAAAATAGCATTTCATATCTATCTTGGCGTACATCCAAGGTAGGATAGGATAACATCCATACACCTACAAGGAAGACTGGTTAATACTATTATTCAAATTTATGATAATAATTTCTTTACTGTCTGATGGAGGGACAGAATCTGTGGTTTTCCAATGTTCTTTAGTGCCTTCAAGTAGACTCAGTAAGTGCTCAAACTCATAATTTTATTTTGTCTTTTAGCATTAATTGATGCATTTATTACAGGATTTTGAACCAGGAAATTTAGACAGAAGGAACACAAGAAAAGATCAAGCAACAAAAATTGATTCTGTTGAAAACAAAAGTTATTATAATTGTTCAATCACTGAAATGCCCTGGTGGCATAGTGAGCTACACGTTGGGTTGCTAACCTTAATGTCAGTAGTTCGAGTCTACCAGCCACTCTGAGGGAGAAAGATGAGGCTTTCTGCTCTCATAAAGATTTATCACCTTGGAAAGCCTACACAGGATCACTATAAGTAAGAATTAACTCCAAAGCCTACAACCACCACCACCCACTAATTGTGAGATTTTGCCATCTTTGCACATGTTCTAAGGAGCAATTAGTTCTGGAGAAGGATATCATGTTTGGTAAAGTGGAGATGTATTCACATGGTGGCAGCAACATTGGGCTCAAACATAACAATTGTGGGGTTGGTACCAAACTGGGCAGTTTCATTCTGTTTTACATTGGGTCATTATGAGTGGGAAAGGTCTCAAGGGTGCCTAAAACAACAACAGCAACATCCATTAGTGATTGTGAATAGATTTCCTTTTACTTTCATCAAATTTATAACCATGGTAGTAAAACTTTGCTGTTATTAGCAGAAAATAATTTCAAATAAGAAGTCTCTGATGTTAACTTGCTTACAACTTTTTGCATGTAAAATTCTAAATATCACTGCCAACAAGATTAGAAATTTAAGAAATTCTTTAGAACAGTTTCATTTCAGGGATATCTCATTCTTTTTGAGTTTTGAGTTTTTCATGAAGGTTATTTAGATAAATATTAAATGTACAAAAGAATTATTTTATACCCATGATGACATGGATTGGCATTTTCAAAGGACAAGAGATTTTGCCAAGTCTATAACTAATCAAGTCTTATAATTTACAGCCTGTGCAAACTGTGGACTGAGAATCACAGCAGTTGTGTTGAGCATTTCTGGGAAGTTACCATCATCCCCGCACCAATTATTAAAACCTCTCACACACATTAAAGCCATAAAGATTAAATATATAGCACACTTGTCATTAAATATGGATGATTTCATGTAATATGCATTATATACAAAAACAATGTCCTGCCACTTGAGCTTTATCACTACCCTACGGAAAATCCACAAACCCAGAGTCCCACATCAAAGCTCATTTTGGCAAAGAAAAGGAACACTTTCGTCATGCAAAATAAACACAGATGTTCCACACACAGGCAACTGGTTAAAAGGAGATGGTGCATCAGGGGATGTGTGGCTCTGTAAAAGCTATTGCCTCCTTAAATACAGTACAATATCTGCTATTGAGGCTGCAGATTGTTTATTGTTTAAAAAGGCTGATTCTGCTGATTTAAAACATTATCTTTCCTGACTACAAAACTGTGAACACATTGAACTGATTCTTTCTGCAGGTATGCAAAAGAAAGCATAAGCATACACCTTAGTTTGTTGGTTTGGATGCTTTTGATCTTTTACAAAAACTGAATTTCATATTCATCTTAAGCAGTGTCTTTGTCAGTGATTTACTGATTTCTGTCTGTGAACTCTAATATTAATAGCCATTTAATTAAAGAAAAGAAAAGTTTCTAGCCTTTTCAATTAGCTGACAGCTAATGTTGGGTGGTTCCAAATGACCAGACAGCTATAATTGGCTTTCCTTTGTTCCTTTCTTTCTTAGCTAATTGCAGCAGAATACTTCTCCTAAACAAAAATTCATGGGACATAGATGTATTTCCCTAAGAAACAAAATAGAGTTGTAAATAATAAAAAATATATCTTTAGGATTTGGGTACATGATATTTAACTATGGCCTATTTACAATATCTACTTAAAGTAGAGCATTCCCCCTTGCCCCCCATTCCTCAATATTGGCACATGTGTTTGGGAAGGGAAAGTAAATTAATAGGATAGGTTATAAGATATTCTTATTAATTACGAATTTAAAAATGAGATAAAAATTTTGTGAATGCTTATTTCTTGAAATAGTTTAAGATTGATATATGCCTAAATCAAACTGAGGGGAGGATGCAAAAGGTCAACACAATTTTATTATAATTTGCCTGCAATATTGACTTGGTCCTGATGAGAAATGATTTCTAGTATTCATACTAGTATTAGTAAGAAAATCTATTTAAAAAAAGTTTTAGGAATAAGTAAGATCTTGAGATAACTAAAAATCGAGTTCATTATCTCCCATCATCTACATTTTAAGTATTAAGCCTTAGGTATGACAGGCAGAACTATTTAGACTATGCTTCATCTCCTTGACATGCTATAATTATTTGTGCTATCTTCTGATCTTTTTTGTGCCATATATTTGAAATTTTATAATAATGTACCTTCATTGATATTTTGAGCACATACTCCAAATAGATATTTATTTATTGCTTTATTAATTGATACTATATACTATTAGATTCATATATACTTAAATGCATTTTCAAAAATGAAAATGAAAAAGAGATGACACAATTTATTTATTATTATTACTTTTAAAGATCTTTAATGTTCTAATTTTATTATTAACTGAAGTAGTAAAATGACTGAAAACAATGTATCAATGTGACAAAACATGCTTTTCAAATCTGGCTCAGCCCTTCTATTGTAGCAATTTGGAAATTTGATTCTAAGTGTAGTTTATTTCCATACTTGGTAATAATAACTTGTCAAAACTGAAAATGAAACTGTATGGATATATAGTGAGCCAGAGGGAAAAGGACATTTTTGGCTGAAATTTCTAAATCATGAAATTCATTTTAGTATCCCATCCCCCAATTAAGTATAACTGTTTTTATTTAACTTTGACTCATAAAATTATATCTTCCTTAATATAAATCAGTTTTTCTTGCAATCTGATCAGACGTGTTAGCATTCAATTTAACAAATTACTTCAAAGTCCAATGCAAATTCTATTTTTGAGATTTTAGCATATACAGGTTTGAAATTTTTATATATGTTTATTTGGGACTATAAAACAACTCACTAATGGAAAATTTTCCAAATAGTAGCTTACAAATTCCATTTGGAATGATTGCTTAGAGTCTGGACTTCCAAATCTTGTTGTTATTGTTGTTAGATGCCATTGAGTCAGTATTGACTCATAACAACCCTATGCACAATACAATGAAACAGTGCCTAATCCTGGGCCAACCTTATAATTGTTGCCACACTTGAGCCCATTAATGCTGCTATGATTGAGCCCATTGATCCATCTCACTGGGGGTCTTCCTCTTTTACTCTGACCCTCCACCTTACCAAACGTGATATCTTTCTCTAGTGACTGCTTCCTCCTGAAAATATGTCCAAAGTATGAGAGTTGAAGTTTGGCCATCCTGGCCTCCAAGGAGCACTCTGGCTGCACTTCATCCAACACAGATCTGTTAGTTCTTTTGGCAGCCCATGGCACTTTCAATCTTCTCCTCTAACACCATAACTCAAAGACATCAATTCTTCTATGGTCTTCCTTATTTACTATCCAGCTTTCACATGTATATGAGTTTACTGAAAATGCTATGTCTTGGGTCAGGCACACCTTAGTCCTCAAGCTGACATCTTTGGTCATCAACACTTTAAAAAGGTCTTGTGCAGTAGATTTGCCTAATGCAATATGTTGTTTGATTTGTTGACTGCTGTTTCCATGAGCGTTGATAGTTGATCCAAGAAGAATGAAGCACTTGACAACTTCAATCTTTTCTCCATGATAAGTATGTTGTTTATTGGTCCAGTGGTGAGGATTTTTGTTTTCTTTACATTGAGATGCAATCCATACCACAGGTTTTGCTCTTTGATCTTCATCAGTAAATACTTAAAGTCTTCTTCACTTTCAGCAAACAAGGTTGTATCATCTCTGCATACAGCAATTTGTTAATGAATCTTCCTCCAATCCTGATGCCACATTTTCTTCATGTAACTCATCTTCTCAGCTTATTTGCTTAGCATACAGATTGAATAAGTTTGATGAAAGAATACAACTCTGTTGCACACCTTTCCTAATTTTAAACCATTCAGTGTTCCCATATTCTGTTTGAACAACTGCCTCTTGGTCCAGTTACAGATTCCTCATGAGCACAATTAAGTGTTCAGGAATACTCATAATTCACAATTTTGTACATAGCTTGTCATGATCCACATAATCAAAAGCCTTTGCATAGTCAGTAAAGCACAGGTAAACATCTTTCTGTTATTCTGTGCTTTCAGGCAAGATCCATCAGACATCAACAATGATATCCCTCAGTCTACATCTTCTTCTGAATACACTCTGTAAGTTCTCTGTCAATGTATGTTTGCATCCCTTTTTGTACTACCTTTAGTAAAACTTTGCAAATCTAGACCTATATAAAATATTTTCTTAAATATATAATTTTTATTTTAAAACTTTACAAATGTTAAAGTATATATCCTCTGTCAAACATTTTTAAAGTGGCTCAAAAATAGTTTTGTATTTAATTATTGAAGTATGATCTACAGTACATCATATGCTATGACAACATGACAGCAGATGACTGTTAGAAAAGATGACATGAATGAGATTCCCTTTCCCTCTACTTTTGACTCTCAGGCTTTTGCCTCTCTGAGTTAGGAGATGCTAGGATCTAGGAGAACTTCAGAGTAAATCCTGAGATTAAGTTAGAGTATAGGCAAAAAAAAAAAAAATGAAGAGCTGGTAATGAGCTGTCAGTCAATTCCTACTTCAGTGTGCTTCTTCCATGTGCCCTGTACACTCTCCTTTTCTACTTCACAGTATGCTGTAAACTCTATGGGAAGCAGTGTCTACAGAACAGCATCAGAGCTGTCGGCAAGGCCCTGGAACACACAAGTTTGCCTGTGGCTGCCAGAGTACATGGATATTGAAAAGTGAGTATGATTCTCCCAAGTGTCTCAACAGGGTATAACAAACCGCTAGCTTCTACTAACATATGTTTCTGAATTCGAGGTATTCTGTGGGATTCATGCCCTTAAGGATATTCCAGAAAATACATTAAGCCAGCAGAGAAAAATAATAAACTCCGTAACATGGTTCAGCAGTCAGAATAGTTCAAACAATAAGCATGAAATCAGCGAACCAGAGCAGCTTGAGGACACAGATTTGTTTGAAAAATGATAATATCGTAAAAGAAGTCAGGATAATTTCAGTACAAAAATCACACACAAGTAAGACACACAAACTTTCCTGAAGCTTTTGTGTTATGTTTTTCAATGGAGAGTGGTTTAAACTAAGTATTCTATAAAGGAATAAAGGAACAAATACCACTGATGATATCTGTACTACTCATGCTGTTATCTACAACAAAGAAAATTTCAATATTGTAAAAATTATGTTCTTTTGCTTCACAAGGAGGAAGGAGAAACAGACTCAAAATCAGACCAAGGCTGATTTCTTTGAAGCAGAACTCAGGCATGCCTCTATCCTACAACCCTCTTTACACTATTATGACACCAACCATTCGTCCCACATCACTCTCTGCTTGACATCTGAGTTTTATAATCCATTGCAATGGCCACACAGAATTCATAGACAATTCTTATGATTATGAGGTTTATTACAGAAGTGAACAGGGTAAAATTCAGGACCAGAAACAACTCAGAATGGAGCAATCCTCTAATCAGGAATGCCTCTTCTCTTCTGTACTGCAGGCATGCTTCACTATTGTCTTTGGCCTCTCAACCATGTGTCCACGCGGCCTCTGCATTGCCTGGGCAAGTGTTACAAAGTTCATTTAGTCACTCTGTGAATGCCCAAGTGGCAAATTCCTCAATCAAGCGTCCTGCCTGTAGAAACTCAGCTTTACTCAGTCCATGACCTAGAAGCTCACAGCTGCTCTGCCATTTTATGTTGCTGCCTCTGCCACTGTTCTGCTGTTGCTGCTTTTCCAGGTAGGGATCTCACCCTCCATTCATGCTCTACTTTCTTTATGGCAAAACTAGCCAATCCCAGTATCAGAGTCCTGTACACCCAATTTGAATAGTGCCACCCAATCATTTGGTTACATTTGAACCCATTGCTACTACCACAGTGTCAATCCATCTCATTGGGTATTTTCCTCTTTTTCACTCGCCGTCCACTTTACCAAGCATGATGTCCTTCTAGATGATGTGCCTCCTGATAACATGTCCAAAGTATCTTGGCTTCTAAAAAGCCGTCAAGCTGTCCTTCTTCCAACACAGATTTGTTTGTTCTTCTGGCAGCCCATGGTACTTTTAATATTTTTCTCCAATACCATAATTACAATGCATTGATTCTTCTATGGTCTTCCTTATTCATTACGTTTATTCATTTTCTGTCACATGCATATGAAGTGATTGAAATACGTATGAAAATATATACCTTCATTATTAAAAATGTCTGAAAGGTCACAATAAGAAACTGGATACGTTTTAGAAACTAGAAACATAGCTTCAAAAAATGTTCAAAGAAACTAAAACTAAAACCACCATTACATATGGCTGGTGGTTATGTGCAATGGAGTCAGTTCCAACTCATAGTCACGCTGTACAGGGTTTCCGAGACTATAAATCTTTATGGGAGCAGAAAGCCTCCTGCAGAACAGATGGTAGTGTCGAACTACCAACCTGAGGTTCGCCGCTGGATTCGTAACCACTACTCTACCAGAGCTCCTTATTATTACATATAGAAACCAAAATTATTTAAATTTAATATCTAGAAATAGTACAAAGAAAAATTAATAAAAATAATATTTTGAGGAAAAATAGTTCAAAGAAAGAACTACTTCAAAGGAAAATATAAAAACAAAAAAATAACTAAGCAGTAAAATAGCTAGGAATGAGAAAGATAACACAAGATATAGGGAAGATTTTAAATGCATGACTATTAAGTTAAAGGATGAGGCTTTCTGCTTCCGTAAAGATTTACAGCCCCGGAAACTTTGTACGGGGTTGTTATGAGTCGGAACAGACTCCACAGAATATAACAATAACAACGACAATTAAGTTAAAATCTTACTAGATTATCGTTTATTTTTTTCTCATCATACAGATGATAAAGATATTACGATAATAGTAAGTCACAAATATTTGCACTCTTCATTTTTATTTTCCTATTATCTCTGAATCCTATTCTATTGAAGCATGTTTCCAATCCATATCAATGAGAATCCATTTGTCAAAGTTACTTCTGTGTTGCAAAATCAAAAACTTAATTCTCCATCTGCATGTTTCTAGACATCTTGGTATGATTTGATACACTTGAAACACTTAACGAGCTCTAGTAGCGTAGTGGTTACGAATCGGGCTGCGAACTACAAGATCAGCAGTTCGAAACTACTGGCTGTTCCGTAAAGATTTACAGCCTCGGAAACCCTGTTCAGGATCACTATGGGTCGGAATCGACTTGAAGGCACTTAACAACAACAACAACAACTTGAAACACTTACTTTCCCTAGATTTCAAGAATTTCATGTGCACTGTCCTGGGCTTCCTTCTACTTCACTGGTCATTTTGTCTCAGGTTCCTTTGTTAAGTTCCTCTTTATCTCCCCAATTTCTCTTTCTGCTAAAATGTCCCAGGAATCAGTCCTTGGTCCACTTGTCTTCATTATGCCATCCAGCCTTATGGTTTTAATTATCAGATACCTGCTTCACCTCAACACATGTACACACACAGACACACACACAGACATTATTTGGTTCACTTCCCTGTATTCCTCTAATTTCTCAGATAAAAAAATGTATAGCATTTTCATCAATTGTTCTATTGGTTGGTTATGTGCCATGGAGTAGGTTCCGACTCATAGCCACCCTGTACAGGGTTTCCGAGGCTGTAAATCTTTACAGGAGCAGAAAGCCGCATCTTTCTCCCGTGAAACAGCCGATAGTTTCCAACTGCTGAAGTTGCGGTTCGCAGCCCGATTAGTAACCACTACGCTACCAGAGCTCCTTAATTGTTCTTTAGATTATTCTAAATTTAGTTAAAGGAATGAGAATAGGTAAACTATTTTTGAAAAAGAAAAATAAAGTATGAAGAAAGTCTTCCAGTTTCAGATTTTCTTCCTCTAAAACCCAATGCCCAATTTGTCTGAAAATCATGTTCTATCTTTCAGTTAAACCAAGAAATGTCATATCTCTGACTACCACCCTGGTTCAAGCCATGGCCATCTTCATCCAGC
>NW_006408732.1:1061828-1063707 GCF_000296735.1 Chrysochloris asiatica
ATATTGAAATTAGTAAGAAAGAAATGTTAGTTTACCATTTGGTGAAAAATGATTAACTTATAGAGGATTTGGCACTGTGGGATAATGCGTTAAACTGCAAAGTCGTTTGAACTGCTAGGTCAGTGGTTCAAGCTCACCAGCTGTTCTTTGGAAACCCTATACAGCATCACTATGGATCGGAATTGACTCAATGGTATTTAACAACAACAACGAAAGGAAGGTGGTATTGCATTTTTCAAGTACTAAAATAAAAAATCTATTAATCCAGAAGTCTCAGTCTAGCAAAAATATCTTTAAAAAGGAAACTGAATACATTCTGAAAATAGAAATTATGGGAATCTAGTGTGATTAGTCTTCACAAGAAAAACTTTACAAAATTAAAAAACAGTTAGAAATATTAGAAGAAAATTTACTCGATAAAGTAGATGTATGAAATACTGCTGCTGCTGTTGTTAAGTGTTGTCAGGTCAGTCCTATCCCATAGTGACCCTATACAGTGTTTCAGAGAAGCAGCTGGTATGTTTGAACTGCCAACCTTTCAGTTAGTAGTTTAGAGCTTATCCTACAGTGCCATATCAGTATTCCATAGACAGTTGTCATTATATTTAATTGCCAAAGATAAAAGATTTATCACTACCCTTATTCAGTAAAATCCTGGAAGTTCTAGTTAATATAATAAAGCCACTAAAGGAAATAAAAAGCAAACCGTTCAAAAAGAAAAAAAAACAAAACTCTGCTATTTGCACCACTTGTCTGTCAGTTTTTCGTACTATATTGGCTTGTGTGTTCCTGTGATTCCAGAAGCTATGGCACTGGTATTTTAAATACCAGCAGGATCAACCACACTGGGCAGGTTTCAGATGAACTTTCAGACAAAGACAGACTAGGAAGAAGGAGAGACAAACTACTTCCTAATATTTAGTCATTGAAAACCTTATAAATAGCAGTGGAACACTTTCAGCACCAGATTATTGAATATTGAAACATGATGAGGAGCACCAGAATTTTGTCAGATATAGTGCCAGAAGATGAGCTCTTCAGTCTGGAAGGCACTCAAAATTTGACTGGGGAAGACCTGCTTCCTCAAATTAGAGTTAACCATGATGACACAAATGGAGTAAAGCCCTCTGGCCCTTCATTTGCTGATGGGGCAGAACTCAAAATGACGAGAGACAGCTGTAAAAATCCATTAATAATTGGAACATGAAATGTATGAAGTATGAGTCTAAGAAATCAGAAATTGTCAAAATGAAATGGAACGTATAAACATTGCTATCCTAAGCATTAGTGAGCTGAAATGAACTGCTATTGCCTATTGTGAATCTAACAATCACATGATTTACTATGACGGGAATGACAAATTGAAGAGGAAGGAATACACAGAATCACTATACCAAAAATAAATGGTCAATGTTCAAACATTTCAAGAGGTAGCATATGATCAAGAGTCAATCATCCTGAAGAAAGAAGTCCAATGTGCGTTGAAGTCATTGGCAAAGAACAAGGTCCCCAATGGGAATTGGTGAAAGATAAATTGGCACTGAATGCACTCACTCATCTATGCCAAGAAATTTGGAAGACAATTACCTGGACAAATGACTGGAAGAGATCCATATTTGTGCCCATTCCAATGAGAGGTAACCCAACAGAAGGAGGAAATCTTCTGATAATATCACTGATATCCAATGAGAGTAAAGTTTTACTAAAGGTATACAGAAATGTCTGCAACCATACATTGACAGAAAACTTCCAGAGGTTCAAGCTGTATTCAGAAGAGGATGTGTAACAAGGGATATCATTGCTGATGTCAGAAGGATGTTGGCTGAAAGCAGAGAATACCAAAAAAGACAGGCACTTGTGCTTTATTGACTATATAAAG
>NW_006408732.1:1074274-1084386 GCF_000296735.1 Chrysochloris asiatica
TCCTGTGCCACCTCATTTTCTTGAAAGATTTCAATTTTTATTCCATCAATTCCTGGTTCCTTGTTCTTTGCCAATTCCTTCAATGCACTTTGTACTTCCTCCCTGAGTATCATTGGCTCTTGAACATATGGTACCTTTTGAAATGGTTGAACATTAACCATTTCCTTTTGGTACAATGACTCTGTATTCCTTCCATCTTCTCTTGATGCATTCTGCATCATTCAATAATTTTTCCAGAGAATCTTTCAATAACAAAAGTCGTGGCTTGAATTTTTTCTTGAGTTCCCCAAGCTTGACAAATGCTGACCAGCCACTACTTGTCTGTCTGTCATGCTGTGGTGGCTTGAGTTGCTGTGATTCTAAGGGCTATGTCCCCGATATTTTGAATAACCAGCAGGGTCGCCCATGGAGGACAGGTTTCAGATGAGCTTCCAGACAAAGACAGACTAGGTAGAAAGAGTGACAAATTACTTCCGAATCGCTAGTCACTGAAAACCTTATGAATTTGCCAATTTGGATGCCTTTAATTTCCCTTTCTTATAGCTCTTGCTAAGACTTCCAGCATAGTATTGAATAGGAGTGGTAGCAAAGGGCATCCTTTTCTGGTTCCTGTTCGCAGAGGGAAGGCTTTCAGTAAGGTAGGCTGTTGGTTTTGTATATGTGCTCTTAATTATGGTAAGGAATTTCCCTCGAGTTCCTACTTCATTGAGTGTTTTTTCAGAAATGGATGTTGGATTTGTCAAATGCCTTTTCTGCATCAATTGATATGATCATGTGGTTCTTTTCCTTTTTCTTATTTATATGGTGGATTTTGTTGATTGATTTTATAATGTTGAACCATTCTTGATAAGATATCATATCCCTGATATGAATCCCACTTGATCATGATGTGTTTCTGGGTTCTGTAGGCTAGGATTTTGTTGAGAATTTTTGCATCTATATTCATGAGGGATATTGATCTATAATTTTCTTTCTTAGTGATGTCCTTCACTAGTTTTTTTTTTTTTTTAAATGAGGTTTATGCTTGCTTCATAAAATGTATTAGGAAGTTTTCCGTCCTCTTCTATATTCTGGAATAATTTGAGTAGAATTGGTGACAGTTCTTCCCTGAATGTTTAGCAGAACTCACCAGTGAAGCCATCTGGGGCTGGACTTCTTTTTGTTGCTAGTTTTTTAAATGAAACTTTCTCTTTCTATGAGTCTAGAATCCTCAGCTGCTCTATCTCTCAATCTTTGCCCCCATCTCTGGCTTCACTGTTTCTCTAGACAGTAGTAGTGGTAGTGTGCTGTAGAGTTGGTTTCAATTTGTAACAAACCTGCATAGGGTTTCCGAGGCTGTAAATCTTCATTGGCGCTAAAAGCCTCATGTTTCTAGCGTGGTACAGCTGGTAGTTTTGAACTGCTATAGAGTTCTACATTCTGCTCATGCTATTATACTTTGAAGGTCCTAGGGTCCTCTGTTCCAGGAATGTAAATTAACTATTCTCCCCTTTATGTTACAAATCTTCTACCTTTACAGTTTTGACAATAGCAATTAGTCATGATAACTATAACTCACTATTGAATCATAAGAATCTTATCTCCATCTCCTTTCACCAGACCTGTCTAGACAAGATGAAAACTATCCAGTAGGGATTTCCCTCCCATGAACTAAACTCCTTCTTGAAAACTTGCAAGCTAGCCATTTCATGCCTTTATAGCCCCCCTCACTTTCTTTCAGGTAACCAATGTCTAACTTTCCCATCCCTATCAACTCTGTTATAGAGAGGATATGTTTGATCCTTGATATGAAGATTCCTTCCCTCTCAGTATTTTGAGAAACTACATCCATAAGTAGAGCCAAAGTTTATCAAATTGTAGTGATTTACACTTGGTTCCTTTTCAAAATTTTTTATCTTCCTCTATTCAAATTCTGATCAGAAAGCCATCAAAGCTAGGTCAAATGAGTATTATCTATGAGTTTGGACATTCTTGTGAATGGAAGATGCATAATCCCCTCACTTCATATCAGCTGGATTCTTCACTGTCAGGTCTAACCCTCTGTGGCTAGGTCCTTGTCTATGCACTTAGGAGTCCTCAGGTCTCAGCACACTTCTGACCAGCATACCCTTCTTCTCTTTATAATCTCCAGGTTGATGGGAGTTTGTGGAATATGGTTGAACTCAACCCATATCTTCATTGTTGCCTCTTCCACTCACCAGTAGACCAATGTTTTGTTTTGTTTTGTTTTGTTTCCAGCAAACTTACATGCCTGCTTGTGCGTTCTTTTACAGTTTCAGTCTTGGAGTGGGGTTTATCCTGAAGGGACTTGATTACTTGTCTTGATGGATTCCCCAGTGAACAACTTACTTGTTCTTATAATAGCCAATCAGACTATCATTTTTGCTTTTAATTTTTCCTGCTGGTCTTTCTTTCAAGAAGTATTTTCTGTTCTGCTAGCTGCTCCAGATTGATTTGCATGTCCTTTCAAGTCCCAACTCAGAATCTTCTAGATGGTGCTCAGGATCCCATCTAAGGTCCTATACACTACAAGGGGTCTGCAAGAAGCCTATTTCACTGGGGAAGTTTTAGAACCCTTTTTAGGTATTCTTGCACACCTTCTCCCACTCAATAACAGCTGGACGCTTCATTATCAACTATAACCCCTAGTGGCTAGGTCAGTGCTCCTGGCTCAGGAGTTCCTAAGTCTCTCCAAACTTCAGACCAACCAGACCATCCTCTATTCTTTCATTTAAAGGTTGACAGGAGTCTCTGGAACATGGTCAAACTCAACCTATGACTTCATTACAGCCTTCTCACTCACAAATAGACCAACACAATTACCAGCATGCTTGCAAGTCTGCTCATGTGTTCCCTTTGAGTTTCATTCTTGGAAGGGGGATTTTCCTGAAGGGCCTTGATGGCACCCAGGTGAACAGCATGCTTGTTCTTGTACTAGCCAAAGAGTCTGCTTCCCCACCCCCATCCCCACCCCCTTTCTGGTCTTTCTTTCTAGCAGTATCTTCTGTTTCTCTAGTTACAGCAGGTTGGTATGCATGTCCTTTGAAGTGGGACTGTCGCACCTCAGATAATTCTGGATGGGGCTCAGGATTTCACCAAAGGCCCTATACTTTACAAAGGCTCCACAAGAAGTCTACTTCACTGGGAAAATTCTAGAACTCCTTTTATCTATTCCAAATAGTTACAAGCTAAAGACGAGCTTACCTGCTTTCTGTAATCATATTTCCTGATAGTCCTTTCTATCCCACTCAAATGACTATTTTACAATAGTAGGCAAGGGAAACCAATTTACTCAAGACAGTCAAGCACTTTAACATTATTTCCTCTCTTTACCCATTCATACTATGCTTCGATCCCTGTATCATAGTCCCCTGTTTTTCAAAGGTTGAGTATACATCAATATCTACCTCTGTCCCTTTTAACCTATGCAAATCTAAGTGATACCTTTTGACTTATTCTTCTACCTCCCTCCCACTTCTTGCATATTTACTTCCCCTTCCTTGTATATTGTCCTCCCTACGAGTCGGGCTGCCAACCTCAAGGTCAGCAGTTCGAAACTACCAGCAGTTCTGCGGGAGAAAGATGAGGCATTCTGCTCCTGTAAAGATTTACAGCCTCGAAAACCCTATTCAGGGTCACTATGAGTTGAAACTGATTCCACAATACTTAACAACAACAACATTACCTGAATTATGATGTGACTATCCCCTAACTTGTAACTTATTATCCCTTCCCTCTCACCACCCTGGCAACCATCCTTTTTTCTTTTTTTTTCTTTTACTATGGACATCTTTATTATGCTTTTATAATAATGATCTTATGCAATATATGTCATTTTGGGACTGACTAATTTCACTCTTCAATGTTCAACCTTGTTATGAGGTGTTTTGCAGCTTTGTCATAATTCTTCTAGGTAGCATAATATTCCCTTTTGTGTATGTACCAAGGTTTGCTTATCCATTCTTCCATTGATGGACACTTAGGTTGTCTCCATCTTTTTGTTATTGTGAATGGTGGTGGTTATGTGCCGTGGAGTCAGTTCTTACTTTTAGCGACCCAGTACAGCATTTCCGAAGCTATACATCTTTACGGGAGCAGAAAGCCTCATCTTTCTCCTGCTGAACAGCTGGTAGTTTCGAACTACTGACCTTGTGGTTCGCAGACCAATTCGTAACCACTACACTACCAGAGCTCCTTGTTATTGTGAATAGTGCTGCGATAAACATTGATGTGCATATATCTACTCATGTTCTGGCTTGTATTTCTTGTGGATATATATCAAATAGAAAAATTGATAAATCATAAGATATTTCTGTTTCCAACTTTTTGAAGAAGTGCCACACCATTTTCCAGAGTGATTGAATCATTTTACAATTGCACCAGCAAGGTAAGAGTGTCCTAGTTTCTCCACATCCTCACCAGCATTTATTGTCTTCTGGTGTTTTGACTTTCGCTGTTATTACTGGTGTGAGATGATATCTCATTGTTAATTTGATTTGCATCTCTCTATGGTCAATGATCGTGATCATTTCTTCATATGTTTATTGGCTGCTTGAATGTCTTCCTTGGTGAAGTGTCTGTTCATGTCCTGTGTCCATTTTTTTAATTGGGCATTTGTCTTTTTCTTATAGAGTTGTTGTAGTTCCTATAGATTTTAGAGTTTAGTCCCTTGTCTGATATGTCTTCACAAAAAAAAATTTTTTCCCATTCTCGGGGTTCCTGATTTACTCTTTTGGTGAAATATTTTAATGCACACGAACGTTTAATTTTTAGTATGTCCCAATCATCTATTTTGTCTTCTTTTGCTTGTGTAATTCTCACAATATCTTTATGTACCCTGTATTGTTGTTGTTGTTAGATGCCATCAAGTCGGTGCTTATTCATAGTGACCCTATGCACAAAAGAACGAAACACTGCCTGATCCTGGGCCAATGTCACAAATGTTGCCATGCTTGAGCCCATTGTTGCAAAACTTGATGCTGCCACTGTGCCAATCTGTCCTATTTTTCTCTGACCCTCCACTTTACCAAACATGATATCCTTCTGCAGCGACTGATCCCTCCTGACAATATGTCCGAAGTATGAGAGACCAAGTTTGGCCATCTTAGCCTCCAAGGAGCACTCTGGCTGCACTTCTTCCAATACAGACCTGTTCGTTCTTTTGGCAGCCCATGACACTTGCAATATTCTCCACCAACACCATAACTCAAAAGCATCAATTCTTCTATGGTCTTCCTTATTCACTGACCAGCTTTCGCATGTGTATGAGATTATTGAAAATATCATGGTTTGGGTCAGCCGCACCTTACTCCTCAAGCTGACATCTTTGCTCTTCAACACTTGTGCAGCAGATTTGCCTAATGCAATACAGTGTTTGATTTCTTGACTACTGCTTCCATGAGTGTTGATAGTTGATCCAAGAAGAATGAAGTCCTTGACAACTTCAACCTTTTCTCTGTTGATAAGAATGTAGTTTATTGGTCCAGTAGTGAGGACTTTTGTTTTCTTTACATTGAGATGCAATCCATACCAAAAGTTGTCTCTTAAATTTGTCCCTATTTTTTTCACTGATGACCTTTATAATTCTCAGATTTATATTTACGTCTTTCATACATGTTGAGTTGGTTTGTGCATATAGTGTGAGATTAAGGTCTTATTTCATTCTTTTGCATATCAATCTCAGTTTTGCCAACATCATCTGTCAAAGAGACTATCTCTTCCCTATTCAAAATACTTTGGCCCTTTGTCAAAAATTAGTTGGCTCTGTGAGAATGACTTAACTTCTAGATTCTCAATTTTGTTCCATTCATCTATATACCTCTCATTTTATCAGTTCCAAACTGTAGTGACCATTGAGTTGTTATTGTTAAGTGCTGTCGACTGGGTTCTGACCCCTAGTGAATCTGCATAGAGTTTCTGAGGAGCAGTTGGTGAGCTTGAGCAGCTCACATTGCAGTTCAAACCAACTTTGCAATATAGACTGTCAGTTTGAGGACTAAAGTGTTCCTGACCCAAGCCATGATATTATTATTATTATTATATTGCAGTGTTTTCCACTTTTCATTGTATAAGTACTTTACGTCCTTGATTTAATTAGTTCCTAGATATTTTATTCTCTTTGATGCTATTGTCAAGGGAAATGTTTCCTTAATTTCCCTTTCAAATTTCTCATGGTTCAAGTATAGACTCCTAGTTGATTTATTTTGTCATTGCTTACCTTCTACCCTACAACTCTGCTAAATTACTCTATTAGATTTAGAGGTTTTGTTTTGGGTTCTTTGTGTTTTTTTATATACAAGATTATGTTGTTCACAAATAGAAATGATATTACTTTTCTTTTCTAAGATGAATATCTTTTATTTATTTTTCTAGTTTCATTGCTCTGGCTTGGGCTTCTAATACAATATTTAATATATAAAATGTTGAGATTGGGACTCTTGTCTTATTTCTGATTTCTAGGGGACAGCTCTCAGTCTTTCTCCATTAAGTATAAATGTTGTCTGTTGGATTTTCATATATGCCATGAATTATATTGAGAAAAATTTCTTCTATTCCAATGTTCTTGAGGGTTTTCAAAAAGACAGGGTTTTGTATATTATGAAATGCTTTGTCTGAATCCATAGAGATCCATTATCCGTCTGTTGTGATATGATATATTGATTGATTTTCTAATGTATCATTCTTGCATTCCTCAATTAAATCTCACTTGGTCATAGTTATATGACTCTCCTATTATGCTGTTCAAATTTGTTTGCTAATATTTTATTAAGGAATTTTTCATCTATATTCATAAGAGATATTGGATTATAATTTTCTTTTCTTGTGATGCATTTGTTTGGTTAGGATATCAGGATTATAATTGCTTCTTATAATGAATTAGGGAGTATGCCTTACTTCTCTATCTTTTGAAAGAGTTTAAACAGGATTGATGTCAATTCTCTAAATTATTTGTAGAATTCTTCAGTGATGTCACCTTTTCCAGAACTCCTTTTGGAAGCAGGTTTTTAATCAGTGATCAATCTCATCACTTTTTATGGGTTTTTTATGGGTCTGTTGAGTTTCTATTTCCTCTTGTATCAGTTTGTATAGGTTGTGTGCACAAAGTGGGTTTTTGTGTGATGGTTCAACAGCATGAAAAATACAAAATGGCAATGGAGACAAATTCTTCTTCCAATTCAATGGAACTATTGTTATTTCCTCTGGTGAAAGCACATTCCTTGTGAACCAACATTGTTAAGCCAGCAGAACCCATAATCTCAGGGAATAGTAAATATTTTGCATTTGCTATTAGACATAATTGTGAGAAGTACCACTTCCTCTTCTCATAAGTCATGGTACTTTCATTGGCCTTATATGCATGTGGAAGCTGGACAGTGTACAAGGAAAACCATCAAATAATTGACGTGTCTGAGTTATGGTGTTAGAGAAAGATATTCAAAATATCATTGGCCTCTAGATGAACAAACAAATCTGTGATGGAATAAATACAGCCAGATTGCTCTATAGAAGTCAAGATGTTGAGACTTCTTCCCTCATTTTTTTGACACACTGTCATGAGGGACACATCTCTGGAAAAGGGCATCATGTTAGGTAAAGTGGAGGGTCTTTGAAAAAAAGGAAGATCTCCAATGACATGGATTGGCACAGTGCTTCACCAGGAGTCCACAAGTATAGAGATTAGAATTCTAAACCACATTTTTTGGGGTGGGAATTCAATCCGTAGAAACTTCCTTTGAATTTTCAGTTCTTTCTAATTGAAATCTTCTCACTAACATTATTGTGGCAGACTTCCTCTTGTTATACAGATCTTGAGCTGAATATCACTATATCAGAGAAACCTCCATGTCTGTCTATTCTAAAGTAGACTCTCAATCACTGTTCATCACATTGCGTAATTTTCTCTTTTAGTTCTCTGCATAACAGTTATCACCATCTTATGTCTCATCTTTCTTTCAGTAATTTTTGCTGTCTTTTGTAGCCTTCATCTCTCTGAGCAGATAAACCCAAATTTCTGTTCTCATCACTAAGGTTCTACTCCAACATCAAAAAGGCCTATAGCAATGTGAAGTAAGACAAGATAAAGAAAGTTTACTGTTTAACAATATATTTTGGAACATGTTGCAATAGGTTATCTCTGGTCTGATCTTATTTATTTTTTAACTCCTTTTTTAGTGCTTACTTAACAAAGCCAAACATGTTAGGGGATATCAAAAGATTTCTGGTAAAAACTCTGTTCTATCTCAATTCCATTTTTCCATGAAGTTTTTGAAGCCTTCTCCTATGAGTGGGCACACACACACACACACACACACACACACACACACACCTTTAACTCAGTTTGTTTCTTTTGTCTATCAAAAGTCTGCCTGAAAAATAATGAGAGTTATTGTTGGTTTAAGGAGCTTTGGTAGCATAGTGGTTACAAATTGGTCTGCAAACCTTAAGGTCAGTAGTTTTAAACTACCAGCTGCTCCACGGGAGAAAGCTAAGGCTTTCTGCTCCCGTAAAGATTTATAGCCTCAGAAAAACCAACTTGACGGCACTTAACAACAACAACATTGTTGGTTTATATGATGATTATCCTTTGTTATCCTAATTTGTGCAACATATATATTTCCGTGTATCGTTTCTAAATAAGAATATTGTTGCTTGCGTATTCCATTTCTTTCAGATCCACTTTCTACCCTTCTACATCCTGCTATCTTTCCTGGGAGCCTGACTTGTATGAATTTTTATAGGTTCCCATATCCTCTGATATCCTATGGGTTCAGTTATTTAGGATCCCAAACATTGTTTAAAGGAACTCGTGAGTCCTTACACTTCAAACCATCCCCACAATCCAGTGCTTATCAGACAGTGTAACACTAGGACTCCATCTCCTTTTCTCTTTACTAAATCCTAGATTGCTACACCATATCTTTGTGGTTCCCTTACACTCACATCTCTGTAAATAAGCTCTTTGTTAATCCTCTTCCAATTATCTTATTTGTAGTGTGTCATCCATTTGATGTTGGGTTCTGACTAATTTAGGTGTTTACAATCTGTCAAAGTTATATCAAAACTGTTGCTTTTGGAGGATTGGGAGTTATTCTACATTCTAAATCAGATTTTATTAAGATAACCTAATTTGAAAAAAAATCACTGAATATGCAAATTATTTAGAATCACTTTAAAATTTTCAGCTTTCAAGAATGCTCACATATGATCTATTTTTCTGGAGCAACTGTGTAAAATGTTCTGCATTCCAAAATATATTGCAAGTACAGAATATTTTGACTATAAGAGGATGCCAGTCTTGTGTCCTGAATTCACTTCTATCAGGTCATAGAGGAGCTAGAGTTTTGAAATTTGTATTACTTTCTCTGTATTGAGGTCACAAAAGTGCCCCAGGTCCCAGAACAGGTGGCCAATCTCTGTGTGAAATGTCCAAGTCTGGAAAGCAAGAACTGGTGTTACCCTGTAGGATAAGCACTGGACTGCTAAGAATAAGGTGGACAGTTCAAATCCTCAGAAACCCTACACATGGTCACTCATGATGAAGAAGTCAGAGTCAAAATTTGTAGCTAGATTATGACCACACACAATAATTACATATTATTGTTGTTAACTAAAATCAAATTGGTTCTGACTCATAGTGACCCTGTTTAGGGTTTCTGTGGCTGTGATTGCTGTGGCTCTATAGGAGAAACACTGGACTGCTAACCACAAAGTCAGTAATTTGAGCCCACTAGCAGCTCTGCAGGAGAAGGATGAAGCTTTCTGCTCATGTAAAGATTTATAGCCACAGAAACCCTTTACAGGATCACTATGAGTCAGAACTGATTAGTTGGCACTTGACAACAACAGCTTACAGTAATTGTCTGTGGTCATAATTTAGCTACTGAACTTGGTTCTGACTTCCTCATAGTGACTCTGTATAGGGTTTCTGAGGAATGACTGGGGTGTTTAAACCTCTAATCTTGTGCTTACCAGTCTAGTTCTTTTCCTACAGAACCACACCAGTTCTTATTTTACAGACTGGGCATTTCACGCAGAGACTGATCACCTGTGCTGGGACTTGGGACACTTTTATGACCTCAATACTTATCCTACAGCACCACAACAAGACTATC
>NW_006408732.1:1084486-1088821 GCF_000296735.1 Chrysochloris asiatica
TATAAATATATATATGCTCTTCCTTGAAAAAACTTTTCTCTTCAGGTTTATACAAATTCTGGGAGGTTTTATCCTATACTTCTCATTTACATACTAAAGAACAGAAATATAGCAGAGTTATTTATTTTATCCTTTGGAATGTGATTAATGGAACAATTAGAATTTTCAAGACTGAAACATTAATAGGCTATTTCATGAGAACTTAAGATGAGTATATGCTATAACTATCAGTCACCAATGAAAGTGGAGAAGCACTTTTTAAAGAAAAGTATAAAAATAATGGCCTTTGAATATTGTCACTTGACTTTGCATAATGGAAGAATCTGGAAGTCAAAGTGTTAAAATCTATAAGCTGCTCTAACAAGGGAATATATACTGTTAAATATTGGGAGTTATTTAAAATGCCAGTGAGTATAATAGCAGTGCTCTGAAATAACCATTTCATCTGCCTACATTACTCTAAAATTAATGAATAATGAAGCGATGCCCTTCACATTCTCTTCCCTTTCTATTCCAAGATATATTGATCAGATGACATTTATTTAAGTTTGGGATAATGTATTAATTTCAAGATAATTATTCAATATACTTTTGTCACTGTTGATATGCTTCAATGTCATCCAGGGGCCAGGGGATGAATAAACTGTTATCTGACATTGCTGGACAGGGTGTTAGAAATAAATGCAATTTTTCTCCTTGAGATTCATTGACTTGGGATTTTATTGGGGGTGTATGGAGGGGAGAATGCTGAAAGGAGGGATACAGTGAGATAGTGTAACATGGAGGTTAAGAGGGAAAGGATTTTTTTTAAAAGATGGTACTTTGGGTCATAGTGCTTTTCCATTGTCGCTGGGGTCAGGCTGATCCTCAGCAAAGCTGACAGAGCCCATCCTTAGTGGATTCCATTGCAATATTAACACTCATTTGGAGCAGATGTGGCTAAAAGCATGAAACATTGAACAAACAGCTGCCACAAATCCAGTGCCATTGCATAAGCACTTATGTTCTATTAATGCAATAGATTTCTAAGGCTGAAAGGGCAGGCATTATTCCCGCAGTTCTTTAACAGATGAGCCAAAAAAATAGTTCCTTAGGAGACATGCTGTCACCATTGAAGCAATTTATTTATTTTGGGAAAATATTTAATTCAAATTAATTTACCCATAAAAATTATTAATCTAAAGTCAGCTTATGCTATGCCAAATGGTTTTGCAGATATGTTACATACTTCTGTAGTCTTTTAAAATGTATTCCAGTTGGTTTTTGTTTTGATAGTTTGACAGTGCTACAATGCTGTTTCTTCCTTCTTTTCTCACCTTGTGATTGTGTGTGTTTGTTCAAGATACATGTATATAGGATTCCAGGAACAGGATAAGTTGAGATTCCTGTTCTTTAAGCTTATAGCTTTGCCTGCCACATTCACAGAGTTTAAACATGTTGTTTCTAAGTCTACAATTAACAGTTTGACTCCTCTATCCTTATAGTTTTTTATTCTATTAATTGGAACAATTTGAAATTTAAAACTACAAAGCAAAGATTTTAAATACATTGCTCACTAGCTATATTTTAATGAGGAAAAAATCAACAGGCCTCTTGTTTCCACAGAATATAGGGATTATCTTGGTGATATTTGTAACTTTTAACAGTAATAAAGCAGTCAGTGATTTATCTTCTTCCCTTTCAGGTTAATCTGTAAGTCATCATCTTCCCACTCCTCCATGCAGCCTAGACCTACCTGGATAATCAATCCTTTACAAGCTGACATACTTATCTCCAACAACTGTATAATTACTTCAAGTGGAGCTGAAGTAAAAGAGGTAGTCTTAGCTGTCTAGTGTTGCTATAACAGAAGTACTATGAGTGGATGACTTTAACAAAGCAAAATGTATTCTCTCTATTTAGGAGGGTAGAACCCCAAATTTAGAGTGACAGTATTGAGGAAAATTTTTTCTTTGTCAGCTCTGGGTAAGGTTTCTTGTTTCCTTTCAGCATCAGTAGACCCCAGTATTCTTTGACGATCTCTATATACCTTGGCATCAATCTTGATCAGGATCTAGGAACTTCACAGTATAGGGACCCAAAATCCAAAGGATACATTTATACTCTTGGTTGTTCTATTTTGTTGGTAGTACATTCCTCCTTGGGAAGAACACACCCAGAATTTCTTAAACTGAAAGAAGTGAAGAAATAATTCAAGTCACAACTTTAGGATTTAAGGACTCTATGGAATCTTGGTGTGACTCTGTGTGATACTGCACTGGACTACAAGGCCAGTTTGAACTGAAAGATGGGCAGTTCAAATTCACTAGCCACTCCTGGGAAACCATACACATGTTTGCTGTGTGTCAGAAGCAACTGGAGAGCACTTAACAACAATGAGCAAAATATTGAATGATACAGAAAGCATGAAAAGAGTATGGAAATAATACTGAGTCACTATACCAAAAATATATGGTTGATGTTCAAACATTTCAAAAGTTAGCATATTAACAAGAGTCAATAACACTGAAGGAAGAAGTCCAGGGTACAATGAAGGCAAAGAATAAGGGTCTGAGAATTGATGGAATACAAATTGAAATCTTTAAACAAACTGATGCAGTACTGGAGGCACTCACTAATTTATGCCAAGAAATTTGGAAGAAAACTACCAGGCAAAGTGATTGGAAGAGATCCACATTTTTGTATATTCCAAAGAGAGATGACCCAACATAATGTGAAAATCATCAGATAATCATTGATATCACATGCAAGTAAAATTTTGCTAAGGATATTTCATAAGCAACTGCAACAGTAAACTGAAAGAGGACTGTCAGAGGTTCAAGCTAGATTCATATGAGGTCATGGAATGAGGGATATTTTTACTGATGTGAGATGGATCTTGGCTGAAAGCAGAGAATAGCAGAAAGATGTTTACATGTGTTTTACTGACTATGCAAAGGTTTTCGACTGTGTGGATCATGGAAAGCTATAAACAACATTATAATAAATATTCCAGAACATTTATTTGTATTCATGAGGATCCTGTGCATGGACCAAGAGACAGTCATTTGTACAAAACAAGGGGACATAAATGGTTTAAAATCAGAAAAACTGTGCCAGGATTGTATTCTATCACCACATTTGAACTGGTGAGCTTGAACTGATGACCTTGCAGTTTAAATTGCTTTGCAGTCTTGCACATTAACCCACAGTGCCACACCAGGAATATAGATAGATAGATAATTCAAACAATTTATTGTATTAGTCAAATCTGATGGATGTGGCCTCTTTAAAATGTTCAACAGCAAAAAAGTCAGTTTTAAGACTAAGGCTCACCTGATCCAACCCATGATCTTTTCTGTAGCTTCATATGCTCGTGAAACTTGGACAGTGAATAAGGAAGACCATAGAACTGATGTATCTGATTGTGATGTTGGAGAAAAACCACAGAGTGCTATAAGAACATAACAATCTGTGTTGGAAAAAGTACAGTCAGAACACTCCTTGGAAGCTAGGATGTCAAGGTCATCAAGCTAGTTAAAGTGGAGGGTCAGCAAAAAAAAAGGAAGATCCCAAGGTAGATGGGCAGCAGCAATGGGCTCAAGTTTAACAATGATTGAGAGGATGGCACTGGCCTGGGCATTGTTTTGGTGTGCATATTGTCATTATGATTTGGAGCTGACTTGATGGCACCTAACAACAACAATAAGTGGTCCTCCTCATAGGCTCAAGTCTTCTATGTTTTTATATCTTGTAAGATAAAAGGTGTTACATGACACGTTCTCGGGAATTTCCCATAAATCAGATCAGGGTGGTAGTGGAATTAAGTGTGGTATATCCAAACCTTGGACTAATAGTGTGGTATTGTAGCATAAGCACTTGACTACAAGGTCAGCTTGAACCACAAGATTGGCAGTTCAAGCTCTGCAGCCACTCCTCAGAAACTCTATATAGGGTCTCAATGGGTCAAAACCAACTTGAAGGCACTTAATAATAACAACAATCCAACTCTTAATCCTCTTATTGGTTTATCACATCAAAGCACATCAAGGAGAATAGCTACATCTCAACTGTCAAACCACTGAGATGCCTGGCCCAGTCAAGTTGACATAAAATCTAAACTATCACAGAGATGCTGTATAGAGATATGCTCTTTTAATTTTTCAGAGAACAATGCTTACTCTGTGTTACATAAGCCCTCTGCCTTAACTTCAAGACAGAAGAGGAAGAAAAGAAAAGGATGAGTAAGGGAGGAAGAATGTGAAGCCATAATATAAACATTGTTTAGGAAGGTAAAACACATTTCATTTATTCATTCAACATTTTATATGCATATACTGTCTTTGTAAACTTGGA
>NW_006408732.1:1090471-1091877 GCF_000296735.1 Chrysochloris asiatica
TTTTTTTTTTGCATCAATTGATGTGGCAATATGGTTTATCTCTATTGTTTTGTTTGCTTGATGGTTATCTTGATATTTCCTAATGTTGAGCTATCCTTTCATTCTTGGTATGAATCACACTTGGTCATATTGTATTCTTTTTTTATATGATGCTGGGTTCTAGTCACTAGGATTTTGTTGAGAATTTTGTGTCAAAGTTCATGAGGGATATTGGTCTGTACTTTTCTTTTTTGTGTTGTCTTTGTTTGGTATCAGGGTTGTACTTCATACAATGAGCTTAGAAGTATTCCTGAGCTCTGTAGGGTAAGCACTGGACTGTGAATCACAAAGTAGTCCATTTTAGCCTACCATCTGCTCCACTGAAGCCAGATAAGTCTTTCAACTTCTGCAAAGATTTAAAATTTCTGAAACCCAATATATAGTCTTTATGAGTCAGAACTGACTTGACAACACTTAATAACAACAATATGCTAGAGTATAGCTAAAGATACATTGATTAAGTTCATGATCATGGAGCTTACATTTTAATACATAATGACTGGTGAAGAATAAGTAAATACAAAAAATATTATACAAATTAATGGAGTACTGGAGTGGTGCTGTAAGACTGCTAATCCCAAGGTCCACTGTTCAAACCTACCAGCTGCTCTTTGAGAACCCTATACAGGGTTGCTATGAGGCAGAATTGACTCAAAAGCACTTAACAAAAAATTGTTAAACAAATTAAACAAAGGAACAAAATAACTTCAGTTATCAGTAGGATAACAAAATGGGATATTATATTAGACAGTTTTTGTTGTTAAGTACCGTGGAGTAGGTTCCGACTCATAGTGACCATGCAAAGGGTTTCCAAGGCTGCAAATCTTTGTGGGAGCAGAAAGTCTCATCTTTCTCCCACAAACTGCTGGTAGTTTCAAACTACCAATGCTGAGATTAGCAGCCCGATTCATGACCACTATACTACCAGAATTCCTGGGGATAATGAACTAATTTTAACTGAAGCAGGGTAGTCAGGGAAGGAGATTCTAGTGTGCAGATGGGAGACATAGGAATCTAGGAGTTGGGCACAGTCAGGTGAGGTGTCCTATTGCTGAAAAAGTTTGATCTGTTTGAGGATAGAAAGAAGGCATTTTACTTACCCATGTTTGAGAAAGAGAAGCTTCAAGATCATGCTGTATCTGGTTCTTGTTGAATTATCTGAAGTTGGAGTTGTTGGGAGAAAGGCTAATTCAGGAACTGCAACTATGGTCCTGTTTAGCCATTAAGCTCCTGGAGATTCCTTGAACCATAGTTCCTTCATAACTCTCTTCAATAGTCAAACTCCCCTTCTAAGCCCTAGGTTGATCTCTCAAAAACAGGTGTCCCCTTGAAGGAGAACAAACAAGATGGCAGATCGGGTGGACAAA
>NW_006408732.1:1114667-1123890 GCF_000296735.1 Chrysochloris asiatica
TATATATATATGTTTATGAGTAAATATGGAGTCCTTCAGTGATACAAGCTATGAACATGCTCACCTACTGCATAAAATATTAGAAATTTGAAATCAGCACCATTGACACTACTGTGTATTATTTCTACTATGAAACATGGATTCCCCATTAGTTTTATGGGTTCATTTGATATCATCCGGTGCAGCAAAGTTATTGTGCTGATCTTAAAGAAATTATCCTTGCAGTTAATATTTAACAATAAATATTAGGAAGAATCAATATTCTTAAAATTAGAAGTCTCCAGAAATAAAAAAGTTGTTCTGATAAGTGGTGAGTTCCCTTTCACCAGACATATACAGGCAGATGCTGAAATCTTGCGTAGCTGAAAAAACATGCAAACACTGACTGAATCATCTCTAAAACCATATTCAGTCCTAAGACTAGATGATTCTATAACCACAACATCCAACAAATAACTCTGGAGAATCTTAAAATTGAAAGATATATGTAGCAAACTCTGAAACACAACCTGCACTTCTCATAGAGCCAAGAACTTGAGAGTAATCTTCTATCTCCTACTCAGATCTCCACTTGTTGCCAAAAAGCAGGGAGTAAGAGACTGTGTTATCTTGATAGATGAGCAGGAAAATCTCACACAGCTGTGTTGTGGAAATGTTCCCCATTTCCCTCATGATAACATTGAGTCATAAAAGGAAAAAATGAACATATATTTGCCAACTCCACCTGTCTGTTGGGCCCACCATATCTATATTAGCAACAAGGGAACTTTCCTATAGTGCTTAAATTTTTATCAGTAGGAGAGAAGCAACTGTTCTTTTCCTTAAATTATAGTTAAAGCCAGTTTTTATTTTTATTTTTTCATCAGAAGCTAAATGATTAAAACTGAGAGTTGGATGACTCATTTGTCAACATTTACATTTAGTTAAATGTTTGAAGACAAAAATCTCAAAACTTTTGAGCATCACATTGTTAAAAGTCAGATAGAGAGAGACTTTTATCCTGAATCTAGTCTGAATAGATAGAACAGTCTTGATTTAGAAAAGATGGAGAAAAAGGACAAATTAAATATGGTTGCAAGATTGTATCAAAGAGGAAAGAGAAGGTGAATGAAAATTGGCAAGGAACAACATTTTCTTTTAATTCAAAGTTCTGGTATTCACTATTTTCTTCTCTTACATTTCTAGAAAATAAGAAATTCTTTATTTTTAAAATCATGGTATTTCCTTCCATTATCAAAGCAGATTCATTTTAGAATTGAGTGGAAAGTGAATATTGAAACTATGCATTTTAACTGATGTGCTAATTGAAACACCTGTTTTATTTATATTTGCAATTAGCTAATTTGCTTCCTTACACTTTTGAGTCCAGATATTTTTTATACAGATTTTAAAAAAACAATTGAACCTAATATGTGACCTTTGAAGGAGCCCTGGTAGCATAATGGTTACGCATTGGGCTGCTAACTGTAAGGTCAGTAGTTACAATCTAGTGGTATACTCCTTGGGAGGAAGATGAAGCTTTCTGCTCTTGTAAAGATGTAAAGCCTTGGAAACCATATACAGGGTCACTATGAGTCAGAACGTCTCGACAGCACATCACCATCAACACCAATATGTGACCTTTGACCCACACTCACCAAAGTGCAAGTACTATATAATAGGGCAACATGTGCATTGTTCTGATTTTGAAATAATGCAAACATCCAACAAAAAATAATAAAAAAGCAAAAAATGAAACAGGTTCTCTAGACCACAATAGTAAATCAGACCTGGCATCTGTACCCACCACATTCGCCATTTGATTGATAACTGTGATTTGCTGACTCTCTCAATTACTCTGGATTCATTACAGTCTGAGAAATGTGCCAAGCACTCATTTGGTTTTTATTATCATTCAGTTTTGTACTTACATGTAAAGCCCAAAACTGGCATTTCATGATAAGGATAGGTAAATTTATAATCAAATGAATTAAAAAACAAAACAAAACAGGTTTCTTCAATGTGATTCCTGTAATCAATATCATATTGCACCATCACCAACAACCATATCAAGACTCACCATTATCATTCAGAGAACTGCAAACTGGCACACAACTTGTTTATGGTTTCTTAATGCTCAATTTCTTTATATATTCAGCTGTTCATTTCTTAAATATTATATTTATTGTATTGTTTTTAAAGATATACACAGCAAAACACACACCAATTTCAATTTCTATAAGTTCCATCTAGTGGCTTTGATTACATCTTAAAATTGAACAACCATTCTCACCCTGTTTTTCTGAGTTACTCTTCCTCCATTAAGATTCAAAAGATTAGATAGAAAACTACCCCCTAGTTTTCTATCTAATCTTTTGAATTCCTATTGTCAATTTGATCCCACATTGTTCTTTAAAAAGCATAGTGCTGAAGGCAGACTTTTTTTTTTTTTTTAAACTAATAAAGTTAAACTATTGTTTGTTTGTTGGAATGGAATGTTACTGTGTAAAAATTAGTAATTATTTCAGGACAATGATTTCAGGGGGTTATCTAACCTTCATGACTCTACAAAATATGGAGTCCATGGTAATTTGATATTCTTCATTGTCTCCCTTTTGATTGTTGTTGTTAGGTGCCCTTGAGTCAGTTCTGACTCATAGTAACCGTATGTACAATAGAAAAAAACAGCTCCTGGTCCATGGCCAATTCCCAATGACTGCTACAATTAAGTTCACTGTTGCTGCCAGTGTGACAGTGCATTTCATTGAGGGCCTCTCTCATTTTCATAGTCCCTCCATTTTACCAAGCCTGGTGTCCTTTTCCAGGAATTGATTCCTCCTGATAACATGTTCAAATATGAGAGATGAAGTATCTATCACCATCTTGACTTCTAAGAAGCATTCTGATTGTACATCTTCCAAAGCAGACAGTCATAATTGGTCATAATAGCAATGACTCCCTACTGAATTATAAGAATCTTATGTTTCTCTGGTAGTACATAGTACCTTTAATATTCTCCAACACCATAACTCAAATGCATCAACTATTTGATCATCTTCCTTATTCAGTGTGCAGCTTTCTCATACATATGAGGTTACTGGAAATAGCATGGCTTGGGTCAGGTGAACTTTAGTCCTCAAACTGACATCTTTAATTTTTTTTTTTTTTTTAACTATTGATTGTGAATTAAGTGATAGTTTACATGGAAGAGCATCAGTTTTTACACTCATTGTTTCATTGCAATGATTACAATCCCCTCTGTGCATCATCATTCAACAGTATTTGCTTCTATTCCCTCATGTTATTTTTTTGGGAGAGGGCAAGGGGTGTACACAAAAACACTCAGGAATATATAATCATCCAAATAACCAAGGGGCACATTCTGCAAGCTTACCTCCTGGCTGCCAGCAGCACACAGTCTTTCTCTTTCCATGAGTCTAGATCCCTCAGCTGCTTTATCTCTCTGTGTCATTATCTCTGCCTTCATCTCTGATGTCTCTGCCTCCCTGGAAAAGGTTCCACATTCCACTCATGGTCTTCTGCCTTGATGGTCCTAGGGTCCTCTGCTCCTGGAAAGTAAGATTAACTACTTTCCCTTTTTTGTTACAAAACTCTACCTTTACAGTTGTGACAGTCTCAATTAGTTATGATAACAATTAGTCAGCATTGAATCATAAGAATCTTTCCGCCATCTCCTTTCACCAGACCCATCTAGACAAGATAAAAACTATTCAATTGGGATTCTATCTTCCCCCACACACTGTGAAACTAAATTCCCTCTTGAAAACTTGCAAGCCAGTCATTTTGTGCTTTTATATATTCCCCATTTTAGGTATCCAATGTCTAAGTTGTCCATTCCTATCAACCCTGTATATAGAGGGGATACGATTGATATTTGATGTGAAGACTTCTTCCCTCTCAGTTGGTATTTTGAGCTACTACATCCATAAGTATAGGTCAAGTTCAGCAAATTGTAGCAATTTACATGGGAAAACTGGATAGTTTAAAATTAGGAAAGGTATATGACAGGGTTGTTTTCTTTCACCATACTTATTTAACCTGTATGCTGAGAAAAATAATCTGAGAAGCTGGGTTATATGAAGAAAAACGTGGCATCAGGATTGGAGGAAGACTCATTAACAACCTGTGATATGCAGAGGATACAACCTGCTTGCTGAAAGTGAAGAAGACTTAAAATACTTACTGATGAAGATCAAGACCATAGCCTTCAGAATGGATTTCATCTCAGTGTAAAGAAAACAAAAACCTCACCACTAGACCAATAAACAACATTCTTATCAACAGAGAAAAGATTGAAGTTGTCAAGGACTTCATTCTTCTTGGATCAACTATCAACACTCATGGAAGCAGTAATCAAGAAATGAAACGACATATTGCAGTAGGCAAATCTGCTGCATAAAACCTTTTTAAAAGTGTTGAAGAGCAAAGATGTCAGCTTGAAGTCAAAGGTGTGCCTGACCCAAGCTATGGTAATTTCAATAACCTCAGATGCACGTAAAAGCTGGACAGTGAATAACGAAAACCATAGAAGAACTGATGCTTTTGAGTTGTGGTGTTGGAGGAGACTATTGAAAGTGTCATGGGCTGCTAAGAGAACCAACAGATCTGTGTAGAAAGAAGTGCAACCAGAGTGCTCCTTGGAGGTCAGATGGTCAAACTTCGTCTCTCATACTTTGGACATATTGTCATGAGGGACCACTCTCAGAGAAGGATATTGTCACGAAGGACCATTCGCGGAGAAGGGTGGAGGTTCAGAGAAAAAGAGGAAGACCGTAAGCAAGAAGGATTAACAAAGAGGCAGCATCAATGGGCTCAAGCGTGGCAATGCTTGAGGTTGGCCCAGGATCCGCCAATTTTCATTCTGCTGTGCATAAGGTCACTATGGGTTGGTACAGACTCCATGGCACCTAACAATAACAACAGTCAATTCCATCCCACTGTAACAACATTCTTTATGTTTCAGTGATCCACACATAATATGGTTTCAAGATAACCATGAGCTAAAGGGGCAGTATTGAAATGTATGCTAATAGCTTTCAGTGTTTTAAACAGCCTTGCTGTTTTGATTGTGCAACATTTATATTCAGATCAAAATGGTAAATTAGGTCCTTTCTTTTGGATTATAAATATTAGGACATATGGAGTGTTTCACTGTAGTATATTAAGATCATCGACACCCAAGCCCTGAGAAATATCCAAGCATTTTATAAATTTAAATAGGACTTTCAAAATCCAGTCAATAAACACTAGGAACCATTTTTAGGGAAAGGTTAACTTTAATAGTTGAATGACTACGTTTTTGATCGTTTGAAAACTAAAGGAGTTCTGGTAGCATAGTGGTTAAGAATTGGGCTGTGAACTGCAAGATCAGCAGTTCGAAACTACCAGCTGTTCCATGGGAAAGATATGAGGCTTTCTGCTCCCATAAAGATTTACAGCCTCGGAAACCCTGTCCAGGGTCGCTATGAGTCAGAACCAACTCCATGGCACATAACCACCACCACCAGTTTTAAACTTTATTCAGGATTCCTGTTCCTATCCATTCTTTGATTCTAATATTCTGCATTGCCATCAGGATTATGGTAGATTTGTTTCCAAGTGAAATGTAGATATGTGTCCATATATGAACAGTCTAAGTAAGGTCACCTGAAATAATAATACATTGCATATGTTTTTATTACAATGCAGATAAGAAACACCAGAAACATGAAAGGTGATCTGTCTTGAATTCTATTTTCAGTCTGGATATTAGTATTTTTGATGATATTCTCCTTCATCATGAACACCTAAGAGAGGTCTTGCCAATCAACCTGCACTACTGTCTAATGCAACAGTGGAATTTTTTTACCAGTTGCCAAATATTGGAGTGGTATTGGAAAGGGGATCTACCTCTTTATAATAAGTAATATTTCAATGTAAAACCTTGTGACATCTTTACAATTAGTCTCTATGTGGACACTTTCAACATACTTGTTTCTTTCTAACCTTATTTATTAGTGGTGCTGTGGGCTAATGCGTCAGACTGCAAAGTCATTTGAACTGCAAGGTTGGTGGTTCAAGTTCACCAGCTGCTCCTTGGAAACCCTATACAGGGTCACTATGGATCTGAATCAACTTGATGGCACTTAATAACAACAAGAGCAGCAATAACAACATATTTCCCTGTATTATATGTACACAGTCTGTTTCCTGAACTATTATGATGTTGTTAAATGCTGTTGAGTTGGTTCTGACTAATAGCAACTCTGTATAGTTATTCCAAGGAGTGGCTGGTGAATTTGAACTGCTGACCTTTTGGTTCAAACTGACCTTGCAGTCCAGTGCCTTATCCTGCAGTGCCACACCATGACTATTATGATATAAGGTGTAGAATTAAGGTTGAACAGAGTTCTGGTATGGCACTGTGGGTTAATGTGCTGGATTGCAAAGTCAGTTTTAATCACAAGACCCTGTGGATCTATGCAAGATCACTATGGGTAAGAACCAACTCAATGGCATTGAACAACATCAGGAGCAATGTTGACATCTGGTGGAATCAGGAGGGCTTCAAATGGCCTCAACATGAGTTTCATTCCCTACTCTACTCCTGTGGACAAGCAACAACCCTAGCAACAACCCTCCTTACTAAGTGGTCCTGGTGCAATCACTGCTTATTTCTGGATCACAAATTTCAGTTCCCTTCCAGCCTTCAGTATTCTACAACCAATTCAGCCAATTCTATCACAAAAACAAGATGCAACCCACTTCCTTGCTACTGCAAACTCTGCATCTGAGTGTAACTTCATGTGTCTTTGCATGACATGCAGTATCCATATATCACTGAGGCTCTGATATTTGTGACTAGTATATTGCTTTTGATCTCATCTATCTCATTTTGGATGTCCTGTATTTAGCCATTCCTATGGTAGCGTAGTGGTTATGAATCGGGCTGCTAATCTCACAGTCAGCAGTTAAAAACTACCAGCGCTTCTGCGGAAGAATGATGAGGCTTTTTGTTCCATACGCAGCCTCGGAAACCCTATGCAGGGTCACTATGGGTCAGAATTGACTCAACAACATTTAACAACCACAACAACATAACCCTAGAGTGTGAGTGTTCTCCTCATTAACAGGGTAAATAACAATCCAAAACCCATTGTACTTGAATCAATTCCAACTCATCAAGATCCCATGCGTTACAAAGTAGAACTCCACATAGGGTTTTCTTTGTTCTAATTTTTTGGGGGAAGCAGACTGCCAGGTCTGACTCCCACTGTGAAACTTGGTGAGTTCAAATAATCAACTTCCCAGTTTAGTAGTTAGGACCAAACCACTTTTACCACGTGGGGACCTTTCTTTTAATGGGATTAAAAAAGAAAAAAAGCAACAAAACATTGCTATCAAATCAACTCACAGCAACTTTATGTAAGGTTTCCTGTACTGTAAATGGTAACGGTAGCAGATAGCCCCATCTTTTTCCCATGAAGGTTTGAACTACTGACTTGTTGTCAGCAGTCCAGTGTCTAACTCACAGAACTGCCAAAGTCCATAATGAGATGAAATGTTGTTAAATGCTGTCCAATCAGTTCTGACTCATATCAATCCTGTACAGGGTTTGTGAGGAGTTGAACTGCTGAACTTGCTGTTAGAAGTCCAATGCTCATCACCATATCAGGAATTCGACACCAGGAATAGAAGATGATTAAAACAACTACATAATAAGCTCTTTCAGAATGTGAATGCTTTCAAATGCATTCTTGTAGCCTGCCCAGGTTCTATCACAGCATTGAACATAATAATCATGTATTAATTTATTGACTTTAAATAACTAGAGCTGCAAAATCACCTAGATCATAATGCTCTTGGACTAGGCTAACTTACAACTTATAGTACATTTTCCTCAGTTGAAATTTACATTAATTTTTTTGACCTTACATTTTTTCACTTGATTAAGATCATATATTTTTAAGTATATATTTCCTGTGATCTGAAATTATGAAATTAAAATATATTCTTATAGGATTAGATCTACTTTCAAAACATATTAGAAAAGAAAGAGCTCTACAAAACTCCACTTTTCCATTGGGTATATGTATTTTTATTCTTTTAGAAGTCTTCTTTACAGTAACAGTGTTCAAAAACTAATGCCTTCACATTAGTTGAACAGACATGTTGAAGGCACTATTATCAGGGAATGATATGTTTATTCAGAAAAGCTTTTGGATTCAGTCCAAACTTTTAGATAAAATTCCTAGTCTGACAATGTCAGACAAACATACCTGGAAAGAAACCATCTATAAGAAAGAATGAAAATGACAAGAGTTGTTTAAGAAAAGAAATACTTAATAAAGTCCAACTTGTTTGGCTTCAAAATCGTGTAATACATCTGGATCTATGTATAATTTTCACAAACTTCAAACAGTATTTTACTTATAATATAACTGTGTTACATCACAGAGGTGATTAACAATCCCTATGCTTCGAGTAATTGCAATGATATGTGATGTTTACTCACATTGGTCTCAGTATTGTGATATAAGTATAAGAATTAGAAATGCAAAGTCCAGATTATTTGTTTTTCATTTGTTAATAATTTCATTATTATCTATTTCTCTGTGACTGATTTTATTCTGACAAAAAAAAAAGATAAGATTGTGTTCAAATGAGTTCTCTACATAGAAAATCAGGGTGTCTCCAAAAGGACGGATGTAAAGTATTGCTATACTATGGTGATGGTGGTGTGCCGTGGAGTCAGTTCCAACTGATAACCACCCTGTACAGGGTTTCTGAGGCTGTAAATCTTTACGGGAGAAGAACGCCTCATCTTTATCTTCTGGAACAGCTGATAGTTTCAAACTGCTGACCTTGAGATTAGCAGCCTTATTTGTAACCCCTACGCTACCAGGATCTCCAGATTCTAAATTTGATGAGAGCATAAGCTTATTTTTATGTTCATATTAGAAGTCTAGAAAAGTGCTTAATCAGCTTTCTATTCTTGAAAAAAATGTTAGTTTCTAAACTCAAATCAGTACCTGAAATTGTAAACAGTGCTCAACTGAATGAAAAAAATATATATATAGCATGTACTATAGTATAATATATTATATTGTATATTAAAGGAGCTCTGGTAACGTAGTGGTTATGAATCAGGCTGTGAACCTCAGGGTCAACAGCTCGAAACTACCAGCTGTTCCACAGGAGAAAGATGAGGCTTTCTGCTCCCGTAAAGATTTACAGCCTCGGA
>NW_006408732.1:1124665-1126370 GCF_000296735.1 Chrysochloris asiatica
CAAAAAGACTTGGTCAATGTTCAATCATTTCAAGATGTGTCATATGTCCAAGCAGTACTGAAGGCATTGGCAAAAACCAAGATGCTAGAAATTGGCAGAATACAAATTAAAACATTTCTACAATTGTGGTACTGGAATCACACTTGCATCTACGTCAAAATATTTAGAAGACAGCTTCCTAGCCAACTGAGTCAAAGAGATTCACATTTGTGCTTATTCAAAATGAAGCTGACCCAACAGAACATGGAAATCATTGAACAATATCATTAATATTACATGAAAGTAAATTTTTGCTGAAAATAATTTAAAAATGATTATTGTATGGAGCTGCCAGAAATTCAAGCTAGTTTCCCAAGAGGATGTAGAATGAGGAGTATCGCTGCTGATGTCAAATGGATCCAGGCTGAAAGCAGAGAATACCGAGAATATGTTTGCTTTTGCTTTATTGACTATGCAAAGACATTCAATAGTGTGGGTCATAACAAACTATAGATAACATTGTGAAGAATGGGTTATCCCAAACACTTAATTGCACTTATGAGGAACATGTATATAGACCAAGAGACAGTTGTTCAAACAGAATAAGGGGACACTAAATTGTTAAAATCAGGAAAGGTGTAGACCAGGGTATATCCTTCCACCATATTTATTTAATCTGTATAGTAAGCAAAAAAATCCATGAAGTTGGATTATATGAAGAATCTGTCATCATGATTAGAGGGAGAGTTAGTAACAACATGCAATAGGCAGATGATACAACCTTTCTTTACAGAATTGAGAGGACTTGAAATATTTATTGTTAAAGAACAAAATGAACAGCTTTTAGTATGAATTCCATCTTAATGTAAAGAAAATAAAATTCCTTACATCACAAATAACTTCATGATAAATGAAGAAAAGATTGAAGTTGCCAAAAGACTCAATTTGCTTGGATCCATAATCAACACTCATGGAAGCAGAAGTCAAAAAAATTGAATGACATATTGCCTTAGGCAAATCTGCAAAAGACCTCTTAAAGTGTTCAAGTGAAAAGATATCAGTAGTTTAAGGACTAAAGTGTGCTGAATTAAGTCATGGTATTTTCAATGGGCTCATATGCATGTGAAAGTTGGACAATGAATAAAGAAGACCATAAATGAATGTTGTTGTTGTTGTTGGGTGCCATCGAGTCAGTACTGACTCATAGCAACCTTATGCACAGCAAAACAAAACACTGCCCGATCCTGGGCCAACTTCACTACTGTTGCCATGCTTGAGTCCATTGATGCTGCCACTTGGCAAATCCATCTTGTTGGGGGTCTTCCTCTTTTTCTCTGACCCTCCCCCTTATCAAATATGATATCCTTCTCCAGCGAATGGTCACTCTTGACAGAATCCTCTTGAGCACAATTAAGTGTACCGGAATACTCATACTTTGCAATGTTGTCCATAGCTTGTCATGAGCCACACAATTGCAAGCCCTTTCATAATCAATAAAGCACCGCTAAATATCTTTCTGATATTCTCTGCTTTCAGCCAAGCTCCATCGGACATCAACAATGATATCCCTCATGCCAAGGCCTCTTCTGAATCTGGCTTGAACCTCTAGAAGTTCTCTTTCAATGTATGCTTGCAGCCATTTCTGTATTACCTTTAGTAAAACTTTAGTTGCATGCAATATCAAAAAGATTGTCCAATGATTTCTGCATTCCATTGGGTCACCTCT
>NW_006408732.1:1128000-1134990 GCF_000296735.1 Chrysochloris asiatica
AGGGGCACTATAGTCTTCAGATGAGCCTCCTACACAAAGAAAGGTATTCAGCTTTAGTTACTCAGTAGACAAGGATGTCCACTACTCTGCCTCTGATTCTGGCTCTTGTATCTGTGACTGCTGCCCCTCTGCCACTCCTCTGCTACTCCTCTGCATTTTGTTCTTGGGTCAAGAAGATTCAATGCATAGTGATCAGCATGTCAAAAGGACACACTGCACTCCTGGTTTTTTCTTCTTGGTGGTAGAGAGATTCCCCCTCTGTCTCTGAGGTGGTTCATTTTATAGCCACATTAGTGTTCCACATTTTTTGTTTTGTTTTGTTTTTGATGTTTTATTGTGAATTGAGTGAAGACTTGAGACAACATCATCAGTTTTACATTCAACAAGTAATGCACTTTGCTTCATCTCAATGATTGCAATCCCTTCCTTAGAACAATAGTGGCATCTTCCCTGTGACTCCTATTTCCATTTCACCCACCTTCCCATCTCACCTTTGTCCTTAGGTACATGTTGTCCCCTTGAATTTGAATAATTGACAATTCCATCATGCATAGTAAACAAACCTTACTAGTGTTGCTGTTCACCCTATGTACCTATCAATTCCTTGACTAAAATTGAGCCACGAGATGAGTTCCTTTCCATACCAGGGTGGCTGAGGGGCATAGTATTATATTCCTCCAGTTTCTTTCCAGCCAGTAAGCCTGGCCTGTTTTGTAAATAATTTTAAGTTTTGTTCACATATTCTTCCTCTGTATATGGGACCCTCTAATATGATCCCTTTTGGAGTAGTTGGTACAAGGCAACATCTAGTACTTCTGGTCTCAGAGTCAAGTAGAATGATGTTCATAGACTCAATTAGGAATTTGGGCTAATTGATACCAATAATCTTCATTGTCATCACTCTTCTTTCTTATGGACAATTATTCTATGGTCGTCCTTATTCACTGTTCAGCTTTCGCATGCATACGAGGTTATTGAGAAAGAGGATTTTTATCTATAAAGTATATATACCTTTCATCCAATGGCACTATAAGGACGTAATAAAGTGAGAAGGTTGTTGCTGTTGTCACATGCCATTGAGTTGGTTTCAACCCATAGCGACCCTTTATAGGGATTCCGAGGAGCGGCTGGTAAGCTTGAACTGCCAACTTTGTAATTCAAACTGACTTTGTTGTACAGCATATTAACCCACAGAGCCCAAACAGTGAGAACTGGAACAACTATTTTGTGGCCAAGAAACTCACCATTTGATAGAAACAATAAAAATTGCCACATCTTCTATTTTATTAGGGAAAGTTTATGCACTGTACTCATGTTATTTTTTGTAAAAAGGCACAGGGGGAAAAAAAAAGAAGCAAAAGCAGCATAGCACATCCCAGGACAAAAGAGAGAGAGAAAAAAAAACCTTCCCTTTTACTAAGAAGCCATATAATAATGTTCAAATTTCACTTATGTCAAACATTTAAAACATTCACTAATTTTATACATTCAAACATATCCAGAAGGCTTATCTAACACTGATGATTTCTTGTCCATCAGCAAATTTTCCATTCTGGGTCATGAACATTATAAACTAGATAAGTGGGCACCTTACCACATGCCATAGATTTCTTATTTTCTTTTGTAACTGGAAAAAATAGTGTTTCCATTGCTTAAGTTGTATTTTTATTCCTTGTGCCAAACCAGACCTTTGGCTGTTTTCCTTAAAAAAATATAAGCTTTCCTAAAAAATGAGACTTTTTGCTCCTGTAAAGATTTATAGCCTCGGAAACCCTGTATAGGGTCACTATGAGTCAGAACCGACTCCACGGCACATAACAACAACAACAATGTTAATGATGTTTTACATTTTTTCCAACAAGAAAAGGCTTGCTATTTTTGTTTTTTGTTTTGTTCATTGAAAAATGAGACATTTAGAAACATTACTTTTAAAAAGAATTTGTTTTAATTTGTTGGGTGATCATTTGACTTAAAATACACATCTTGAGCATGGAATGTGGAATCATTAACCATTTTTATAGCAAGGAGACTAACTGTTAGTAAACATACACTGAATGGAATCTTAAAGCATGATTTAATTTGGTAGGATGCTGTTTATGTGAAAAAAATGCTAGTGAATACATTCTAGATCAATCAATTTATTAAATACAAAATTGTTTACATCTATCAAATACAATGAAACCCACTGACATCAGGTCAATGGAATTCTGGGTCTCACTAACACTAGAAGTTCAAAGGCTGGAACAAACAGATATTAGAACCCACAAACAGGGTGGTAAAATGTAACCAGTGGCAAAGCATCACACTGCCCATTCTCTACTTGAGACTTGAACCTGTCAGGTCCTCAATTATATGCAGTTTCAAGTAATTATCACAGTTTACACACTGAAAATCATCACATTATCCCCATTCTGATGGCAAACAGCTTCATCAATGTTAAGTTAAATGTTATACTTCCATTATAATTGCCAGACAGAGATAAGGTGTTAAAAGTATATCTTATAATTGATTTTTAAAAAAGCAGATAGCAAAGGAAGGAGTGACAACCAAAACTCATACTTATAACATACATTAACAACTGTTTTATAGTCTTTGTGGGGTGTTGTAAAATAAACAATGGACTGCTGAGATAATTGATTCAAACTACCAGCCCTTCCTAGGAAACCCTAGTCTGGGTAGCTATGAGTCAAGACTGAATCAACGACACTTAAAAACAATAGTAACAATAATTATGTATATATCTATATCTATGTTGTTGTTGTTACGTGCCATGGAGTCAGTTCTGACTCATAGTGAGCCTGTACACAACAGAACAAAACACTGCCCAGTCCTGGGCAAACCTTACAATCCTATGCTAAGCCCATTGCTTCCATCACTGTGCCAATCTATCTCATTGGGGCTTTCCTCTTTTTCTCTAGATCCTTCAGTTTGCCAAACATATCTTTCTCAAGTGACTGGTCACTTCTGACATGTCTGAAGCATGAGAGATAAAGTCTGGTCATCCTGATTTCCAAGGAACACTCTGGCTGTACTTCTTGCAACACAGATCTGTTTGTTCTTTTGGCAGTCCATAAAAAAAAAGATGAAAAAAATAATAATCTTGCATTCATTTGTTGGATAATTCTGATGTTATCTTACCAAAAGAAACTGATTAGATTTCAATGGTATCTCATGTCTGCAAGTCAGAGCACTGCTCCATCAGCTGCAGCTAAAATTAAGGCAAAGGAGCTCATGTACTTGTAATGTTTGTTCATGCTTACTTTGATAAAATTATTATTTTTTAAATGCAGTATGTTAGAGAAGCTGTTGTTGTTGTTAAGTGACATCCAGCCAATTCTAATTCATAGTGATCCTGTATAGGGTTTCCAAGGAGTGACTAGTAAGCTTGAGCCACTGACTTTGCAGTTCAAACTGTGCATTAACCTGCAGTGCCACACCAGAACTCCAGAGAATTTGGCTAAATTCAAAGACTAATATGCCTGTCTGAGATGACTTTCTTCCACTTCAGTGGGTTAGAATGCTCAGCCCAGTTTGGCTCAGAGATAGTATTTCCTCTATAGTTGTAAAGAAGGCAATTTAAAATGCATAAACACAGTACCATAGCTATGCCATGTATTTAACACCCAACAGGGTATTCACAAATACATGCTAAAGCACTAACTTTCTAACTACTCAACTAATGTTCTCACTCTCTTTCCAACTACTAATACTTATGTGAGTTTGTACCAACTGTGCCCAGACAGAATGGAAAGTACCACATTAAAACATCTTATAATAACTTGATTTTGCTAATACCTAAATTGCTTTAATAAAATTCACTAAATTTTACTAATAAAAAATGGATATTTTTACTTTCTCTTAATTTTTGTTATAGAACTCAATATCAGAAAGCCTGAATATTAACTTTGTCACAGTAACTGAATAATCAGAGAATGCAACCAGCATTTATATTTATTGTGTGATTGTCACAGTGGTAGATGATGAGATCATTGAGGAAATTCATAGTCTTTGCTCTTACAAAGTCCTTGATTTAGTGGTGAAAACTAAATGAGTATTTCATTTTAGAAGGTGATAACTTTACCATTTTTTTCCCCTTCCAGTATAATGGAAAGTTTAGAATAGCTGATTGTCTAATTAACTTATTTTCTATGATTTTTATGCTTAAAAATATGTCTCAAAGTGTGTCATGTGGCATGAACAGTGTATCACAATTATATATACATGTCCTCTCATAAGCCCCATAAGGAAACTAAACTATGAGGTTAGGGAGAAATATAGGGAATGTATGTAACTCGCCCAAAGTCATACAGCTGCTATGTAGCAGACTCAAGATGGGGACTGTCTGCCTCCAAAAGCCATGCTCTTCACTATGCTTGATGCAGTTAAGTGCCATTCAGTAGGTTCTGACTCATAGCTACCTTGTTTAAAGTTTTTAAGAAGTGAAGGTTGGATTTTGATCAACAACTTTGTGGTTGGCAATCCAGTGCTTATCCCACAACACCATAGCAGGATTTCGTTAGTTATATTATTATTGTTGTTGTTGAGTGTCATCGAGTTGGTCTGACCCACAGAGACCCTGTATAGGGTTTCTGAGGAGCAACTGGTGAACTTGAACTCCCGACTTTGTTCTTCAAACTGACTTTGCAGGTCAAACTGACTTTGCAGTCCAAACTGATTTTGAAGCTAGGCGCATTAATCCACAGCACCACACCAAGAACCAAGACTTCTTAGCTATACTTGTTGCTGTTGTTAAGTACTGTGGAGTGTTCCGACTCATAGTGACCCTGCAACAGGGTTTCCGAGGCTGTAAATCTTTATGGGAGCAGAAAGCTTCATCAGTCACCGGTGGAACCGCTAATAATTTCGATCTGCCGACCTTCAGGTTACAACCCGATTCGTAACCACTACACTACCAGAGCTCCTTTTAGCTATACTTGACAACCTAAAAATAAGAGAACCCTAAGAGTATCCATTAGGGGTAATGAAGATGGAACTATAACTAGAAAAGGAGCTCTGGTAACGTAGCGGTTACGAATCGGGCTGCTAATCTCACGGTCAGCAGTACGAAACTACCAGCTGTTCTGTGGGAGAAATGAGGGGTTTTGCTCGTTAAAGATTTACAGCCTCGGAAACCCTGTACAGGGTAGAAATCATTCCTAGATCACGTCTATCATCTATGATTAAGCAATGAGCTGCTAACTGAAAGGTCAAAGGTTTAAAGCTAGCAGAAGCTCTGTGAGAGAAAAAACCTGGCCGTCTACTACCATAAATATTATCGAGTTGTTGTGAAGTGCCATTGAGTTTGGTTTGTTGTGAAGTGCCATTGAGTTGGTCCCCACAAATAGTAACCCTGTATACAGTTTCTGAAGGAGCTCTGGTAGCGTAGTGGTTACGAATCGGGCTGCGAACCATAAGGTCAGCAGTTCGAAACTACCAGCTGCTCCGCGGGAGAAAGATGAGGCTTTCTACTCCCGTAAGGATTTACACCCTCGGAAACCCTGTACAGGGTCGCTATGGGTCGGAACCGACTCGACGGCACTTAACAACAACATACAGTTTCTGAGGAGTAACAGGTAGGTTTGAACCACTTACATGGCAGACCTTAAGCTTAGCATTTCCAGTCTTTATCCTACATCACCACACCAGCATTCCCATAAAGATTGCTATTGAGTGCCGTCGAGTTTGTTCTGACCCATAGCGACCCTGTATAGGGTTTCCGAGGAGCAGCTGGTCAAACCCTATGGGATAGTTCTACACTGTCCTATTGGGTTACCATGTATGTGATATTATATATGAAACCCTTTCTCTTGGCAATGGCTGTGTGGCATTGTGAACAATTTTCCTCTTACTGGAATATAGTGGAATCTATAAAATAAGAATGATGAAACTTTTCCAGGTTTTAGCTTTGGAGATTATATCCATAGAAATTAACATCCATTATATCAATAGTTTGATTTAAGAAGTAGAAAGTCCAGTATTCATTACGTGGATGTATTGAATTTAGCTTCTGACTTAGAAATACTTTTTTTTTTTTTCCCTACTGCTCACTTTAACACAACTATGCACTCATTTTCACACACTTATACACTTTGGTGGAGTCCTGCTGTGGCGCTGTGGGATAATGCGCCAGACTGCAAAGCCGTTTGAACTGCAAGGTTGGCTGTTCAAGCTCACCAGCTGTTCCTTGGAAACCCTTTACAGGGTCACTACAGGTTCGCTATGGGTTGGAATCGACTCGAAGGCGCTTAACAACAACAACAACAGGCACTCTGGTAGCATAGTGGTTACAAATCGGCCTGCAAACCACAAGGTCAGCAGTTCAAAACTACCAGCTGTTCTGCGGGAGAACAATGAGGCTTCTGCTCCCAGAAAGACTTACTTCCTCTGAAACCCTGTACAGGGTCGCTATGGGTTGGAACCTACTCAATGGCACTTAACAATAACAACATACACTTTTATTAAAGGTAATACAGAAATGGCTGCAAGCATACATTAACATAAAACTTCCAAAGGTTCAAGCCGGATTCAGATGAGGACATGGAATGAGGGATATCATTGTTGATGTCCAATGGATTTTGGCTGAAAGCAGAGAATACCAGAAAGATGTTTGCTTTATTGACTATGCAAAGGCTTTCCATTGTGTGGATCATGCCAAGCTTTGGACAACATCGTGACGTATGAATATTCCTGAACACTTTATTGTGGCTCATGAGGAATTGGTACATGGCCCAAGAAGCAGTTGTTCAAACAGAACATGGGAACACTGAATGGTTTAAAATGAAGAAAGGTGTGCAACAGGGTTGTGTTCTTTCACCATACTTTTTCAACCTGTATGTTGAATGAATAATCTGAGAAGCTAGGTTATATGAACAAAAATATGACATCAGGATTGGAAGAAGACTCATTAACAACCTGCAATATGCAAATGATATAATCTTGCTTGCTGAAAGTGGAAAGGACTTAAAATATTTACTGATGCAGATCAAAGAA
>NW_006408732.1:1135312-1142124 GCF_000296735.1 Chrysochloris asiatica
GTTGGAAGAGAATATTGAAAGAACATGGGCTGCCAAAAGAACCAACAGACCTGTGTTAGGAGAAGTGCATCCAGTGTGCTCCTTGGAGACCAGGATGGCCAAACTTCATCTCTCATATTTCAGAATATTGTCAGGAGGGACCAGTTGCTGGAGAAGGATATCATGTTTGGTAAGGTGGAGGGTCAAAGAAGAAGAGGAAGACTTATAGTGAGAGGGACTGGCCAAGTGGCAGCATCAATGGGCTCAAGTGTGGCAACAATTATGAGGTTGGCCCAGGACTGGGCAGTGTTTCCTCTGTTGTGCATAGGGTCACTATGAGTCAGTACCGACTCGATGGCACCTAACAACGACAACACAGCATTTTTCCAAGATACAAGGGTATCTGCGATTCTATCATTTATTATGGAATGGATTTGATAACATCCAACTAGATTGAAGTTGGAGATTCTGTGCATATTCTGGATTAGGTTCAAGGTGTCTCTATATTTAGGATTTTCTGAAAGACAAATTCTAAGGAATTTTCCTGAGGCAACAAAACAGACTTTTAAAGTGTCAGAATGTAGGCTCCAGGATATGGGCTAGTGGTTCTGAGACACAAAGTTTCTGAACGTGGGACAGTTTTGTTTTTAATTCAATTAACAAAAATTCTAGCCATTGGTTTTCTATTTCAGGTTCCTTCCTGATCACTTTTCGCTAGTTGTATTTTCTTAAAGTACCCTAGCCTACCTCACTACTGCACAGTCACAGTAATAAAATCAGCCTGGTATTGGTATAATGAAATACACATTGATCAATGGAACAGAATTGATAATCTATAAGTAAATCTATCCACCTATGGTCAGTTGATCTTTGACAAAGGGCCAAAACATTTTGAATGAGGACAAGATAGTCTCCTCAACAAATGGTGCTGGCAAAATTGGAAATCAATTTGCAGAATAATGAAATAAGATCATTGTCTCACACAGTATAAAATACTAACTCAGCATGGATTAAAGATGTAAATGTAAAACCTAGAACTATAAAGATCATCAATGAAAAATAGGAACAAACTTAGGGACTCTGAAACATTGTATGAAGATGCTATCAACTGGAAACACACAAACAGCCAAAGACAAAATAGACAACAGGGACTTTCTAAAAACTAAACATATGTGCATAAAAAGAACCCACAGACAGGGGGAAATGTTTTGGCAATGACATATCAGATAAGGGACTATTCTCTAAAATTTATAGAAAAAATTAGCACCTCAAGAAGAAGACAAACAATCCTATTAATAAATGAATAAAGGACATGAACAGACACTTCAACAAAGAAGACATTCCTGTGGCCAACAAAACATATGAAGAAATGTTCATGACCACTAGACATTGCTGTTATTTTTAAGTGCCATCAAGTCAATTCTTGACCCAATGCAACCCTGCATAGAATTTTGGAATAGTGACTGGAGAGTTTGAAATGCCAACCTTGCAGTTAGCAGTCCAGCGTTTATCCTAAAGTGCTATATCAGATCTCGGAGAGATGTAAATCCAAACAACAATGAGCTATCAGCTTATCCCAGCATTAATACCAAAATTGAAGAAATCAGAAAACAACAAATGCTGGAGATGATGTGGAGAGACTGGAGCCCTCCTACACTGCTATTGAGAATGTAAAATGGTGAAATCACTGTGGAAAATTGTGTGTCACTTTCTCAAATAGTTGGAAATAGAAATACCGTATGACTCAGTTGTCTCTCTACTTGATAAATACTCAAGAAATAAGAGCATGACATGAATATTCATACACATATTCATCGAAACACTATTCACGATAGCAAAACGATGGAGACAGACTAAATGCCTATCAATGGAAAAATGGATAAAGAACTTTGTTACATAACACAATGGAATATTATACAATGCTGAAAAATAACGATGAATCTATAAAAAAGCCCTGATAACAGGGATTAGCTTGATGTACATTATGATTAGTGAAATTAGTCAATCTTATAAGGAAAATATTGTTTTAAAACACTATTGTTAATTGTCAAGAAAATATTTTCATGCTAAAAGAAACATTCTATGATGTTACCAGGGGTGAGATGGAAGGTTAACTTGTGTGACAGGAAAGGCAATGTACAAGAGGTAGATTGGCAGATGAATTATGAAAATAAGGGGAGATACATTGAGGAGTGCTAGAGTATAAGAAGATAGAGGTGAATATTTTTATATACACAATCCTGCAATAACAGATATACACAGGTGAATGGCCATGGGAGGTGGAAGTATACACACAAATATATAGTGTTGACAGGATATTTACACTTAAGTTTTACCTTTGTATGTTCTTGTGTGGTGCTGTAGGATGAGCACTGGGTTGCATTGGTCAAACCACAAGGTTAGCAGTTTATAAACTCAGCCCTCATAAACCCTATGCAGGTTGTTGAAGGTCAGAGTGACTCATGACACATAATAACAACAATGATTTACTTTTGCTGCAAACATATCCATGAATGTGGTGGAGTTTACACATGACAAAATGATGAAAGCTTCTTAGACATTACTTTATGGGAATAAGTTGCTAGGCCTGGGAGCACAAGACCATGGTCTAAGAGGAAATCATGCTCAGTTGGCATAACATAGTCAACAATAAATTTAAGACACTTAGAATAAATTAGTCCAATGGACTATTGGGCCATCAATCTCCATGACCCATAGAGCAGAAGAACTAGATGGTGCCCTGAAACAACTACCAACTGTTCTGATAAGGATCACTATAAAGTCTTAGATAGAGTTGGAGGCAATGTGGAAAAAAACTCAAAATTAAAAAGAAAAACAAGACAGGTTTATTGGTCAGAAAGAAACAATAATAAAATGCATAATGTAATAGGAGTGTGGCAATTCTAATATAATAAGCACTGGATTGTGAACCACAAAGCCACAAGGTTGGAGCCCACCAGCAGCTTCACTGGACAAAGATGAGGCCTTCTGTTCCTATGAAGATTCAAAGCCTCAGAAACCCTATACAGGGTCACTATGAATCAGAACCAATTTAACAACACTTAACAACAACAACATGATATAGTAATGTGAGCAAAATTAAACAATTAAAAACATTTTGTGTATGAGTGTGGCTAACAATGCTATGCATTATAATAAAATAGAAATTATTTGATATATGTTGGCTTAAATACTTTATCTTTGTTAAGTGCCTTCCAGTTGGTTTTGACTCATGGCAACCTGTGTAGCGTTTCCAAGGAGTGGCAGGGGGATTTGAACCATCAACATTGTGGTTCGCAGTCCAGTGCTTATCCTACAGCACCACACCAGGAAATATAGATATGTCCAAAAAGGGGAGTTAAACTCTAGAGGCCTTCTTTTGCAAGATTGTAATTCTATAATACAATAGGAAAATACTCCCACTTTTGAAACTAGTGCATGCACATTTTCTATTAAGATATACATAGAAAATGGGAGTTAGGTAGACATACATTGTAATTCTGATTTGCCTATTTACAGATGGCAACATTCTGTGTAATAATAATGCTCTCAAAACCATTTGCAAATGTACCCAGCAACAACTCTGTTTTTAATGATGAAGTTTCCACAGTGGCAGATGGCAGAGTGAGCAGTGAAGGATGCTGCCGACCCACCAGGGTTATGTCTGTCACTAAAGAGATCTGGCTCCAAAAGCTGAAGTCTGTTGAGGTCAGACTAGCTATTGCTCCATTGGAATGACTTGATTGATCATATTCATAGTTATTCTATAAATGATGACCTTATAGAAGGGACCATGGCAGTTTCACCCTGCTGTAGAAAAGTGACACAGAGAAATGCAAAGCCTCTGCAGTCTATCAACATATTATAACATATTATAGAAACAAGGGAGAAATTTACAAAACTTAAAAAAATACACTAACTGATGTGGCAGCTCTCTCCTTGTGCCTGAATGGTTAGTAAGTGTATTAAGATAGCAGCAATACTAACTTAATTGCTATGTCATATTGAGTAGAAGAGAAAACCAGGATAAGATAGGAAAATATATTGTGTAAAGAATAGAAATAAGCCCATGAAGGATTTGTTCTTATGGAGTATATAAAAATAAATATAAATTGAGATTCAGTTATTCTCTAAATATTCAGGTTGTTGTTGTTAGGTGCCATCAACTCGGTACCGACCCATAGTGACCTTAAACACAGCAGAACGAAACACTGCCCGATCCTGGGCCAACCTCATTATTGTTGCCATGCTTGAGTCCATCGATGCTGCCACTTGGCCAATCCATGTCATAATATTCAGGTAGTACAGATAAAAGAAAAAAAAAGAGAGAGACCATTTGCATTGTCCAAGTGCACTCCTGATGTACACTATCCCTTGAGAAGTTTAATTTACAACCTCCTATAGTCCTGGTGAAGGAGCTCTGGTAGCGTAGTGGTTACGAATTGGGCTGCTAACCCCAAGCTTGGCAGTTCAAAGCCACCTCGAAACCACCAGCTGTTCTGTGGGAGAAAGATAAAGCTTTCTGCTCCCATAAAGATTTACAGCCTTGGAAATCCTCGGAAACCCTGTGCAGGGTCACTATGAGTCGGAACCGACTCCATGGTACTTAACAACAACTATATGGTCCTGGTGTGGAGTCCTGGTGTGGCACTATGGGATAATGTGCCAGACTACAAAGCCGTTTGAACTGCAAGGTCTGTGGTTCAAGCTCACCAGCTGCTCCTCGGAAACGCTATACAAGGTTGTTCTGGATTGGAATAGACTCTATGGCACTTAACAATAACAACATAGTCCTGGTGTGGCACTATGGGTTAATGTGCTGGACAGAAAATTCTTTTGAACTGCAAGGTCAGTGGTTCAAGCTCAAGAGTAGCTCCTCAGAAACCCTATACAGGGTTACTATGGGTCAGAACCAACTCGATGGCACTTAATAACAACAATGTAGTATCTATTGTATTGAAATTTCTAGTTTTACTTCTGTTGTGATACTATGAGAATCAATCGTATTCTGATTGTACTTTTCAAAATTGATTTTTCTAGCAGAAAATGCCATAGGTAATGGATAGAACAAACATTGTCTTCCTATCACCAGGCTATCAGAAAAAGACAAAAATATGAATTCCTTCAAGTGCCACCAATATAAAAAGCATATTTAGTGTGAGCAAGCTTATATTAGTTTTGTTTGATCATTAATACTAGCAATTATTGTTGTTGTTAAGTACCACTGAGTCAATTCCAACCCATGACGAAACTATGTAGGGTTTCTGAGGAGCAGTTGGTGAGCTTGAACTACTGACCATATGGTTCAAAGCGACTTTGTAGTCCAGCTCATTAACCCACAGTGTCACATGAGGACTCCAATGCTAATCATAGCTATCATTGAAAATTCCTTTTTTTATGCCAGAAACTAAGTGCTTTATATACACCGTTGTTAAGTGCTGTCGAGTCGGTTCCCACCCATAGTGACCCTATAAAGGATTTCGGAGGAGTGGCTGGTGAACTTGAACCACTGACCTTGTGGTTCAAAGTGACTTTGCAGTCCAGAGCATTAGCCCACAGCGCCACACCAGGACTCCTTATATACATTGCACAACTTCAATTTGTATGACAACCATGTTGTTGTTAAGTGCCATCGAATCGTTTATGACCCAGAGCGACCCTGTGTAGGGTTTCCTAGGAGCGGCTGCAAGGTAGGTGGTTCAAGCTCACCAGCTGCTCCTTGGAAACCCTAAACAGGTTAGTGATGGGTCCAAATTGACTCAAGAGCACTTAACAACAACAACAACAAATGAGATGTATTTAAATACTCCTTAGGTAAAAACTGGGTAAGAAATAGATGAAGTTATTGTCCAAGACACAGTGGGGTAATAGGGAAGACATGCCAGTATTAAGCTAAGCTGTGAGTGTTGACTGTTAAATTTTCAGTAAGTTTGTGAGCTGGTTGTTAAACACACCATTATTAAACATTACATGTTATGAACAAAGAGCAAAATAAATTATATTAAAAATACAGGTAATAAATATTAAAACCTTACCACATACTAATTACTATATTTGACTAATGTCTGATTTCCTGAGTGAAACAGTGGTGGTCGTTCAGCATTATTAATAGAAAAATTGGTGGTTCAAACCTGCCAGCCACTAGGGAGGAAAAAGATAGGCAAGTCTGTTTCTATAAAGAGTTGTTGTTGTTGCTGTTGCTGCTAAGTACCGTGGAGTCGGTTCCGACTCATAGCGACCCTGCATAGGGTTTCTGAGGCTGCAAATCTTTACGGGAGCAGAAAGCCCCATCATTCTCCCTCGGAACAGCTGGTAGTTTCGAACTGCCGACCTTGAGATTAGTAGTCCTATTCATAATCACTAAGCTCCTTCTATAAAGAGTAAGCCTTGGAAATCCAATGGGGTAGTTCTACTCAGTCTTTAAAAGTCTCTATGTTGGAATCTACTCTATTGCAGTAAAATGTTTTCTTATTTTTTTTTAATGTCCATTGTATCTGTATGGTAAAAATACTATTATAATGATGTGTTACTGTACATTTTTTCTCAACTCTGAGTTCAGCAATGTAATGCAAGTAACTTGAAATAAACCATGGTAGAAATATTGATAATATGGACATTTTCAAAAATTATAAATCAGGGATACTGTGCTCAAGGATTGGTTGTAGAATTTATCACGACACTGCTCTGTAAGACATACCTTTGGGTCTTCAACACATATTGATCAATAGGGCATCTCCTTCTGAAGATTTGAATCACAGGTTTTTAATATGGGTTTCATTGGCTTTAGGAAACTGGTTTCTCAGTAGGTTAAGTATTGGGCAGTTAACCACAAG
>NW_006408732.1:1161229-1172785 GCF_000296735.1 Chrysochloris asiatica
TCTTTTCTCCAGTGATAAGAATGTTGTTTATTGGTCCAGTGGTGAGGAGTTTTGTTTTCTTTACCTTGAGATGCAATCCATACCGAAGGCTATGCTCTTTGATCTTTGTCAGTAAATATTTTAAATCCTCTTTACTTTCAGCAAGCAAGGTTGTATCATCTGCATATCACAGGTTGTTAATGAGTGTTCCTCCAATCCTGATGACACATTTTTCTTCAAAGAACCCAGCTTTTCAGATTATTTGCTCAGCATATAGGTTGAACAAGTATAATGAAAGAATATAACCCTGCTGCACACCTGTCTTTATTTTAAACCATTCAGTGATCCAATGTTCTGTTCAAACAACTGCCTCTTGGTCCATATACAGATTCCTCATGAGCACAATTAAATGTTCTGTCAGTAAGTGCCTCCAATTCTCTTCTCTTTCAGCAAGCATGGTCATATCATCTTCTTATCATGGGTGCTAATGAGCCTTTCTTTAATTCCAATGTCCAATTATTCTTCCTTACAGTCCAGCTTCTCATATCATTTGCTTTGCATAGAGATTTAATAAATATGGTGACAGGATACAACTGTGACACACACCTTTCCTGTTTTTAAACCACTCAGAACCTACTGGTTCTGTTTGAACAACTGCATCTTGGTCTATATATAGGTTCTGTAAGAGCACAGTTAGGAGAACTGGAATTACCATTCTTAACAATATAATCCACACTTTTTATGATCCACACAGTAGAATATAATTGTATAATCACAAAACACAGTAAGTACAATGTTGTTCTTAAGTGTTTTCTAGTAGGTTCTGATTCACAGTGACCTTGCATAGGGCTTCTGAGGAGCTTGAAACGCCGACCTTGTGGTTCAAACCAACTTTGTAGTCCAGGGCATTAACCGAATAGTCCTTGCAATTTTTTCTGAAGATAATTTAAAAATGGCTGAAACAGTACATAGACAGGGAACTGCCAGATGTGCAAATGCTGGATTCAGACAAGTATGTAGAACTAGTGCTATCATTGATGATGTCAGATGGATCTTAACTGAAAGCAAAGAATAAAAGAAATATGTTTACCTGTGCTTTATTTACTACACAAAGGCTTTTGACTCTATGGATTATGACTAGCTATGGATAACATTGCAAAGAATGGGTATCCTAGGACATTTTATTGTGCTCATGAGGAACCTATACATGGGCCAAGATGTAGACATTCAAGCAAAACAAGGGGATACTGAACAGTTTAAAATTAGGCAAGGTGTATAGCAGGGTTGTATACTTTCACCATACAATTCAATCTGTACACTGAGCAAATAATCTGAGAAACTGGATTATACTAAGAAGAACATGACCTCAGGATTGGAGGAAAACTCTTTAACAACGTGCAATATACAGATGATATAACCTAGACTGCTGTAAGTGAAGAGGAGTTAAAATACTTACAGATGAAAATTACAGATCACAGCCTTCATTATGAGTTTCACCTCAATGTAAAGAAAACAAAAATCCTCACCACTAGACCAACAAACAACATCCATATAAATAGAGGAAAGATTAAAGCTATCAAATACTTTATTTTGCTTGGATCCACTACCAGTATTCATGGAAGCAGCCATCCAGAAATCAAATGACATCTTGCCTTAGGAAAAATTACTGCACAAGGCCTCTTTAAAATGTTGAAGAACAAAGATGTCAGTTTGAAGACTACATAGTATTTTCAATAGCTTTAAATGCATGTGATAGTCAGACAATGAATAAGGAAGACTGTAGAATTATTGATGCATTTGAGTTATGGGGTTGGAGAAGAATATTAAATATTAAATAACCATGGACTGCCAGAAGAACAAAAATATCTGTGTTGGAATAACTAAAACCAGAATGTTTCTTAGAAGCCAGGATGACAAGACTTTGTGTCTTATACTTAGGACATGTTATCAGGATATTCTAGTCCCTGAAGAAGGACATCATGGTAAAGTAGAAGTTCAATGAAAAATAGGAAGACTTTCAGTGAGATGGATTGGCACAGTGGCATCAGCAATGGACTCGAGGATAGAAAAATTTGTAAGGGTGGCACAGGATCAGACAGTGTTTAGTTCTGTTGTACATGGGGTCATTATGAGTTGGAATTGGTTCAATGGCACCTAATAATAACAGCATAGTCCTTAAAAAATGTTGTGTATTGAGTCTTATCTTACTGTAGAAAATAGTTTCCTCGTTATATGTTGAGTATTTATTTTCCTGTGATGATTATTAGAATCTATGTGAATATATATATTTTTAGTAACTATATCATTGTTTTAATTACAAAATTATGTATATGTATATATATATATATATATACATGTATATGTATATAGATATATAAATGTATACATATATGTGTGTGTGTGTGTTTAAAATTATCTTCAGGAACAGTGAAACACTTAGCAGTCAGAGGGTCAGTTTATCATAATATAAGCATCTTTTTGACCATGAGATGACTACTTGCCTGCTCAGTTCTGACCACCTGCCTTATTAAAGATTGAGAGGCACCAGCAAAAAACAGATCAGATGGCAGAATTTGGGAAAAAGCCAGTTTTCAGAATGTGAGATTCTACTGAATATATTATCAAAAGGTCCCATATTGAACTTTTTCAACACATAGAGAAGATGATTGTGATAGTTAATGGTTGCAACTTGGTTCAAGTTTAACCACTGGTCATTATTTCAATGAGATTGTGTGAAACTCTTTATTAGTTTAGTAAGCATGTCTTCAGACTTGAGTTTATTTTTCAGAAATTCCAAAGTTTGATTATGAAGATTTCTTTCAGAGCTATTAGGTTAAGTAGTTAAAATTCATTATGAAAACATTAAATAAAATCCAGTATGCCACCACTGCCTGCCACCTCTCCCATTCAGCTCATACTTCAGCTTCTCTTAGAGCTCATTTGTATATGGTTTCATAAAATAAAAACCTAGCTTAAATTTATATTCAAAATAACCATATTTTAAAGGCTGAAAGGGAGCTAAATTGGATTATCAGTATTTTTATAAAACATTTTTCTTAGTTAATGCCATAAGACTGTTTCTGAAAAGGTAAAGAACTATGCTTCTGATTTGTATAATGGGGTTGAAGGAAAGAGAATTTTTTTGACATTCATTAGGAATCTAAAAGCACCAAGGAGGGCTATAAAATACATTTTATTGATGCTCATTTAGGTTGGAAGCAGAGGAACATCTGTAAGTACTCTGAAGGGGACTCTGGAAGAACTTTTTATGAGTAAATTGGGATTGTTGCTTTTAATTATTTGAGTGTATAGATTATTCAGCAATGTGTGTAAAGAGCTTATTTAGCTGCTAGATCCAAGCTATTGCTCACATTCAAGAGTGTGGTTGTTCAATTTGCTTTACTCATGTTCTATAATTTAAAATAGATTGTAAAGTAACTCAAGTAAATGGCAGTGTGATTTGTTTGGGCAATGACTTGCTGTACAATTCCTTGTGGATTCACTTTTCTTTTGGTGTGTCATTTGTAAAGTGTGATAATACCTAAATTGCTTTGTTTTACATGAGATTCCAAAGGCTAAATGCCATTTTTTCTTAAGAATTACTTATATCTCATCTTGTTTTGTAATTCTTTCATAAAGGCTTCCATATTTAAAGTAAGAATGACAAGCCGTTATTCTTCTACCTGCTGAAGTTCATTCTTAAAGCATTTAAACTAAAATCCTACCGTTGTTGTTGTTAAGTGCCAGCGAGTCAGTTCTGACTTACAGCAACTATGTATTGGGTTTCTAAAGAGCGACTGGTAAGTTTGAACTGCCATCATTGCGGTTCAAACTGATCTTGCAGTCGAGCACTTATCCTACAGCACCTCCATCTTATGTTACATAAATCTAATATCATGTTACTACAACATAAGTAACAAACAAACATGTCTTAAGACCTTACACTGTTACATTGCAGAGAGGTTAGTAATCATTGCATAGTTATTAAAATAGCCCTAGTGGCACTGTAGATTAGGCATTGGGCTGCTAACTGCAAGGTCAGCAGTTCAAATCCACCAGCAGCTCCTTGGGAGAACAATGAGACTGTCTGCTCCTGTAAGGATGTACACTCTCAGAAACCCTATGTTGGGTTGCTGTGCATCAGAAACAATTTGATGACAGTGGGTTTCATTTGGTTAGGGGAGTATGTTTGGCAAGAAAAGGTGGGTAGGCCACAACTTACTGTTCCTTTGGTCTTTAAAAGAAAACAGTTAATAAATGTTTTTTGTGATCAGACTTGTGAAAGCAGTATAGACAATAGTTGATGTATATCTTTTAACAGTGTTTCAAATGCCTTGTGTGTGTGTGTGTGTGTGTTTTATTTTTCTGCATGGATCTTAATAAGAGAGACTCTTCCTAGACTGCTGCTAAACAGAAAAGCATTTGCACTTAGAAAGTCTTGTTTATAATAAACATATTATCATTTCAAATTGTAAGACTTTCATAACTTGGATATGAACAATAAAGAGTAACTGAAAATATATCAAGACTACAGAAGACTACAGAAGGAGTTCTGGTAGCATAGTGGTTACGAGTCAGGCTGCCAACCTCAAGGTCAGCAGTTAGAAGATTTACAGCCTTAGAAACCCTGTACAGGGTCACTATGAGTTGGAAATGACTCCATGGTACTCAACAACAAGAGAAGACATTAATAAAATAACATCAATAATTTGTGGAAACAAAATCAGTATTCTTTTATAGTTTTTTTTTTTTGTTCCTCCACCCACCCTTAACTTGAGAATACCTTGAGTTTCATAAAATTCACAAAACTATATCTTTCTGTCTGCTGTGCTTTGTGCTACAGTTAAGGAAGAGAAATGTTCAGAAGAAGAAGCTTTAAATTGGTCACTGTGGCATGGCAGATTTTATTATGGATGCCTACGTGCTCTTCAGAAAGACACTTCTCGACTCCCTGGGAAGAAAGCATATGACTGAGTTTCAGTAGTTCAGTTTTTACATTAAAATATGGCCAGTGAGGGGTTCCAATCTGTCAGGGAAAAGTGGCCATGCGGCCAGAGTTAACATTTTACTTTGGGGGTCTTGTGTTTGCCAAGTGGTCAGCCAGCTGTCCAGGCTTTTAAAGCGATGAAACTGAAAAAATTAAAGAGGTAAATTGCACCAGAGCATTTAATATCCATTAAACCTGAAGAATTTTTATTAAACTTAAAGGAGAGAGATTTCTGTTGTGAAATTTGGACTTTTAATAAATATTCCCTTAAATACCTTATGAACAGTTAGGTAGAAAATCTAATATCCCACAGCTGTGAGTTTTGTTACATGGTACAAAGACCATGGATATAAAGTTTGACAGGCCTGATTTCAAAGTTCACTACTGATATTTAATAGTTGTATAAACTTCTCTGAGCCTCATTTTTATTATCTGTAAAATAGGAATTAATAATATTTGTTTTCAAAAATCATTTTTGGATTTACAGAAATAAGTCCAAAGTATATGTCAAGCTGGCCCTTGAATCTGGGTGACATCATGTAAAAGGGAGCAAATTGAACATTGTGATCCATAATCTTTTCAATGATTTTTTTTTTTTTAATTATTATTAGATCACAAGGCCTTTCTAGCCCGTCTTAGCCTGGAAGCACCACGGAAACCTGTTTAACATTATAGCATTACCAAGTCTCAGTGACAGTGGGGGCTGTGCATAGTGGCCATTGGCTGGGAGTCAAACATGTGATGTTGTTGTTGCTAGTTGCCATGAAGTTGGCATAGTGACCCTATGTACAACAGAGTAAAACGCTGCCTGGCCCTATGCCATCCTCACAATTGTTCTGTTTGAGCCCATGGTTGCAGCCACTGTATCAATCTATCTTGTTGAGGGTCTTTTTATGTTTCTTTAACCCTCTATTTAACCAAGCATAGTATCCTTTTACCAGGGATTTGTCCCTCCTGATAACAAGTCTATAGACAAAGTCTCACCATCTTTGCTTCTAAGGGATATTCTGACTTTGCTCTTTTTGTTTGCTCTTTTGGTCATCTATGGTACTTTCAATGTTCTTCACTCACACCATAATTAAAATGAATCTATTCTATTTAGTCTTCCTTAGTCATTGTCCTGCTTTTGCATGCATTGTTTGTTCCAACTTATAGTGACCCTGTGTAGGGTTTCTGAAGAGCAACTGGTAAGCTTGAATTGATAACCTTGTGGCTAGCAGTCCAGTGCTTACTATAATGCCAAGACAGGATTTCTCACATACATATGAGGTAATTAAAATACACACACACCCTAATTCTCAAAGTGACATCTTTGCTCTTGAATACCTAGAGATCTTTTGTAGCATATTTGCCCAATGCAATATATTGTTTGATCTTGACTGCAAATTCCATGATCACAGACTGTGGATCCAAGTAAAATGAAATCCTTGACAACTTCAGTCTTTTCTACATTTATAATGATGTCTATTGGTCCAGTTGAGAAGTTTTTGTTTCTTCACATTGAGTTGCAATCTAGTGATAAACATGAAAGACTGTATTCTTTCATCTTCATCAATAAGTGCTTCAAGTCCTCTTTCCCATCAGCAATCAAAGTTATGTTATCTGCATAGCGCAAGTTGTTAATGAGCCTGCTTCCAATCGTTATACTTTGTTCTTCATTGTTGTTATTGTTAAGTGCTAAAGAGTAGATTTTCACTCATACAGACTCTACATTGAATTTCCAAGGAGTGGCTGGTAGGTTTAAACCACCAACCTTGTGGTTAGCAATCCAGGGCTTATCGAACAATGAGACACAAGGACTCTTAAATGAGTCATGTTATCTATGAAATGCTGATGCAGAAATGTTGATAAGGGAAGTTATCAAGAGCATGTATTTCCATCTGAGAAAGAAGATAGAAGTAAGTTGTTTAACAATGATGGTTTAGACCAGATTAAGAGTTTCTTGATAACAAGGTTAGATATGTCTTCTCAACTTTCCAGGGGGAGTCATAGGGAAAATTACAGGGGAAATGCCAGGCAGTCACATTTACATGAGATAAATAGTCAGTTGTGAGACCAGTGTTAAAATCCAGACATTGAAACAACTCCCAAAACACACTGCCACCACCACCACTACCAATCTCTTTTGCATCTCATTGGCATTTGAGGACGTTAATTGACTCATTATTAAATTTCATATTCAGGAAAAGAAGTTGATTAAGGAAGGCAGATGCAGACTCTCCAGACACATTCATAGCTGTGTTGTTTGTCCCGTCAGTTTACTTGAATTATTAGAATGCTTAGGAAACTATAGCCAGAGGGACAGAGAACATGTGCCACTAACTGTCACCCTCACCGGATAGGGCTTTGCTAAACATAACACAACTTTGAATAACCTTCTTTTTTCTTAAAACCTGTGTAAGCAGTTATTTTCTTAGCTGTTTTATACTAATTATAGCCACTCCATTTTATTTGAATTGCTCTTCTAGAAAATTTGTTTCTGATACTTTTGCTATAAAAAGGAATTTGTTTTAAAAGTCAACAAAAAGCCTATCAGGATTGCATTGAATTAAAGTACATTTCAAACTGACCCTTGGTATTATAATTTTATAAATGATTTTTGAAGTTTTCTTTAATTGAAATTATCAAATTTCATGATGGGAATTGTGATGAATTTATAGATCGAAAGTGTTTCACTATTTATTTGAGTAGTTATTCAATTTTATTACTTCCTTCATCCCTAAACAATTAGTTGCCAATTATATGCAGATAAGATACATATATAAGCTTCCTGGTTGTGCTCTGTCAAGTCAACTTTGATTCAGAGTGACCCTGTATAGATAGGGTTTCTGAGGTTGTAGATCTTTATGAGAGCCAAAAGCCTCAGCATTCTCCAATAGAGCAACTGCTAGATTCACCTAGAGGTTAGCAGCTCAACTTGTAACCTACTACGTGACCAGGGCTCTTTATATATAAGTATGCTGTTAAGGAGCTCTGGTAGCGTAGTGGTTAAGAATCGGGCTGTGAACCGCAAGGTCAGCAGTTTGAAACTACCAGTCATTCTGTGGGAGAAAAATGAGGCTTTCTGCTCCCATAAAGATTTACAGCCTCGGAAACCCTGTACAGGGTCACAATGCTGCTATTGGTGGTAAGTTGGTTCCCACCCTTAGCAAATCCTGTGTAGGGTTTCTGAGCAGTAGCTGCTGAGCTTGAACTGCCGACCTTGAGGTTCAAATCGACCTTACAGTCCAGGGTACCCACAGCACCACATCAGGACTACATATTTAAGTGTTTAGTAGCGTAGTGGTTACGAATTGGGCTGCAAGTCGCAAGGTCAGCAGTTCGAAACTACCAGCTCTTCCGCGGGAGACGGATGAGGCTTTCTGCTCCCGTAAAGATTTACAACCTCGGAAAACCCATGCAGGGTCGCTATGAGTCGGAACCAACACCACGGCACATAACAACAACATATATGTATATAAAACGGTGAGCACTTTCTCTTTTTAGGTTAAAAGTGACCAGAATTTTGAGCTTAGCACTGAGAAATCTCAATAACTGATTTTTCAGTAATTTGTCAATGCTTGAATAAATAAAATCTTTTATAATTCTGAGGTTAGTTTAACGTAAGAATTATGAGACGGTTTCAAAACTTTATGGAAAGACAGACTGAAAAGATCATGGAATTGATCCACAAACTTTTTGAAGCTCCCTCTTTAATTTGCTTGCTGTTTTTTATGTTGAATTTTCTTAATAACAAAATTAAGAAAATTATTTTTATATTAGCTTTAAATGTGAAATTGCCTAAGTCTTACTATAAATAGTTTTATTGCGTAAATGAAACAGAGCTCCATTTATCAGAAGCTCCCTCAAAACGATACTCTTAAAAAAATATTCTTCGGCAACAAGCATAGTCAACATGGTTACTTAATGTCATTCACTCCCAAACTACCCATTACAGAATGTGAGTTAAATTCACTTCCTTTTCTTGTTGTGTACTGATGAACTAGAAACTCTCTCACATAGAAATATTAGTTAAATGAAATAAAAATTACGACAATTTGATAAACATTCCTTACGTCTTGTACTAATAGCTTAATTTCCTCCTCTTATTTCATTTGAGAAAGAAGAAACCAAGGCTCATTTTCCTCACATAATTATAATTTAAAGTGTTAATAACATTACAATATTTTTCTCCATAAAAATTTAGTTTATTCAACTAAGCATTTCCTTAATCAAAATTGAGTACTTTAATATAGGAAAGTTTCTAAAGTGAGGAATTAATAAATATATACAAGGAACTTCAACACAGTTGTTGTTAAGTGCCTTCGAGACAATTCCGACCCATGCAACTCTGTACAGGGTTTCCAAAGAACAGCTGGTGAACTTGAACCACTGACATTGCAGTTTAAACTACTTTGAAGTCTGATGCATTAGCCTACAGCACCACACCAGGACTCCAGGGCAGGGCTTGTTGTTGTTGTTAAGTACCGTGGAGTCAATTCCGACTCACAGCGACCCTGTACAGGGTTTCCGAGGCTGTAAATCTTTATGGGAGCAGAAAGCCTCATCTTTCTGCTGCAGAACAGCTGGTAGTTTCAAACTGCTGACCTTGTGGATTGTTGTTGTTGTTGTTAAGTGCCGTCGAGTCGGTTCCGACCCATAGCGACCCTGTACAGGGTTTCCGAGGCTGTAAATCCTTACGGGAGCAGAAAGCCTCATCTTTCTCCCGCGGAGCGGCTGGTAGTTTCGAACCGCTGACCTTAAGGTTCGCAGCCCGATTCGTACCCACTACGCTACCAGAGCTCCTTGTGGATTAGTGGTCAAAAATAAATACAGTATGATCCCTTCCATCCAAGAGCTTACTCTATTGGAGGGTGGCACATAAAAAGCTTCTTACAATATGAAGCCTCACATAAGTATGCACTATTGTTGTTCTTATGCACTGTTGAGTTGATTCACATTCATCCTGACTCTGTACAGGGTTTCCAAGGAGCAGATGCTGAGTTCAAACTGCAGGCTTTGTAGTTGGCAGTTCAGTGTTAATCCTACAGTGCCACACCAGGACTCTCCACATAGATATTACAACTGGAAAGTTTTCAAAGCTAAATGAGAACAGCAAGAAGTAAATAATTCACTAGCAGTCATTTTTAAGTTTATAAGGCAGGCTGCGATGACATCAAGAACATCATACATCAAGAAAGCAAAAAGCCGTTAAGAATTCAACAAAGAAGGAAAAGGTCAAAATGGATGTCAGAAGAGACACTGAAACTTCCTCTCCAATGTAGAGGTGATACTAAAACAGATGGAAGAAATGAGGAGGTACAAGAGCTGAATAGAAAATTTCAAAGGTCAGCCTGAGAAGACAAAGTCAAATATTACAAGAAAATGTGCAAAGATCTGGAATCAGAAAACTAAAAAGGAAGAACATGCTCAGCATTTTTCAAGCTGGGGGAACTGAAGAAAAAAATTCAATCTTCGACTTTCGTTATTGAAGGATTCTCTGGGCAAATTATTAAATGATGCAGAAAGCATCAAAAGAAGATGGAAGGAATACACAGAGTCACTGTACCAAAAGGCAATGGTTCATGTTCAAAAGTTTCAAGAAGTAGCATATGATCAAAAGCCAGTGATACTGAAGGAAGAGGTCCAAGGTGCATTGAAGGAATTGGCAAAGAAGAAGGAACCAGGAATTGATGGAATAAAAATTGAAATCTTAAAAGAAAGTGAGGCAACATTGGAGGCACTCACTCATCTCTGCCAAGAAATTTGGAAGACAACTATCTGGCTGACTGATTGGAAGTGATCTTTATTTGTGCCCATTTCAAAAAGAGATGACCCAATGGAATGTGGAAATCATCAGACAATCTCTTTGATATCCCAAGTGAGTTAAGTTTTACTAATGGTAATACAGAAACTGCTGTAAGCGTACATTAACAGAGAGTTTCCAGAGGTTCATACTGGATTTAGAAGAGAACATGGAACTAGGGATATCATTGCTGATGTCCAATGGATCTTGGCTTGAAGCAAAGAATATCAGAACTATGTTTACCTGTGCTTTATTGACTATGCAAAGGCTTTAACTGTGTGGATCATGACAAACTATTGACAACATTGCAAAGGAAGAGTATTCCTGAACACTTAATTGTGCTCATGAGGAATCTTTTAATGGACCAAGATGCAAATGTTCTAACAGAACACAGGAACACTGAATGTTTTAAAATTAAGAAAGGTATGAAACAGGGTTGTATTCTTTCAGGAAATAATCTGAGAAGCTAGATTCTATGAAGAAAAATGTGGCATCAGGATTGGAGGAAGACTCACTAATAACCTGCAATATTCAGATGATACAACCTTGCTTGCTGAAAGTGAAGAGGACTTAAAATATTTACTGATGAAGATCAAATAACATAGCCTTTGGTATGAATTGCATCTCAATGTAAAGAAAACAAAAATCCTCACCACTGGGCCAATAAACAACATTCTTATCAATGGAGAAAAAAAATTGAAGTTGTTAAGGACTTCATTCTTCTTGGATCAACCATCAACCCTCATGGAAGCAGCAGTCAAGAAATCAACAGACAGATTGTATTAGGCAAATCAGCTGCACAAGA
>NW_006408732.1:1179355-1183646 GCF_000296735.1 Chrysochloris asiatica
GAAAGCCTTCGCATATTCAATAAAGGAATTGATTCTAAGTGCATTCAGTTTTCATCACTCGTCTTTTTCCAGTACAGAGAGAGACCAACGGTTGTACCTGAGATGGCCACACATGAGTTTCTAAGACACCACTTATTGCTCACCAAATTATGATACAGAATATTATCTTTGTGGACATTATTATACCAATTGACAATGGTGCTCCCTGAGATTATGGTCCTGAAGCCCCAGGTGCACCATTTCATTTCCTCAAGGTGTTTGATATCATCTAAGAAGTTTTCATAATTTTGCCCTTATATGCTCCACCACATTGTGCCCTGATGTGGCACTGCAGATTAATGTGCTGGACTGCAAACTTGATTTGAAATGTAAATTCAGAGGTTCAAGCTCAACAGCAACAACATGCTCTACCACACTCATGGATAGATTGTCAGCTAAGGCAAATACCCATTTACAAATATATATATATTTTATATATCTGTGGGTATGCTCCTACTCTTGCTCTCACATTCATCCAGTCTGTGTGTCTATCCATGTGTCTATATATAGATCACTTTTATTGCAGGAATGTATATATAACATTATTTACCTCTATTTGCTTTAACACTTGCAGTCCTCCCAGTTTCTTCTTCCCTTACCTTCATCATTCTTCTGCCAAATCTCTCTTGTATATTGCCTTCTCCATAATCCAAGTTAATATGAAGAAAACATATACACTCACAAAAATTAAAAAATCAATCTACCAAGCAATCAGTAGCAAAAAATAATATAATAAAGAATGAAAAAAATGCAGTGGAATAGAAAAAGAATATGATAACTAAAAAGAGAAAAAATGGCTATGAAAAATAATTAAAGAGTAAATTGAAGAAAGACAAAAATATTAATTAAAACTAGGAAGAGGGAAGAAGAAAAGAAAGAGATCATAAAAGTAAGGAAATCAAGAGGATAAAAAGAATAAGAAAAGGATAAAAGAAATAGAAAAGAAGATAGTAAAAGAAAGAAAAGATTCAAAACAAGGAAAAGGAAAGTGAAGAAAGATTAAAAAAAAAAAAAAAGAGTGAAGACAGAAAAAGACAACAAAGGGAAAAACTAGGACAGAGACTGGGTCTAGATATAAAAGAACAGTGAGGGGTTTCTGCCAGCCAAGGAGTCATAAAGTAGAAAGAGGAAGGATGAAAGAATGTTGTGCCCGTCTCTGGATGAAATTCCTAGGTATTGTCAAGGGCAGATAATCTACAAGTACTTCATATAGACTATTAGGATGGTTCAGTTCAGAATCTTTGTGCCCAGAAATCAGGATGGCTGCTTATGAGAATTGTTGCTAGTCTAGGTCTACATGGGGTCTGGGTCTATATGTTCTGAGATCTGAAGAAGCAGAGTTCACTAGGGTAATGCACTTGTCATTTGACTCACTACTCCGTGGCTCACAATGCTACAGCTAAGACCTCTGGTAAAATATGAATTGTGTTGGGGATGAATGAAGGTGAGGTCTGAGTGCTTCTGTTCACCATGGAATCATGGGGAATCAGAGAGAATCACACCTTCTTCATAGCCGGCCACTGGTGTGTATCATAGTCATTTGGCCTCTGCTTGGATCCAGTGCTATTTGCAAAAGGTCAAAATGATCACACCAAGTCAGGTCAACTGACAATTCACCATAAGTTTCCTTTCTCATCATCCCTGTTCAGCTTCTCCTAGTAAGTGTTCAATTCACTCTTCAATCATTTCATCTGCTTTTGTTTCATTTAATCTCTCATATCTTTGTTGTAGATGGTCTATGTAGTATGTATGCTTAGTGTACATCTTACCCTGTAGTAGTACTCTTTTATTTAGGATAGCAATTCAGCAAGATCATCAACAATATCTATCAATACTGGTTCCTTTATCTATTCATAAGCAATAATGTCACTTGGGTAAAAATTCTGGCTTGTGTGTGTCAAATGTAACCAAAGATGGACCTATGATAATAGCTTAACTTCTGTAGGCTTCAGTTTCTTCAACTGTAATATGAGGATACATGGAACCTACTTCATAGGGTTGTGGTGAGAATTAAATGAGCAGAAATGCATGTAAAGAATTTAGACCTGTAATTGGAACATAATAAATTCTTAATAAATACTAAGTAATGTCATAGGGTCAGCACTGGACTACAAATAACAAAGTTGACAGTTAAAACCCACCATCAGCTCCTCAGAAACCCTATACAGAGTAGCTACGAGTCTGAACCAAATTATTGGCACTGAAAAACAACAACATCAACAATGTTGTTGTTAAGTTTTTTGGAATCTGAGTATACCAGACCCTCATACAGTCAAAAAACAAAACTGAAAATCACTGCTCTAATCATAAGTGATTAGAGACTCTAAACTTCACATCTTCTAAATTACAGCGATGAAAGAAAGAAAATTTCTTGTGAGAAATTATGAAATTGAGATGGAGAGAAGAGCAGGGTATTATAATAATGAGATTTATTTTTATAACTGAACAGTTAGCAATATGTTCAAAATAAGTTGCTAGAAGAATAACATTCCGTCAAAAATAAGCAAAATATTGGACAAAAATTATCCAAGGCCAGTATTATACAAGCTTAAGAAAAGATACCCATACTAAAGGGAAAACAAAAAAAACTTTGCTGGTTACCAGAGGTGGGAAAGAAGGGATGGTAGAGTCCAGGTTTGGGACCAGATACATGATAATTTCGGTGTTTGAGAGGTCACTACACAAGAAAGGGGAGGGGTAGTGGAAGAACAAGATAGATAGGGTAGCACTTAGTTTGGTTTGCTTGGGCTAAATAAGACAGAGGTAACTAATGATGTATGCTCAAACTTGGAACAACAGGCATCTCTGATAAAGGGATCTAAACATAGTCTGAATGTAAAAAAGAAGGGAGATGATATTAAGATGCTTGACTGTCTTATGAATATTGGTTTATTTTGCCTACTATTAGAAAATAGACATTTGAGTGGAATAGAAAGCAATATCAGGAAACATGATTGCAGAAAACTTGTAAGCCCATATTCAGCCTATAACTGATTGGAATACTTAAAGGGTGTTCTAGAATTTGCCCAGTAAAACAGATTTCTGCGGAGTTTTTTTTTACTGTACAGGACCTTAGGTGGAATTCTGAGCCCCATCCAGAACCTTCTGAGGTGGGAAATTCCCACTAGAAAGACATTCAGACCAGCCTGGAACAGCTAAAGGAATAAAAGACACTATCTGAAAGAAAGACAAGCAGGAAAAAACAAAACAAAATAAGAAACAAAAATGGCAGTCTGTTTAGCTATTAAAGAACAAGCAAGCTGTTTGCTGGGGAGCCATCAAGGCAAGCTATCAAGTCCCTTCAGGACAAACCTCCCTCCAAAACTGAAACTCAAAGGGAATGCACAAGCAGGCATGTAAGCTAGCTGACAATTGCACTGGTCTACATATGAATGGAAGTGGCAGAAAGTCAGTAATGAAGATATGGGATGAATTCAACCATGTTCCATAGATTCCTGTCGACCTCAGGATGAAAGAGAGAAGAGAAAGGGCTGGTTAGTCCAAAGTTTGGGAGAAGTTTGAAACTCTTGAATCTATCTATGGACATTGACCTAGCCATGGATGGCTAGAGCTGAGAGTGAAACATCAGCTGATATAAATTGAGGGGAGACATACAAGAATGCCCAAACTTGCAGATAGTACCTATTTGACTTAGCATCGATGGCTTGATGACCAGAGCTTGACTAGAGAAAGATAAAGAAATTTGAAAAAGGAAACAAGTGTAAATTGCTACAATCTGATGGACTTGAACTATACTTATGGATGTAGCAGCTCAGAATATCAACCAAAAGAGAAGGAGTCTTCACATCAAGGATCAAACATATTCCCTCTGTATATAGGGTTTATTGTGATGGGCAATTTAGACATTAGCTACCTAAAACAGTGGGGCAGGGAGCAAGGCACTATAAAGGCACAAAGCAGCTGGCTTACAAGTTTTCCTGAGAGAGTTTAGTTTCGGAGTGTATGGGGGAAGGTAGAATCCCCACTGAATAATTTTTCATCTTGTCTAGACAGGTCTGGTGAAAGGAGATGGGGATAAGACTCTTATGATTCAATAGTGAGTAGTTGTTATCATGACTAACGTGATTGGCACAACTGCAAAGGAAGAAATATTGTAGCATAAAGGGGGAAGCAGTATATCATACATTCCAGAACAGAGGACCCTAGGACTTTCAAAGGAGATGGGCATGAGTGGAATGTGGGATCCTAACTAGAGAATCAGTGACACCCAAAATGGGAAAAAAAATATTAT
>NW_006408732.1:1183746-1187320 GCF_000296735.1 Chrysochloris asiatica
GGCAAAGTGGCAGTATCAATGGGCTGAAGCATTGTGAGGTTGGCCCAAGGCCGGGCAGTGTTTCATTCTGTTATACATAGGGTCACTATGAGTTGGTGCCAATTTGATGGCACCTAACAACAACAACAAAGCAGGCTGTGTAAAAATCAGTAGCTGGATCTTGAAGTGTATGGTAGTGGTGGTGATTTCATGGAATCGATTCCAACTCACAGAATCCCTGCATAGCATTTCTGAGGCTATAAATGTTTGCAGGAGCAGAAAGCTTCATCTTCCTGCCACAGAACAGCTGGTAGTTTTGAACTGCTGACCCTGAGGTTAGCAGTCTGACTCATAAACACTATGCTACCAGAGTTCCTTTTTGAAGGGTATAAGCAGATGGTTATTATGCAAGTCAAAAAGAGACATTCTTATGTTTGGAATACCATGAACAAGAGCACCAAATTGAAAGCTATGTTCTGGAGAAGATCAAAGTCTGCAGAATATAGGATATGCTGGAAATAAACTAAAGAATGAGACTGAAAGGTAGGAAGAAGTCAGACTTGTGAGAGCTTTGAAAGTCTGGGAAGTTTGCACTTTATTTGGTAGACAACTCAGAACTATGTATATCTAAACCCAGTGAAGGTGGACATAAAACAGTGTGTGGATGAAAGGTGTTACTTGAATGATTAAGATTTAGAGAAATACTCTAGTAAAAACAGTTTTCATATACTTTAATAGGGAGAACTTTTGGATGGGATATTGAGGAAAACAATTATAGATATATGACAAATGTTCAGAGTGGTAATTATTAGCCCTCCAAAATATGGAATTGTCATTAAATGGTAGAAAGCATGTGATTTCAGGAGGGAAATATAGTATTCTGTGTAGTAAGGAACTGGCTATAAGTGGAGGATGACTGGGGAAGAAGAGGAGAGGAGGAAAATGATGTTACCTCTGAGATTCTTATTGTGGATTATTGGTATCATGATTGATGAGAGAAAGAGGGTAGTAGAGATAGAAGAGAAAAGAAGAGGGATTTGGAAACAGTTTGGGGAAAACAAGAAACCAACAAAAATATAAGGAAATACCTAAGATCATTGAAACTGTGGACTGGAAGATCAAGGTCAGAGGTAGAAATCTAGATTAAGCATCATTCGAATTGAAATGGGAGTTAAAGCTATGGGAATACACGTATGCCTTGCTTATATCCATTTGGGCAACATCGATCACATATAAATCCGTGCCTTAGGATTCTCTTTTTTTTCTTTGTAAGGGAAATAAGCTATATTTTTGTTTGCTATTTCCCTCTAATGGTTTTAAAAATTCCAAGCCCCCAGATTGAATGAGATGTGGGAGCTGGTAGCACTGGTGGAGCTCAGGACACTCATGGACTCCAAGTTCCAGACAACAGTGGCTGCAATGAGTGCACATGATTAGGAAGTACACACTGAGTCTCTGAAGCTACCTCCAACTCTGCACCTGAATGTGTGCTGTCTCCACCAGGCTGCCAATGCAGTCCCTGTCAGTTCCAACTGAATACCTACATTAGCTGGTTACTCTATCTAATGGATACAGCTCTGGGGCTTTGTTCAGAGGGCTCTCATGAAGTTTAAAAATAATAAGCTTTATGAGACTTAGATTGTATGGGGTACTGCCTGTGTCTAATGATATGGAATTTCCACAACAGCTAAATCATAATATTCTACTTCATAGAAAGAATCATGGATATTAAGTGACACATACCTGTTGATTAGCATGGTAATGAAGATAGTCATATCATGCACAGAAGCTGAAAGATGTTGGCATTAAGTCAGTTCCTACTCATAGTGACTCTGCATAGGGTTTCCAAGGAGCAGTTGGTGAGTTTCAACTGCTGGCCTTGTGGTTCAAAATGCAATCTAGTGCATTTTCCCACTGGAACATGACACATTGCAAAATGCCTGTGGGAAAGCATTAACTTGATGGAAGAAGATGACAGCAAAGGACAGTTTTCCCTGCTTTCATGAAACTTTAATTTATGGAGACCCAGAAGCCATGGAAAGTTTCAAAGGCTCAGTGACTTTGAGTAAGTCATCTAAATCTATGGCAGTTATGGCTTGGGAGGAAATGATATTTTCAAGTATTTGGTAAAGCAATCCATTTTGTAGGTTAAACAGACAAGTAATGTTGTTGTTGTTGTAAAGTACCATTGAGTCGATTCAGACCCATAGCAACCCTGTATAGGGTTTCTATGATGTAGGTGCTAGGAAAACTGATCAAACAAAATAACATTTAGATGTTTCAATGTGTATGAACCCCCCCAAAGAGGTTTCTGTACTATCATAACTAGTTGTGCTTATTTGCCTTTGTTTATTTTGATGCATAGGAATTGATTTAATTGTTTTTTAATTAATTTTTTTGTTGTTGTGAATTAAGATCATCAGTTTTACGTTCAACAAATAATACACTTTGTTCATCTAAGTGATGGCAATTTCCTCTATGGAACAAAGTTACTCTGCTTCCTCCCTCTGGTTCTTATTTTCATTTCACCTGCCTTTCCATCCCTTCTCACTTTCCTTTTTAAGTGCATGTTGCCCCTTTGATTTTGATGATTGACCTTTCTATCACTCATAGTGAGCATGTCTTATTAATGTTGCTCCTCCTATCTACCTTTCAACTTTTTGGTTAGAAGTTAGGTCATAAGAGAAAGTTTATTTACAGACCTGAAGGGTGGTGAGGGCCATAGTCTCAGATTCCTCCAGTCTCTTTCTGACTAATAATCCCTGTCTTATTATTGTTGTTTTTAATAATCATTTTGAGGGTTTTTGTTGTTTTGTTTTTTTCACATATTCTGCTGCTCTATCTGGGACCTTCTAATGTGATCCCTTTCACAGCAATTGGTAGTGTTAGCTGGGCACCATCTAGTTATTTTGGTATCAGAGTCATGGGGAATTATGTTCACATGTTCTATTTGTGTCTGTTGAGATGTTGAATGAAGGTTTACAGAGCAGATCCTAAGTTTTACATTCAATAAATCATACATTTCATTTCATATCAATTGTTGCAACACCCTCTATATAAAATCAGTTATTCCACTTCCTCCCTGTGATTCTTATTTCTATTCTACCTTTCTTCCCAACTCTTCTGAAATTTGTCCTTAGGTACATACTGCCTTTTTGAACTTGAATGAGTGACATTCCATGATGAACATATATTACTATGTTCCACTTCCCCAAATATATCTATATTTATCTACTACTTGACAAAAAATTGAACCATGATGGTGAGTTCACTGCCAAACCAGAATAGTGACAAATGGCCTCAGTCTTAAGTACCTCCACTCTCTTTATGGCTACTAAGCCCAGTCTTTTTTATAATTTTGAGTTTTATTCTATATTTTCTCCCACTCTAACCAATACCTTCTAATGCGATGAATTCCTTTCAGAGTTGGTAGTGATAGCTGGGCACTACCTAGTACTGGCCTCAGGGTCATAGAGACTGATGTTCAAGTGTTCCATTAGTCCATTGGAATAATTAATTCTGTTGTTGTTGTCAGGTGCCATGAAGTCAAAACTGACTCACAGCGACCCCATGCACAGCAGAACGAAACAATGTC
>NW_006408732.1:1195863-1203710 GCF_000296735.1 Chrysochloris asiatica
CTTGGCCAATCCATCTCATTGGGGGTCTTCCTCTTTTTCTCTGATCCTCCACCTTACCTCCAGTGACTGGTCCCTCCTGACAATATGTCCGAAGTATGAGAGATGAGGTTTGACCATCTTGGCCTCCAAGTAGCATTCTGGCTGCACTTTTTCCAACACAGATCTGTTGGTTCTATGGGCAGCCCATGGCACTTTCAGTATTCTCCTTCAACACCACAACTCAAAAACATCAATTCTTCTACAGTCTTCCTTATTTACTGTCCAGCTTTTGCATGCATATGAGGTTATTGAAAATACCATGGCTTGGGTCAGGCGCACCTTAGTCCACAAGCAGTTATCCCAGTTGTAATATATGCTGCTGCCTACAGGGTACCTATATAACTGTGTGAATCTGAAGAAATGGACCTCTTCCCACCAATCTTGCCACCAGAGTCAACTTAGATCATAAGTATCCCAAATGATTGTATAAAAAAATCCATATTATCTCAATTATTTTCCCTTGATTTCAGTAGGACTTCCATGTATCTCAACAAGAAAAACAAAAACAGAAAATAGTTTGATCATGAAAATATTAAATTATAGCCGAAAGTCCAAAGCCTAGACCAGAATCTTGCATGTCACCACATTAAACAAGATTTTGGAATAACTGAGGTGGCTGAAAGTTCTAAAATGGAAAAGATTATCCTATTTTGCCTCTTTAGAAGCAGAGCTTTAGCTGATTTTTTTTTTTTTCTTCCATTTTCTTTGTATGTCTCTAAGTTTTGCTTGTTGTTTTCAGCTTGGCAGAATATGACCGTAGGAAGCCTGTAGCTTATTTCAGTCTGTCTCTTCCTGCAGAGTTCTCAGAGCTTTAAATCACAAAGAGGGAAACTGTTTCTCTCAACCTTGAGATTTCATATTTTTTATATATTACTTTTGCTTTGGCAAAATGTATTTATTCAAGCATAGTCTTGTCTGCACTCTAGAAAAATGTGATACCATTTTGCACTGAATTCTTAAAAGCATTAAAAAAAAGAAATTGGCTGATTAGCAAACATAACTTCTTGTGATTCTGTTCCAATAATCTTGGCGAATTGTTATACTATAAACTTAGAAAATTATCACTGCCAGATAAACAGTCTGATTATATCTGGCATGATCAAGCTTTTGCAGTGAGAAAATGTACAGTTTCCTAAGACCTGTGACCAAAAGGCACTCTGAGACCTTTTCAAAATTTTTCAAAAGTTATTATTGGAGATTAACTATGGCATGAACAGAAAGGTTTGAAGTCTTGTTTTTATGTAGCCTGTGGCTCTAAGTTAGCAAGTACTCTCTTAAGTGATCAGCCTTTGAGTTCTGGGTGCTAATGAGTGAAGGTTAGCCAGAGGGAACTTGGTAAATCATTCTCAGTGAGGAAAATGAAAAAGCATTAAAAAAAAGTCTCAATAATTTTAGAAGTCATACTGCATTTTAATCAATGCCTCCTGAATAAGCTGAAGAAGTCCTACTGACGTTCCCAGCTGTAAGGGTAGAAGTCTGGTTTCACATTTGCATGATTTTGAAGGTCAAATGCCTGCTATCCAAGTCTTACTGATCCATATGGACTAGAAATGCCACAATATGCAATCATCATGAAGGCAGATTGTCTCCTGTAAATCTGTCCTTTCTGTAACACATTCAAAATGTACCGTATTGGCTGGATTATAAATCCTTTTAGAAAATGTGTGCACATTTGTAGAAGCAGCTTCACATTGATGAATGATGGCATTGGTTTTCAGAGAACCCTTAAAATAATTTAACATATGTATAAATCTGGTTTCCCACGTGCCTGAATTTCCTATGGCCAGGTATACTCATAATTTAAAATTCTGTTTCCAGAAATAAGTAGAATCATCTCTGGAGTTTTCTCTATACTTTCTGTAGACATAAAACCCATTTTATATTTTTCTGCACGCTAACTATAAAACGTTACTTAAATAAGCCTTTAAATTTGAGAATGGATTTATCTCAAGATTTTTCTCTATATTTATAATCAATGTCCCTAGGATGTTCAAAACATCAATCAATGTATACTTATTTAAATATATACATTTTAAGAAATAAAGCCATTAATTAAGAAGACAACTGAATTTCATTATGATTCCTAAGTGTTACATTGTAATATGAAAAATTAGTAGTAATTTTTACATTCACATTTTTGTGAATCTTCTATTGTACACTAGACATTATTAAACCTGAAAAATTGCACTATTTTCTAGAGGTCTTCTCTTACTCTATCTAGGAAAAATGAAAATATTCTTCAATTTTTCTTGATGTTAAGTTTGTCAAGTCAGTTCTAACTCACAGCAAACTGGTATAGGATCACCAAGGCTCTAAATATTTGTGGAAGCAGAAAGTCTCATCTTTCTTCCATGGAACAGCTGGTGGGCTTGAACCTCTGACCTTGTTGTTTGAAGTCCAGTGCTTATCCTATGGAGTTAATATGCTGTATCCCTTATCCTTGTTGTTGTTAAGTGCCACAGAGTTGGTTCTGACCCATAGTGACCCTGCATAGAGTTTCTGAGGAGTGACTGGTGAATTTGAATTGCCTACCATGTGGTTCAAACCGACCTATCTGTCAAGTGCTTATCCTAAAACATCACACCTTGATAGTCCTGTGTCTTTTATAGTGTGATGACAGTAACATTTTCCATGCTCATCAATAGGTTAATTAGATTTATTCCATAGACACTCAACATTTAACCGTGCTTAGAAAAGAACAACAACATCAACAAAAAAGAAGGCTGAGTTATTTTGCAATTGTTTTAATACATTACAGAACTTCAGGGGTTGCTTTATAATAAATATCCTTGTTTATTATAGAAACAGAGAAACAAGCCCCAAATGATGAGTCTGTGGCTGTTTTGGAACGATTGATTTCTTGACTCTCAAATAACGTCTGTGTATTTCTGATCATATTGCAATCTCTTTCCATTTAGTATATAAGTAAATGAGAAACTGAATAGATGGTTCACAAACTGTTTTATTTGATTGATTCTTTGTTTTAGCCAACTGATGTCTATGGGCTCAAATTGATTTACTTGTGGCATTATATAAAAAATAAGGTATTCATTCATTCATTCACTTATTGCACAAACATTTCCAATTGTTACTCTGTAGGATAAGCACTGGACTGTTAACCACAATATTAGTGGTTCAAACCCACTCACCACTCCTTAGGAATCCTGTATAGAGTCTCTATGTGTTGGAACCAACTAAAAGCGGTCAACAACAGATATGTGATAGACATTCTAATGGATATAATTTTTAAAAATTACATTTTAGTAATATTGTCCATTGTGACAGTAATACAAGCACAGATGAACAAAGAACATCTTAATATAAAATTTGCACATGATTCTCCAAGATTATTAAATTCAGACGTAAGCTCTGAAGCCTGATTACCTCCCGGTCTTTGTCTTGCCTCTACCACTAACTAGAAAATTAATAAATCCATCTTTTTCAGTTTTCTAACATACAAAATTAAAGTATTTGTGAAATAGTTAAGCCCTTGACTGCTAACTGAAAGGTTGAATGTTTGAATCTATCAATGGCTCCATAGGAGGAAAAACTTGGCATTCAGTTCCCATAAAGATTATAGTCTATGGGGTGGTTCTACTCTCTCATCTTGGGTCACTATGAGTTGGAATTAACTGGATGGCACATAACAACACCTCACAGACTTGCTGTAATTATTAATGATGTTAATTGGTTAGCATAATACATAACACAAAGATTTTAGAGTCATGTTTCATACATAAGAAGTGTTCAATGAAAACTGAAAACAAGGCAAAACAATTGCCTTTGAGCAGTTCTGATTCATGGTGATGCCATTTGGATCTGAGTAGAACTACTCCACAAGCTTTTCAATCCCCACCTTTTTAGAAGCAGATCGCCAGGCTTTTCTTCCGAGGTACTTACAGGTGGATTTGCACCTCCAAACTTTTAAGTACCAGCCAAGTATGGAAATCATTTGCACCATTGAGGGACTCCTCAATGAACATAAAGCAGTATTATTATTACTATTATTACCATCAATAATTAAAATCTTCTCCACAGAAAATGTTATGGGTATTGGTTTGATTTTCCCTTACTTTAATCCCTTCTAATTTCCCTACCCTCATCTTTCATTCCCCACTGGGCATCTAATTTTAAAGATACATTTTAATAGGTATTTCTGCAAACAGAACATTTAGCAGTTTGGTGAAGAAATCAGGGCAGTTTGAGATGTCACAATCTAACTAGTTACACTGCACAAAGCCTAACAGTTTGCTTTCTGTTTTTAAAGAGGCGTTTCATTTAGCCATACTTGTGGCGGCACATGTAATTGAAAAGAGGCATATGGAGACCAGCATGCAAAGCCTAACAAACACTTCATAGTGGCTTAAAAACTATGCTAATCAGCTTAGGAAACCATGTTTTAATCTTAAAAAAAAAGAAAGGAAAAGAGCTTCTCCTCCAACCTAAGGTAGCTTTTAAAGAAATGCAATCGTTGTTGATATTCTCAAACTGGTTTGCTTCCTTCTGCCTTGGCACATGATGGAAATAAAAATTATTTATATAACAAGAAAGAAGTGAGAAAAGCCATGACCTGCAGCTTCAAAAAGCAGAAATGAATTCTTAATGGAAGTAAACCAGGACCCTACCCCACCATCAGAGTCAAATGCAGACTGTCTTTCCTATAGGATGTGAAGAAGTGATTCGGATTCACAACACTCCTCCCTTGTAAGAATGCGCTGAGCATTACCTGAAAACAAGGAAGCCATCAGATGAACAGACCTTTATAACAGAATGTACATCTGCCAAGACAAAAATACACTACAAGCTTCTGGTGTTGGCATGCTGACAGTATGAGCAAGCTGTCTAAGTAGTGATTTTGCAAATCATTTGAGTTTAAATTCTATATAGGCCGCAGGGCCCCTGGAGCAGCACTTTCTATATTTGGCCTCCTCTCTTAGATATGTTTGGAATAAATAGGCTATGGGTAAAAATTCTGCCCTTTAAATGTTTCACATACTCAGATTAATTCTGCATGTATATTATGCGTGAACTGAGTGACTGATGCAAGTCTATGCATAGACACACACATTTTGTAAATATATTTTTAAGTTGTTTTCCTGTGTGACTTTTTCTATCTTTTTTTTTTTAAGTTCAGCTCCCTGGCATTTAATAACCCATAAACTGCTGTTTCTTTTCCCAAAGAAGTTCAGCTTGATGGAGGGGCCAAGAAAAATTGGCCCAACTGATGATTGCAATCTCCAAAGAAAATATGTTTTTTATCAGAGACCACATGTCACCAACACCAATTAAATCAAAACTGGGAGATTTCACCAGATTCCAGCCTAGAAGGAAAAAAAAAAAAAAGAAAGAAAGATGAGCCAGGTATAATCAAGGAAAAGTAACTTCCAGGTAGAATTTCTGGGATGTTCCATTTGCAGTGGAATATAAAAATTTAAGATAGAAAGTGTAGCCATACATTAAAGATTAAGCTTATGCACAACCATCTAGATAAGAAATTCTACAAAGGTAATGCGAGAGGTTTTGAATCAAGCTGATCTAAATGAAATATTACCCTACTCTGATTGTCTGAGTCACCTTCACACCTATGAACCTCATTTCCTCATTTATAAACTACAATTCATAAAATTTTGTTTGAATTAAAAATGCAATAATATCTATTAAAGCAACTTTTGCATAGTATTCACTTGACAAATGTTGAGAAAGAAAGACATAAAAATAATAATTTATTAATTTGTGGACAAATGGTGAGATCATATTCTTTTTCTAATGTTATGAGCAACCATTTAGATGTATTCAAAATGGTGAGATCATATTCTTTTTCTAATGTTATGAGCAACCATTTAGATGTATTCATGTAAGAAACATTAAAGTATTGTGTTTGTTATTATAGTATCTTTGAAAGGCTGACAAAGAATATTAAAAAGGTATGTCATGTTCTATTAGTTTTATTGCTGAGATAAATTAATATGTTACAATGGATGCAGGAAACAAAAAAAAAGTTATGGAAGAAATATACAGAGTGATTGTATCCAAAACTATTGGTTGATGCTCAACCATTTTAAGAGGAAGAATATGATCAGGAAGCATTCGTATTGAAAGAAGAAGGCCTTTATATACTGACGGCATTGGTGAAAAACAAGGTTTTAGAATTAATACAATACAAATTGAAATGTGAAAACAAACTAATGCAGCACTGGAAGCACTGAGTCATCTATGCCAAGAAATTTGGAAGAGAGATAGCTGACCAACCTATTGGAAAAGATCCATATTTGTACCCATGCCAAAGAGAGGTGACTCATGAAATGTGAAAATCATCGAACAATATCATTAGTATCACATGCAAGTAAAATTCTGCTGAAGATAATCCAAAAATGGTTGCAGCAGTACATTGACAGGGAACTACCAGAAATTCAAGCTGATTGAGAAGAGGACATGGAACTAAGTATATCATTAATGACAGCAGATGGATCTTGGCTGAAAACAAATAATATCAGAAAGATGTGTACTTGTGCTTTATTGACTATTCAAAGGCTTTTGACTCTGTGGATAATGACAAATTTTGGATAATATTGCAAAGAACAGGTATTTCAGAACATTTAATTATGCTCATGAGAAACCTGTGAATAGAACAAGAGGAAGTTGTTAGAACAGAACAAGGGGATATAGAGAACCAGGAAAGTTATGATCCAGAGTTGCATCCTTTCACCATATTTATTCAATCTATATGCTAAGTAAAAAATCTGAGAAACTTGATTATATGAAGAAGAACATGGCATTAAGATAGGGGGAAGATTCACTAACAAACTGAAATATGCAAAGGACACAACCTTGCTTGCTGGCAGCAAAAGTTGTCGTTCAACAACAATTGAAGTACTTATTTTTGAAGAACAAAGACTCCAGCTTTCAGTATAGATTGCACTTCAACATAAAGAAGATGAAAATACTTATAAACAGACTAATAAATACCATCATGATAAAAGGAGAAAAGATTGAATCCACATTAAAGGCTCATGGGAGTAGCAGTCAAGAAATCAAGTATTGCATTAGATAAACCTTCTGGGAAAGACCTTTTTAAAAAGCAAATATATCAGTTTGAAGACAAAGGTGTGCCTGACCCATGTTATGGTATTATCAATCTGTTCATATGCAGGCCAAATTTGATAAATGGATAATTAAAATGTAAGAAAAATCAATTCATTACTCATCTGTCAGTTTGTCACACTGTTTTGGCTTACATGTTGCTGTGATAATGGAAGCTATGCCACTGGTCTTTTGAATGCCAGCAGGGTAATCCATGGTAGACAGATTTCAGCTGAAATTCCATACTAAGACAGACTTGGAAGAAGGAAAGACAGACAACTTCCAAAAGTTTAGCCTCCAAAAATGTTATAAATTGCAAAGAATCACTGACAGATAGCACCAGAATATTGAATACTGAAACATAATGAATACCACCAGGTGATTTTTTTATAAGATATAGGACTAGAAGATGAGTCTCTCAAATTGGACTGCACAAAAAATACATTTGGAGAAGAGGTGAATCCTGAAATTAGAGTTGACTGTGGTAACATGAAAGAAGTAAAACCTTCGGCACTTTCATTTGCTGATGAGGCACAACTTAAAATGAGGAGAAACATCTAAAAATATCTATTAATAATTGGAACTTGTAATGTACAAGGTATGAATCTAGGAAAATTGGAAGCTGTCAAAAATGAAAGGGAAAGCATACACATCCATATTCTAGGCATTAGTGAGCTGAAGAGGACTGGTATTGGCCATTTTGAATCTGAAAATCACATGGTTTACTA
>NW_006408732.1:1205800-1206916 GCF_000296735.1 Chrysochloris asiatica
ATAATCAAGCTCTACAAACTCAACGATAAGGAGATACTACTAAAAGCAGCCAGAGAAAACAGAAGTTTCACATACAAAGGCAAGCAAATCAGACTAAGCTTGGATCTCTCAGCAGAAACCATGGAAGCAAGAAGGCAACGGGGAGACATATATAAAACTCTGAAAGAAAAAAAAAAAAACTGCCAACCAAGAATCCTTATCCAGCAGAGTTATCAATCAAATATGATGGTGTAATCAAAACATTCCAGGATAAACAGAAGCTAAGAGATTTTACCAAAGCCAACCATGCGCTACTAAACATCCTAAGGGGAATTGTGTGAACTGAGAACCAAAAAGAACAGACAGCAAACAGAGACTGACATACGTGGCAGCACTTCCCTGAATTAAGTCAACAGAAAGAAGAGTTATTAACAAAACAAAACTATAAGAACAAACTCAGAGAATCTGGGAGGTCAGTCTATGATCCAAACAAGTACAATGTAAAAGAAGGTAAACATGTAGGAACAGAGATACAGATACTGAGAAATCAGGTCAATTATAGGATAAAATAGACTGCACTAAATGGACAGAAAAGTTAATGGACTATGAGGCAACCTCTAACATTTCAGAACATACCAAGAGAATGAAAATCCAAGAAGAATATGAAAACATTAAAACTATAAGGAAACGCAAGGAAAGAACACAAAAATCATGAACTCAACAAAGGAAGACAAACAGAACAAAGAAGCAGCAACACCACAAAAAAAAACAAATATAATGGCAGCAATTAATCAATACCTATTGATAATCACACTGAATGTAAATGAATTAAATGCACGTGTTAAGAGACAGAAGGTGGCAGAATGGATAAGAAAACAAGATCCTTCAATATGCTGTCTGCAAGAGATACATCTCACACATAGAGACAAAAACATATTAAAAATCAAAGGATGGAAAAAAATATACCAAGCTAATTGCAATAAAAAGCGAATAGGATTGGCAGTACTAATCTCTGATAAAATAAACTTTAAGGCAAAAAATAGCATAATAGATAAAGATGGACATTATCTCATGATTAAAGGGACAATTGAACAAGACGAAATAACCATAATAAATATCCATGTTCCCAATGAAAGA
>NW_006408732.1:1208322-1209655 GCF_000296735.1 Chrysochloris asiatica
TTTGACAAAATCCAACATCCATTCCTGATAAAAACGCTCAACAAAATAGGAATGAAGGGAAATTCCTCAACAAAATCAAGAGCATATATACAAAACCAACAGCCTACATTACTCTCAATGGGGAGAAACTGAAACCTTCCCTCTGTGAACAGGAACAAGACAAGCATGCCTTTTGTCACCACTCCTATTCAATATTGTGCTGGAAGTCTTAGCAAGAGCTATACAGCAAGACAAGGAAATTAAAGGCATCCAAATTGGCAAAGAAGAAGTAAAACTCTCCCTATTTGCAGACGATATGAACTTATACGTAGAAAGCCCTAAAGAGTCAGTAAAAAAGCTACTAGACCTCACTGGAAAATTCAGCAAAGTGGCAGGGTATAAGATCAACATACAAAAATCAGTTGGATTGTTCTATACCAATAACGACAGCGTTGAAAACGACATTAGGAAAGCAATACCATTTACAATAGCCACCCAAAGGATGAAATATCTTGGAATAAATGTAACCAGTGAAACAAAGGACTTATACAAAGAAAACTAAAAACACTACTACAAGAAACCAAAAGAGACTTACAAAAATGGAAGAATGTACCATGCTCCTAGATAGGAAGACTTAACATTGTGAAAATGTCAATACTCTCCAAAGCAATTTTCACATGTAATGAGATCCCAATCCAGAATCCAATTACAAACTTTATATGGAAAGGAAAGAAACCCAGGATAAGCAAAGCATTGCTTAATAATAAGAATAAGGTTGGAGACCTGTCACTTCCCCACTTCAAAATTTACTACACGGCTACAGTGGTCAAAACAGCTTGGTATTGCTACAATGAAAGGTGCATAGATCAATGGAACAGAATTAAGAATCCAGAAATTAACGCATCTACATACAGCCAACTGATTTTTGACAAAACACCTAAATATATTGCATGGGGAGGTGATAGTCTCCAACAGATGGTACTGGCAGAACTGGAAAATGATATACAAAAGACCCAAACAAGACCATCACCTCACACTTTATACAAAAACCAACTCAACATAGATTAAGGACCTAAATGCTAATCCCAGAATTATGAGGGCCATCAATGAAAACTCGGGACAAATGTGAGGGCATTAATTCTGGGAGTACACGGACTACAAAACATTTTGAAAACCACACAAACAAAAGTAGATAAAATAGATGAGTGGCACATACTAAAAATTAAAAACTTATGTGCATCAAAGGAGCTTTGGTAGCCTAGTGGTTACGAATCGGGCTGTGAACCTTAAGGTCAGCGGTTCGAAACTACCAGCCGCTCCATGGGAGAAAGATGAGGCTTTCTACTCCCGTAAA
>NW_006408732.1:1223975-1224664 GCF_000296735.1 Chrysochloris asiatica
TCCCGCGGAGCGGCTGGTAGTTTCGAACTGCTGACCTTAAGGTTCACAGCCCGATTCATAACCACTACGCTACAGCAAGGAAGGAAGTGATTAACATTTCAGTCTAGGAGCAGAGGTCCCTAGGACCATCAACAGAGAAGAGCTGAGAGCGGGACCCTACCCAGAGAAACAGTGATGCCTGAGATGGAGGCAGCGACAATGACGTGGAGCGATGGAGCAGCTGGGGACTCTATATCCAGAGAGGGAGAGCAACTGTGTGCTGAAGACTTGGAGGGGGTGGGGGGTGGATAGTGTAGGGGGCAGGCTTGCAGGGTATACCCTTTGGCTGGTTGATGATGCATGGAGGGGATTGTAACCATGGCAATGATACGATGTACGATAGAATGAATGTAAAACTAATGTTCTCACATGTAAACTATCATATAATTTGCAATAAAATACTGAAAAAACAAAAAGAACCAATCACTGAAGCCTTATAATGATGAAACTGAAAAATTCTACCAAATTTTTCAGTCTGAAATTGATTAAACATGCCATAAAGATACATCAATAATTACTGCTTGGAAACAATGAGGAAGAACCATTAATTGAAAATAAGGCCTTGGTGATAGAAATGATCCTCCATATTGCATGACAGAATTTTGAAAAACCAATGACTCTGTCATTGTAAATACCTTTTTAAGCAACAT